>NC_089681.1:53728653-54052614 GCF_031753505.1 Anomalospiza imberbis | reverse complement strand
AAATTATAAAATGGTAGAACAGTTTGCAGGGTGAGGATGAACAGCACATAGCTCTATATATAATAAATATAACCAGTATATAGTTTTATATAGGTTTTACATTTATAATACATATATTAAATACAACTTTATGTAGTGACAGAAAGCCATGTGCATATAGTTTTCCATTCATATTTCAGTACAAACCGCTCTTTCTTACATACTAAAGGAAAGGTGGTCGAATTCACAAAAGCTTTTTTATACAGAGACCTTGAGAGCAGCCTAAATGACAGAATGGTTAAACGCAGATGCCTGCCAGTTCTTTATCTTCTTTATCACTAACATTGTTGCCTTCACTGTGAAGATACAAAAGGAGAAAATGTACTATAAATAAGATGTGAAGTTAAAGATAAGACATACTATCACTTCCCTACTATATATGTCAGCTTGACTTTGAATAACTCAAGACAGATGCCTCCAAATATTACATAGACATAATTTTTGACTACATGCAAAAAGGATTCAGAAGTGGATATTAATAAGGACGTGGTTAGAAATCTTCTAACTGACTATTCACGTGCAAAAAAATTTCCAGCATTCTCTGTGTCCATCAAGATGTATGATCATCCAGCTGGATCATACCAGAGCTCTAGACAGTAAAAATGGAAGGGGGCATAGATGTTCAAAGCCCTGACCCTGCTCACTGCTCACACAGGATACTAGTTTTATTAATAGGAAACAGGATGTGTGCCTGGAAACCATAATTTAGGAGAAATGCAGACTTCCTTTTTTGCAAATAATTGACTGGACTATTGGTAAAAAAATCTTCTTGCTGAAGTATGTCTTCTATCCAATGGAAGACTGGGAAGACTTTTGGGAGAACAGAGCAAAGTAGGAAGTCCTAAAAAGCGCTGAGCATGGGCCTGGAAAGCTGAGGAAATATAAAGGAAGGGAAATCAAGAAAGAAACTGGTAAAACGCACAAGTAGAAAAAAGAAAGTAGGAAGGAGCACTAACAAAACTGAAGGCATGGAGTTGTTGGGCAAAGCTGACAGGCGAGAGGAAGTCTCACACTTGGTGGGGAGGATGTGAGGAAAACTGTAGGAGTTAGCCCAGGCCTTTACTGAAGAGGGAAGGTTTCAGCAAGATGCCTAAATATGTATGTGCCTGGATATGTGTCAGGGTGGGTATCTAGACACAAAGACAAAAATATCAGGGAGCTGAGCTTGGATATAAAGTGTTTGAGCTGAAGAACAAAGAAGAAGGATCAGACTATTTCTGGGCTCTGCATAAGGGAAAATAAGCTGGTTGAAAAACTGTGTCGACAGGGTGTTCAGGCATTTCAAACATGAAGATACATAATTATCACAACAGCCAGATATTATATGTTCCTACTTAACCCTCTGGACTTCGTTTGAAGAAATGTGCCTAAGGTTCACAACTGTAATTTTCTGCACTTTTCTGAGCTAAATCTCTGAACTGTTTCTGAACTTTGGAATGGAACTTTTAAAATAAAATTTTATCTTTTCAGAGAAAACTTTACACTTTAAGACTCTACTTGAATAAGAAAAATATTTTCTTATTATATGAACATTTACTTTCTCCCTTGAAGTCCAACTCAAAACACATCTGTTTCAAAGATAAATCAAAGATGATGCAGCAGCTTGTGTTCAAATGAAAGCACAAGTATACTTTTTTTTTTCAGCCCAGACTTAAGTATCTTTAGGGTTTTAAGGCCTCAGTATTTAAAATAACTTCAAGACTGTGATATGTACAGGCAAACCTTATGGTGTTTTGTTTCTCTATACTTTTGGTGGGTTGGGGGGCGGGGTTTTTTTTTTTTACCTAGACTTTTAGCTTAGCTGTAGCATATTCATTTCAGAAAACCTGTTCTAAGTAAGTTGGATTTTTAAAGGAGACAAAGACTTTGGGAAAGCCAAGTCAGGGATGTTTGAACTTGAGTGGTCACTAGCAGTCAGGCAAGTCATGTTGTGCATGGAGCTTTGACTAAAGCCTGCTGATAAGATCAAAGTTGTGAAATACTTGTGTGAAGGTTTCAAGAGACTAAAATTGGAAAGGTTTATGACCTTAACACTGGGGGTGTCCAGGTCAAGAAATGCAGTTAAAGATACTTATTTCTAGCTTCAAAGGTAATTATTTGTAACTCTAATGAGGGAAGGAAGAGGTCAGCATGTGGAAATGAGAAACAATAAATTATAGTTAATATCTCAGGAAATACAGGATTATGGAATAGTGTTGAAGGACAGCGTAAGAGACAAATTGGGAAAAAGCCTGAGTGTCATTATCCTTGTAAGCACTGCCACTCACATATTGCTGTGTGCTGTTGGCAAGCTGGAAACTTGCAAGTGTGGTTTCTCCAGACAAGTTTCTTAGCTATGACTTCTTTCTAGAAGCAAGTTGAGGTTGCCATAATTTAGGATATCAACTTATAACTTGAGTACAATGTACTTATTTTATTCTAAATTAGAAAACAAAACAAAACAAAACCAAACCAAACCAAACCAAAAAAAAAAAAAAAAAAAAAAAAAACAGAAAACATTTCTACTAAGCCCACAACTCCCTGGCACAGCCATGACACAAAGACCCCTAATACATTAAATGCACTGAAGTATGTACTGGATACACTGTAAAGTTTTGCCACTAGGCAATGGGTTGTCAAAGACCAGTTGAGGATGTAATGATCAACTGAGTGCAGAGCAGACATGTTACAACACAGTGAAATCCTGAAGGTGGGAATACTATTTGAAAGCATTTTGACTCTGATTGTGATCTGGTTGGTTTTAGTGGGTTTGTGACAAACACAAGCACAAAAAGCCACTCACAACTCAGTGAGTGTTAACTAAACATTCCAAAATGCAAAGGAGACCGCTCTGTATTGAGACAGTTTAAGGCCTAGAGGTTCATCTGTATGCTTTCCTTTTCAGGACAGAATTTAAACAGTACGTAAAATTTTGCTGGGTTTTTTCACACAGCATATTTTCATACAGTTATTTCAACTACATAATGATTCATGTACACTAATTCTAGCACCGGGCTGGTCTAAATGACACTATTTATCTCACTTAATCAGGAAACCCACCTGACCCAAGTGCTCCATTAAAACAGCTGGAGATTTTGAATAATTAGTACCTCATAAAGAATAGCTGTCAAGCAAGTTAGAGAGAATTTTTGCAGCAGCCAGGCAGTATTCTGCACTCATTATCAAATCCAAGAAAATGTTGTCCATTCATAGAGGTTTCTCAGAGAGAAAAAGCAGTACTGTTTGCTGATAAGTGCATGAGAATGTTCATTTAACAGCTCTAAGTTGCAAAAGATGCACATTTCTCTAGCTCATTTCATCCAAAAATGTTTCACCATTGACCTACCTAGACTTTAAACAACAAATTCACAGTATCTGAAATGTCATTAAATCAGTGGTAACCCACTTTGACTCTGCTTATGTCTTATTTTTCCTGAGATGATTCAGAGTCTGAGAGCAACCTTCACTTTAATGTTTGTTTTTCATATGCATAGAATCTCAGTCCTTCAATCTCCCTTCTGGGTCCTGAAATTTCCCTGGTAACAAATATTTCCATCTGTTTTAAAAAATACAGCCTGTGTCCTTGGAAGTAGAAAGAGGACATGGATCCATCCTTAGTGAATTGTTTGCTCTGAGGGTCTCAATGTAATAACCCAGTCAACTGGTACTCTTGCTTTTGAAAATGTAAATAAGATCATTGGCACCTGAAATAAATTCCTTGAGCCCTTCAGTATTGTAAAGGAGTCACCTGCTTTCAAGGATTTTGATTGAAATTCATGCTGCAGTATGTGAATTCAAAGCCCAAGCTAGTTCAGTGAAAATTAAAAGCATAAGCCCCTCTTCAATTTTTGCCTTCACCTGTTTCCAACCTTTTTCTTTCTGCCCCACTCCATGAACACCTTTCTATTATAATAAACCATAAATATCTCTCAAAATACTGCACAGAGCAAGATGACAACTTATTTCCTCTCTAAATATTCATATAAAACAGCCGGAATATTTACCCACTGAGCATTTGTTAAGGAAAAAAAAGAAAAAAGTGCTGAATAGAAGGCTTGTGAACAAATTAAACTTGAAATAATTAATTCCTTTTAGAAATTACAAAAAAAAAGGTCCAGATTTTATCCTGTATTTCAAGTATTTTTGAATCCATGTACTTTAAACCTGCAAGATGGATCCAAAATTATGGGGGTTAATTTTCACTGTGAAAATTGTGTATTTTCATTTTTCTTTTCACAACAATATATTTCTCCCCTTCTCTTATCAAACTACAAACTTTCAAGAAAAAAGGGGGTTTGCGATTAACGGTATATTAGTAAAAATGCACAAAATAAGATACAATTTGAATTTAATTCATCAAGTAGCTAAATTTGGAAAAAATGCAACAAAATATTCAGAGCAAAATTCAAAGGGAAATTGCCTCTTTTTTTGACCTGAATAGCTTATGATTTTCTTAAGCTATAGGAGATTGACTCTGAATTCTTGACTTCTGCATGACACAATCTGAACTATAATCTCTAACCTCCACCAAGAAAGTCCTAAATATATCCAGTGCCACTCAGAGGCATAATACAATTTTCCCAACCTCTTCTTACTTATGCCCTCGTACGGGGCTTCATTTTCTGCTAGTGGGAATTCACCTGAAGTTCATCAACTGTACCCGAATGAAGGAGTCGTTATGACTGAAGTCCGTATTACATATTCACTGATTATCAAAGCTAGTGAGTTGAAATATGTACTTCACTGAGAAATATTTTTCTGCTTAAGAAAGCACTTCTTTTTTTAGTTCATTAAGTTTATTCTTTTCACATGCTCCCTCTGCGTGTACCTCAGCTTGGCAACTTGATGGTGATCTTCAGTAATGATATTCACTTAAAATTTCCTCAAGCCATAAATTTATTCACTGGCTTTTAAGGTCTGAAAAAAAAAAAAATTAAAAGCAGCACTGCAGTATCTCTGTATCCACTTATTGGGCAGTACTGGTGAGAAATATACATCCTGCTCACAAGGAATGAAAATTCATGTTTCTGAAGAGAAGCACTAAACTGATGTTCATTGAATTTATTGCTAGCAAAATCAGAGCAGGATATTTAGAAGTAAAATAAAACTTTAAAAATTCCTTTCCTCCACCCTTCCCTCCTTCCCTGCTCTACCTCCTACCCCAGAGCTGCAGGAAGATGAGGAATGGGGGTTATGGTTACTTCCTCACAAGTTGTTTGGGCTTTTGCTCAGGGAGAGGAGTCCTTCCCCTGTTCCACCTTGGGGTCTGTCACATAGGAGAGAGTTCTCCAAAAACTACTTCAATGTGACACCATCCCACAGGAGACAGTTCTCTACAAACTTCTCCGGTCTGAGACCATCCCACAGGCAACAGTTTTCCACAAACTTCTGCAGCGTGGGTCATTCCTCTATGAGGTGTGGTCCTTCAGGAACAACCTGCTCTGGAATGGGTCTCCTCCATGGGCTGACCTCTGCATCCCTGTGATCCTCCATGGGCTGCAGGGGCACAGCTGCTTCACCATGGTCTGCACCATGGGGTGCTGGGGAATCTCAGCACCTCCTGCTCCTCCTTCTTAAGTGACCCTGGTGTCTGCAGGGCCATTCCTCTCATATGTTGTCACCCTGCTCTTTTCTAGCTGCAATTATACCTGCATAATAACTTTTTTTATTCTTTTTAAATATGCTATTACCAAGCTGTTACCATCATTTCTGACTGCTCCAGCCTTGACCATGAAATGTACATCTTGGAGCCAGCAGGGATTGGCTGTGCTGAACATGAAAGAAGCTTCTGGCACCTTCTCACAGAAGCCACACCTTTAAATGCCCCACTACCAAAACCAGGCCATGCAAACCCAATACATTCAATCCATCGCCTCTGTGAATCACGTACTTAAGAAGTATCACTAAAATCCACATTCAGCACTGTACTGGTTTGACAAGGAAGCGAGTTTTCTCAGGAAGTTGGGGTCAAACCAATCAGTGATCAGATTTGAATATCGACACCTGGAATGACCACTGAAGGCATTGGACACACCTCCAAGAACAGAGGGGATTAAAAGCAGAGGATGCCCAGGAGAACTCCTTTTGTTCCGGTTACGAAGAGTGCAGAACTTCCCTGCCCAGCCACAGTCTGGGTGGGGGAGGGGAAGCCATGCGGCCTGGGAGAGGTAGGCCCAGGATGTTAAGGGACTGGAACCAGGCCAGACAGAAGGGTGGAGAAATCTGAGATGTCTTTGTTCCCTCCCCAGAGGGAGAGAGAGAGAGAGAGAGAGAGCCTGTGCTGAAACACCTGGAAATTTGATATCATGTGCCGGCAGTATGCTGGCAGAGGAGAAAGTGAAGTGGGGTGGGGGGAAGGTGCCCAGTCTTGGGAGTTCTGGGTAGTCAAGATTTCACCTGTCCTGGGAGCCTGAGACTTTTAACCCCTTCTTGGACAATGAAAAGTTTTTGAAACATTAATACTCCTTGATCTGAAAGAGAAGAGAGACGGCCTGGGACCTGAGATGTTAGAAGAGGAAATCCTAGGTGGGAGGAGATGATGGAGTGGCCTTGGCTGGATTTTCTTGTGTAGCCATAGACTGAAGCAATTTCTCCTCCAACAGAGACTGCATTCTTAGGGGGGTACAATGGTTTGAGCCGAGAGAGTGATCAGCTGTAGTGATTGTGCAGGAATGGAGTGAACAGAGAAAGTTGAGGAGGGTGTGGTGGTGCCTTCTGTCTTCAGGGAAGAAGCTCTTTGTTCTCGAGACCCTTGGCCCCAGGGGAAGAGAAAATGGTGGGGACTGTTGTCCCAAAATGAGTAACTGTTGTTCTTTGGTCCTTGGCAAAGCATCCTTAAAAGGAACCCTGTAAGCAGTCTCAGTCCATGCATGGTGGTGAAAGCGCTGTACATGGAAGGAGGATGTCACAATGACAGACCTTCTCCGGGTGATGCCATGTGTGACGTGGAAACACAAGAGGTCGCATCTGTGTTTCCTGGGGGGTCTATGGTACAAGAGAGACTCCTCTCTCACCTGATGGATTGAGACTTGATTATTTGAGGGGTATTAACTTGATTGAGGGTCCAAGTTTTGTCTCAATGTGGTGGAAATTGGGTGGGGGGAGGAGGAATGTTTTAGAAGGTTTTCATTCTGAATTCTGTGTGTGGTTTTTTTAATAGTTGTAGGTTAATAAGGTTTTTTTTTCTTTATTTTTGAGCTCGAACCTGCTCGGCTCTGTTTCCACTTGTATCTCACAGCACTCATTTGAGGAAGGTGTATTTTCATGGGGGCACTGGCATTGCACCAGCATCAAACCATGGCAATCACACAACCTATACTCACATCAACAAAAGCAACCAAACAAAGCAATTCCTCCCAAGAAAAATCAAAATAACATCATAACAACATATAAAGAAAATGGACAATTTATACAAAATCCACCCCTAGTCCCTTCACCATAATTACAAAATGACTCCCCATGATCATTCTACTCTCTGAGTTGTTCCATACTTGTTTTACCAGTTACCTCTCCCAGTTACTATTCTTATCTCAAAACCTCATGACCCCAGGTTTTGGTACCAAAAAGCCTACCTGGTTCTCCATCGGGGAACCACAACTCAGTCTCCAGTGTGACATGTGGGGATACTCACCAACATACTGAGTCACCTCATTATATCACCTTATGTAGGTCAATTTGTCATTATCCAGTCTTACCAAAAGAAAAAATACTTTTGTAATTTTTCTTCCATGCTTGTACAATGGTCCCTAGCCGGACAAGTTCTCATCATGACTTACAGCCATCCAGTCCCATGATAAAGGTGACAGTGCTCTAGCTCCTGGCCTTCACTGCAACCTTTATTTGCAACTCAGAAATTATTTTTGCTGCAATTGTCCATTTTCTAATTCAGTCTTTCCTTCACATTTTCTTCAGAGGGCTGCAGGAGAGTTCTATACCTTGAATGCAGACAGATTCACAGAATATTCTGACTTGGAAGGGACCCTAAAGGATCATTGAGTCCAGACAGTCTTATGTCTTCTCTAAACTCAAAAAAAACCTGCTTGTAAAGCTGTGTTATTGTGTCGCTGTAACATGCTTGTTTTTTTCTGGAAAATAGTACCTCTCACTCTCTCTCCATGCTGAACATTTAATTACTCAGTTCTGAGTAACAATTTATTAGTCAGTGGTTGTGAAGTCTCCCTCACTGGATTCAAGAACTTTCTGGACACAATCCTGTGCAATGTGCTCTGGGATGACCCTGCTTAAGCAGGGAGGTTGGACCAGATGACCCACTGTGGTCCCTTCCAAACTTACCCATTCTGTGACTTGGTCATTCTGTGAAAAGAAGTAATAACATAGAAAGCAACAAAACTATCCTTTTTGTTTCTTTGTTTGTTTATTTGTTTCCTGGTTTCAGCAAACTGAAGAGTGATTTCTTCATATAAAAAGCCATCAAATATGATGTATCCTCTGTCTCTCCCTCTCTGTAGCTTTTCTCAACAATGCTTTGTGATATTAAAATGAAATAAGCCATTCAAAAACCAGTGCATGTCATCTTGGGTGCCTATGTCTGACTATTGCTGTCCTCCTGCACAGGCTCTCTTCATGCAATCTTGCTGCCACAGTGGGTAGAAAACCCAGAGGAGTAAACCCAGTGGATCTGGATGATCTCTGGGAAGTGGTGTGTTCCAGTCGACCCAAGTCTGTGTAGACTTTGCACAGCTCTCCTGCCTCCAGTCTGAAGCTATTCACGAGCCCACTCTGTGGAAATGCTTTTCCCAGGAAAATCTGCTGTTCAATAGGCTTTTGCTCATTCTACAAGCATTCGGAAATATGCCAGGGGATGGATTGTTACTAGATAGAATGGAAAAGTTGCCAGCTAATGTGACTGAAAACATCTTAATCAACCCTGAAGTGTATTTTACATTAAAGAAACACTTCCCCTGAATTAGTGTGTAGTGTAAGCAGCCCTGGGAACTGGAGTACTGCAACTTCATCAAGTACTCTGTGCCTGTCCCAACAACTGCTACATGATTCAAAGATGGTTTTTCACTGCAAGTTAGAGTGGCCCTTAATTTGGGGAAATGACACGGTAATCTGGATTTATTTTATATTTTGACACCAAATCACATGCTTTTCAGTTGAAATTCCCTGTCTATAGAATAATAATTCCTCTTTCCTGTTCCCTTACAATCACCTACCCCCCTAGTTTAGACCATGATGTCCCTGGTCTGCTTGAAAACACAAAGCTGTGACTAGGAGGTACTAATAATAGTGTTTACTCAAAGGATTCCATCAAGTGTTGGTTTTGTGGGGCTGTTTTGTAAAACCTGTTTAGCACAGAACGGTTATCACATTGCATATCTCCACACTATATTTTCAGCCTTCTTACCAAGGCAGGATGCATTAAAACGGTTGTGAATTTCTAAACTGAATTATTCCATTTCCGCATATAGTTTACATTGCTCTTTAATAATCTAGGCTGGCTGTCAAGAAAATACAGAGGCAGAGAAATAGCAACAGCCATGTCACTACAGAGCTCAGTAACATCAATATCTATTCAGTAATCTTACAAGTTTATTTTCTCTACTTTTATGCTCACCCTATATCTTTTCCACCTAAAAATAGAAAAAGCTTTCATTTTCCCTACCTTCATTTCGCACTGTGTTATTCTTTTAGAAGTAGAGCAGCAGAAAAGAATTGGAATAATTCCTGCTGCTATGGCTCTGTGTCCTTCTCCTGATGAGAATTTTAAGTTGGAATTTAGGAACATAGTAAAAAAACCACAATGTGAATTTCTACTGACTGAGCCAGTTGACCTGCGTAGATATTACTGTGAGTACAAAAATAGCTTCTTTAGCAGGGTTTTTCTTAATGGCCAAGATTTTACATACCATTTAAGCCATTGTTCCATTTTGAAGTTCAATTAAGCAAAAGTTTTCACATCTTTAGTCATATATGTGAGATCAGACTAACATACTGTTCTCTTTGCAGCTTTTGTTGATAAAGAATTGTGCAGGGTCCAGCAGTTCCACAATGTAATAGCATGTTTTATCACTTGAACTAATTAGAATGTATTTTGTCAGTATTGAAGTATTTGTTCTTTGTGTTAAACATCATATCGATTACAAGACCGCACATCTCATGCAAAAGACTTTTAATACTTTGATCCTTTCAGACTCAAACAGCCTTACTCTTTTTTTCCTTAGCCATGCTCTGTTGAATCTCATGCCAATCCCCTCTCTCATCTCACAGTCCAATTTAGGACCTTTAGATGCCTCAATTTAGACTTTTTCTTTTTCACCAAAGCCAAATATTTGAGTGAAAAGGACCTCTGAAAGCTTGGATCACAATAAATCTTTATTACTATTCACACAGAGTAGCACCACAATGACAATATGAGCACTCTTTTAGCTGCATTAATCTATTCTGGTTTGCAGCTGAACACAATCAGCAAACCCCAGAGAATCTGCAATTCTTCGTGTTCCACAGAGGAGATGCTGGACTGAGATACCAGACCACAATGATAATAAAAATGATTTTTTTTTTAAAGGCCCTAAAATACTTTGACACACTGAAGCAATGTCTCAGCTTCCTTAAAGTTCTTTGTACTGTGCAGATAAAGTTCTTTGTACTGTGCAGACAGTTTAAAGTTCTGCTGTAGCAATACCAGCTCTGGCTTCCAAGACACCACTGCATGCATAATGTGGCAGTCATCTGAAAGCAGCAGAGCAGGGTATTACTTTGGTTTTGTATTGTTGTTGGTGTTTATTTGCATAATTTGGAGTCAAAGTCCTTTTTCTCCTACTGCATTCAATATACATCCTTCTTTTTCTGATAAACTGTGCAGCAGCATGTAGGTACCGGCAGATTGCAAAATGCAAAGAAGTTTAGATTAGTCCCTACAAAAGAAAGCAAGAGAAAGGGGGGAAAAAGCCCAAAAAACACAGCATTGTTTTTCTATTAGTTTGCCAGATGTGATAACTTAAATAAGAGCTGATACAGAAGATTTCATTGTTCTTCAAGCTTCAGTGATCTATTGTTGGTCTCTTTTTCTTCCCTTGATTGTCTTCTTTTTAAGTTTTTTTCTAAACTTTAAAGACTTTAGTCCTTGAAAAGCTATCTCAATGTTGCTTTGTGTGAAACAGTAGGTAGGTGAGAGAGAGAGATTGGGGGGAAGAAGGTGAAGAGAACTCTAGCAATTATAGTAATTCTGCACACATATTAGGCTCAGTGAAACTACATTTCAAATATTGATAAAAATCAAAATTATTGAGAAATTGAACACAGATGCTAAAATATAGAGAAATACATTTTCAAGGAAATGAGCCTGTATTTTACAATCAAGCACAGAATTCTGGTATTTAAAAACTTAAGGCAAGGCATGGTCTTTCTGAAAAAGGCACATCTCTCACCAAAAAAAGATAATCACCTCACTTTCCTTTAACACACCCCTCCAAAAGACCAATTCACTTACATAAAACATAAGTCAACATTTATAAGTGTTGATGGTTCAAAAGCAGGAACATAAACCAAGGCCTTTTTTAAGATTTCTCTTACCAACTGCCTTTGCAGTAGTCCAGTACTGTATTCTACTAGAAAAACATTCACTATGGAGTTCCAAGGTCAATTCTTATCTCCTGATATAATGTCAAATATCCAATAACATTTCCAGCTCACTAGGGACAGAACAGAAAGTTAACATAAAAATTAATAAATCACTGTCCTAACTGAAAAAAAAAAAGAATGTTTCATCTACAATGCTACTTACCCTTGGGCAACTAACTTAGAGCAACTCTTAATTAAAAGCCTTTTTTTTTTTTTTTTTTTTTTTTTTTTTTTAAATGGAGGAGCTGAGTAGAAATACTTCATCTAAAACAGGAGACAGAAAACAGAAATACATATTGCATTTTAAAAAGCAGATTTTCTTGGAATAAACTGGCTACTAAGACAGAGGACTTAAATTTCTGCTCCCACACCACAACTTTTTATTTACTTATGTATTCTGAGGGGTTATAGTTTATTGCACACAGCACTGGAATAATATAAGGAAACCACAATAAAAACCATAAATGTTCTCAAAGAACAAAATACCTTTTTTAAGGAATCATTATTATTTTCTGGAGTATTAAGAGACCAGTACTCTGGATCTGAAAGGTACTGCATTTACTTTGGTGAAAAGTACTACTTTTCCAAAACCACACAAATATTCCCCCAAGAATCTGCAATGTCATGTCCTTGTTTAAACAAGAATTCAAGGTTAAAAGCTACATTTTCAAAATAATCACACTGAAGTTTATCCATGTTTAGAGTTGTAAAAAGTCATTTAGAAATACTCAGCTTCATTTGCCACATGAAGCTTAGGTGGTTATATGATGATTCAGGAGCAGGGTTAAGAATCAAGATAATCTTCCTCTTGATACAAAGTCCTTATTTTTTTCCCCTGAATAAAGTGGCAAGGCTATGCAATATCTCATTAAAGATACGAAGACATCTGATCTCAGATTAACTAGAGCTTGTTGGGCATTTTCTAGCACTATGCCTTTTCACCTGAAAATTACACGAAAACCAGAAATTATCAGAAGTGAATAGTTCCATACATACATGATCCCCATAAGTAGTACTAAGTGCTACTACCTAGTACTAAGAAAGTAGAAGGAAAGCAAGAAATATCTGCAGGACTCAAGCTAACTCATAGGAAGTGTGTTTAAAATTAGGAAAATTTAATCAGGACAGCAACTTCAGCTTCTTCCTTCAAAGTTTTAGGCTATATCTGCATGGAGACAGTCAGTATTTCTCTCCATTTCCCTCTGGTCAGAGGTTTTTCATATTATATAAAACATTATAACTGCATTTGGACAGAAAGAGAGATGGAAAGGGAGAGTAACTTCATAGGCTAATGATTGGGTATGCTAGAGAACAATATAAAAATCTCTCTACCAAAGAATATGCATTATCTACCTAAAATGAAATGACTCCAACAGGAGATAGTGAAAGTGTCTCACGCTGGAATAAGCAGTATCCCAGTTATCCCAGTCATCCAGCAATTCACATCCTTGATGTGCATGAACTCCAATTTAAGGACTCTTCTTCTAACATTCCCAGGTGGAATTTTTCTTATGTGTCACCTGAGAGCTCTAACATTGCCTCAGATATTCAGGATATGAATTTGGTATTTTTCTATTTTTTTGCTTTGATGGGACATGATTTGATCTTATTTCAGAATTACATATATTCTTAAACCTTAAAAAAAGAAGAAATGCAGGATTGAAAATGGAGCTTTACTCATGCTAACAATATTAAAACTGCAGCTTTGATCAAATGCTATGCTTACTCAAGACTGACTTACTGATAACTAGCCAGGGCAAGAGTCACCCATTTCTGCTTTGTTTGACTATTTCTTTTATCATACTAATTTCCTCTTACTAACTCTTGTATTTGCTCAGTGCCTTCTGAAATTCTGTGAATCAATTGGCTTCTGTAAGTAGAAAGAAATCACTTACACTATTTTCATTAAAAATTCCACTCATTTCTTTTTTGTCCAACAAGAATCACTTTTTTTACTTAATTAGCAAAGACAAAACTGTCTGCAAAAAATTTTAAAAAAGTTCAAAAGTTGTAAGACATTCTTCAGTTAAAGAAAAAGCTGTTCAGATTCAAATTCTTTCAAAAATACATCTGACTCGAACTTTGTTTAAAAATCATTCCGTTGATGTTCCAGCTATCTCCTTATTACACCACTGACTTAAATAATATTCTGCAAATATAACTACAAATCACATTTGGCTTGAGGCATATAGATCAGTAGAGATCATTATTTTCAATGAAATTGTTAATATTTTATTTTTATTAACCTATTCCAAAAGCTAAATATTCAAAAGACTTCAATATTAGGTATTTAATTCTATTGCTAAGTAGGATTCTTTAAATGACAATATTCAGCTGTTTGAGATATTCCTTTCATATTGCTCTGCTTATGTTTTGAATCATGGTAGACCATCTGCCAGCTGGGAAATCCCACTTCTGTTTGCAGCAGCACTGCAAATTCTATTGGTGTTTATGAAATAAAATAACTTGATTTAGGAAACACAGTGAAGGTCTTGTGCAACACTTCAAAATTACTTTAACTAATAAATCAAGCAGTACAAGGCATTTTTATATCTTTCTCCAAGAATCACAGAAAACTCTTTTTGAATTAATTGCATTTTAAAGTGTATCTGTGAAGCTGTTATGTATATTGCACCCCTCACTAGTGCTGGATGTGAGAGTCAGATCATACAATACTTGCAGAATTAATATTTTAATTTCCTTCTGTGACAGGAAACCTTTCCAGCCTAAAATGTCATTTTCTCACCTTGTGGTGTGTTTCCTGGGATGCCACCATAGGAAGAACTTTACAGGCACAAGCAAATCTCAATATTTAGAACTCTAAAGGAAAATTCTGCTCTGCTTATTAGCTATGGTTCTCACATTAATGTAGAATATCTCTCTCTTTGCAGGAAAATCCACTGAGTCTCATTTAACATGCACACTTTCACAACTCTTGTAGCTGGTCACACAGGCTTGATGGGAATTGAATTTCTGTTGCATCTTAAAAAGTTACCACTTCAAGTACACAAGTATTGATCATGAAACAATAGTTCTAACAATAAATTAATACCAAACCTCTCCTTTACAAAAAGCCTACTAAACTCCAAATAAAGTACAAAGCCTAACCAATCAACATCCTGTATAATGCTGTCAGTTGAACAGTATTTATCTCTATGGTAAAAGATGATTACCTGAGAGACCTGAATTAAAAAACAAATTAATCTTGCTTGGGTTTACAAATAGAATAAACTTATTTTACACTAATTTTTTAAAAAGTAATGCCTCCCAAGTGGCAGTAGCATTCTCATTTCTCAGTGTCTTCAAAATTATAACACTTACTGTAATTCTGTAATACATTACATTTGTAAATTTCACATATCTTACATTTAATTATGGTACATTTAAAAGGATAATTATTGCCATTTGTCTCTCTAGGCCGCACATAAAATTTAGTCTTTATAGCAGAAAATGGCAGAGAATTAATGCAAAGATTAGAGTTTAGGATGGCAGACTATTCTTTATAGATGAATAAACAATGTGTCCTCATAATGGCGGCCTTTTGTGAAGCACTCATTTTGCTTTTTGCAAAATCATTTTATGTTATTTTCCCATAGATAAAAAACTTATCAGGTTTTTATATTTTAGTTACAAAGGGAACTTCCCCCTCTACAAACTTCAGCCTTTAGCTGATTTTATTTTAAAAAGTCATTAGGAAAGTAAATGCAATGCCAATTTGGACATATTTCAAAACAAAGACCATTATAAAGTGTCACATTTCATTTTGTACTTTGAAATTTTTACTTGATTAACATCATTACTCTAAAGTTTGTCCTATTGTTTAGCAAATGCATTTAATGCAGAACTAGATTGGGAATAATGGGTAACATATGTATGACAGCTATATTTTGCATGCCATGGATAAAATTTGCATAAGTGTGGGAGTTAGCAAAGTCATGCAGCAGACCAAAACTAAATAAATGTAATCTTTAAATACAAAGCTCTACATAAACTATTAATATGAGAAATGGAATTTTGACATTTATTATTTAAAGGCTTCTGATTGAAGTATTCTTGAATTCTTTCCCTACTGTACACTTGCAAAATACAGCTGTACAACTTTACTGCAAAGCTTTGCATGATGGACAGGTAGAGAATTTTTTTACCACAGTAATCCTAAATTACTGAAAGCTCTTCTAATGATGTAATACAGCTTTGAGGGGGCAATTTAAAATCTCCTGACCTGTTAATGACTGTTCTCAAGAAAAGCTCCTTCAACAAGAGACAGAATGACAAGAATGATCGCCCATTTTGAATTAATATTAAGGATTGACTTTTTAAATTCTTTCAGAAGAATCTCAAAGGGAAAGATCAGATAAGCTCCCACAATTTTCACTGCTCTGCCCCACCAACTCACTGCAAAGTACCATGCCACTACTAAAGAAGACAGCACAGCAGCAACATGTTCCTGAGTTGTATATCCTTGTTGGAGCCATTTGAGACATAATTCCCAAGTTTTGGATATTAGGATAGCTCAGAAAAATTCACAACAGGATGTAAAACTACAATATTTGTCTAATCTACCTAGAACTAGAGAAGCTTTTTATCACTTATGGCACGGGTTTACTTGAATCTACTTCATAAGATGAAGAATAAATAGACCTATCAGAACTGATGCTCATTTTACACTAATGGTACTAAATTAAATGCAATCAAAGTACAGAAATTTAGTAAATTACCAGCTGGGGTATGAAATAGATGTGCTGGCTTAGTGTGGTTAGTGTACTCTGTTCAACCACACAAACATGAACTTTTAGCTCATTTTGGGAACATTCTGTACACTGCAAAAAAAAAAAAAAAAAAAAAAAAAAAAAGAGTGAACTTAAAGAGTGAGTTTTGCTTCTGTGGCCCAGAGAGTGTCCCCTCTAACCTAAGCACACATTTGGGGCAGAGAAAAATCTCCCATAAAATCACAAATCCAAAAGAGGGAGAGAACATGTAAAAGATTTTGAGAAATACTAAAGAGAAACAAGATTTACTATGATACCTCAAGCATTTCCCAATTTAGAAATATTCACACATGTTCTTTTTTCACTGAAATTGTCATTTGGCTTTAATTAAACTCACCTGAATGATAAATTAAATGTTAGAGGAAACGTGAGATTACTCATCCTGACACTCTCCTATAGCTTTTGCTAAAGACTGATATTTATCAAATTAGCATTTAAACTGAGTACAGAGAGAGGAGGGAAATATCTGACTTGCTCAAGAAATCATAGGTTTAATAAACTTTAAATATGCCAAAATAGAATCCTTATTTAGATTCACTTGTGCCTCTTACGATGATGTGGCTTTTGATATGTA
The DNA here is from genome assembly GCF_031753505.1 of Anomalospiza imberbis. Classification (NCBI taxonomy): domain Eukaryota; kingdom Metazoa; phylum Chordata; class Aves; order Passeriformes; family Viduidae; genus Anomalospiza; species Anomalospiza imberbis. The sequence goes on along the minus strand of NC_089681.1, from coordinate 54,035,667 downwards.
AAATTGACATTTCTTTGTTTCTAGTACTTTCCCAATGTCTCTTCTTTAAAAATTAGTGTTTCCCTCTAGTAAAGGTATTTGTTAAGCTTGAAACATCATGTCTTTTTGGACAGAGGTGACAGTTTACTGAGACCTTTGTGCCTGCGTGGGGCAATAGTGTCAACATGTTGGCAGCAGGATGGTTGTAGGTGTGATTCCTGTGAGAAGAGACTGCCCCAAACTGCACACAGCCAGTCCTAGACAGCTCCATGCAGTTCCAGCTGGCTCCAGTGCAGCCACTACTGGGTGTAGCATGGCATTCAGACAACTCTGGGAAGAGAATTTAAGAAAGGACAAAACACGGCCTAGCAGCGGTAAGGGTGATAAATGAGAAAAACCCCAATGAGATAAACAGCCCCACAGACACTTGAGGTGAGAGGAGGGTGAGAAGGTGCTCCAGGTACTGGAGCAGGGACTTCTCTGCAATCTGAGGTGAGTCTAGCTGAAAAAGTGCAAGGAGGAAGGAGCAGCAGTGAGAAACCATTCTGGACTGTCCACAGACCCCCATTCCCCATCCCAACTGTGCTACCTTAGAGTGAGAAGTAGAGGAGTAGGAATGAAGGAGTTTGAGCCTGGGAAAAGGGGGAGTGAAGAAGGTGTTTTAATTTCTTTTTGGTTCTCATTATCCAAATCTATTTTATTTAGCTATAAATTAAATTTATCCTCCCCATGCCTGGGCTCTTTTGGCCTTGACTATACTTGGTAAGGGATCATTATCTTGACCCATTGAGCTTGTTTTCCCTCTTCATACTCTTGAGAAAGGAGACTAAGAGACTATCTTGGATGAGTTTCTGGCAGCCAGTCAAGGTCAACCCAACCCAGTAACTAAGTTGCATAGCCCATTTTTGAAAACTATGATCTTTTATCTATCTTAAGAAAAATACGCTAGGAGTAAGAAGGGTAGAGTGAAGCAGTTACAGCTGCTGAGTAACATGCCAGTGCAGCACTTGGCTGGGTAAGTTAAAAGGTGCTTCTCAGCCATTTATTTTGTCATACACATAATTACTGGTCACAGCTTTTAATTAGAGTACTGCATGCCAGCTACGCCACAACTGTTTCTTTTATTTACAATGTAGGCTGAGTATTGCTGACCATCTAAGCAGCCATATATATTTAATGAACATGCTCATGACAATTTTCTGTATTCTGCTGATGCAAATCTTTTAAATGGAATTCCAGAAAGTACTGTCAGAATCTGTTCATCAAAAATTCTAAGACAAACAACTGAGAAAAAAATTAAGATGGGCAAAGCTAGGATTTTCTCCCTACACTTGTTCTGGAGGATTGCAAAAGCATTTTTGCTAACATAAATGTAGGTAATAAAGAGATAACCACCTTTCCATTTGGGAAAAATCAATAACATGTAACAGGTTAAACTAAGGTTACTCAAGAAGAATCTCAGTCAGAACTGAGAATTATATCCTTGGTTTTTCTCTTGGATTCTTAGTGTGTTTTTCTGTGATATAATGTTAAATCCATATTTTGAAAAGCATGAAAATTATTTTCTATACACAATTTTGCTCAGAGTTTGATTTTATAAAATATGCTGAATAAAACATCTTTACTGTGTCATTTGAAGTCTTCCATGAGAATGCTTTGCTAGAAAATTATTAGGAGGATGGCAGCCCAGTGAAAAAAATGCTGATTGGCTGACCTTGTAATTTAGTAAGATAAAAGCTGATATTCAAGTTATTGCTTCAGATTTTATATCACTGGTGATGCAGATGCCTAAGGGCCAAATGGGAAACAGGCTTAGAAAATACACTTCTGTCTTCAGAAACCTTTGGACAGTTAAGAAGTTTTGTCATTATTTATGCTGGTACTCAGCTGTATTAGACTATTACAGTTGGAAAGAAACTACAATGGTCATGTAGTCCAAATACATATTCCCAATATAACCTTCCAGAAGAATTGTTTCTTATTATTGCCAGGTTCTGCTTTGTATGCCTGAATCATACTGATGAATGTTCAAGCTTGAAAGAAAGGGTTAAGATATATCTATATTTGCATTTGGGGAAAAGCGGCAAATACTTCAGTATCTTCACTTTGTATCTTTGTCATCAAAGTAAAGTTTGAAATAAATTTATCAGTATTTGTCACATTAATGTGTTCTCCCTCCATCATTTTCCCCCAAAAGCACGAAACTTGAAACAGATGTCCTGATTCTTTATTTTGAATCAGAACTTCTCACTTCTATCGACCATGTCAGCTTAGAAAGTTCCAACACAGGTTTTGCGTGGGCAGCTCTTGCATTTAGACATGTAACCAGAATTCATGAAGCCAGTATTCTCATTTACTTAACAAAAGACACAGCCAAGAATCCATCAATATTGTATGTATGACAGGCGGCTTTGAGCCATTCCATGCCTAGATATTTGCTTTGACATTTCCTAATAAAAATCTTTCCCACAAAAACTCTATGACATTTAAGAGGCTGACGCTTAGAATTTTATGCTAGGCCAACAAAACATTATGCAACAAGTATCGTCCCAATCCCTGACAAAAGTAAACTGCTTTTGGCTCCATCATCTTCCCACATGCAAAAACATTATTTGTTTATACTCAGAAAATTTTGCTCATATACAGCAACCCCAGGGCAGCAGCTTAGATTCAGTTCAACCATTTGGCTTAAGCCAACTCCTGAATGGATTAAACTACTAAAAACATAAGCTAAACATCTAACTAAGTTTGATATATGTTTTTTTCAGGGGAGGCTCACTGTTCTGCTTAGGGTCATGGGAGGTTTTTTCACAGTCATAGGGGACATAAGTAAATAAGTGACATTTTTAGCCCTTATTTCAACCTTGTGGCTGAATAGATAAAGAAGGTTGCCTTGTCTTATTCGAAACTAGTAGTGTTTCATCATCATGTTCCTTCAATTTCCTTCAAAAACAGGAGTACACTAAGGTGGAAGAAATACTTAAACCCCAAGATAGCTTGGAGATTAGTATCTGTCCCCTTGTATTGGCACTGCTATAATTCTTGGAGTTGTCTCTTTGAGATATTCTTCCCAGTGCACAACCAGCTCTGGCCAGAAAATTACTTGGGCACGTCTTCAGATAGATTTCTTAGTGCTCTTTTGAAGAGTAGAAACAAAACAAAAGCATGAGAGAGCCAAACATATTTTAAGTCCTTTGGGAATTTGAGGCAGTGTTTATGCTACTAGGAGAGCTCTTAGCTAGTTTTATTTGCTGACAAGTACCATTTCCTTCAGGGCAGAGGAGTGGATGTTCATGCTTGTAATCAGCTTTCACTAGCTTCTGCACAGCTGGTAAAACACATGGACTACAGGGAAGACTACAGCAGTCACATGGACACAAAAGTGATCATAGTGAGAATGCACTTGCATCCTTATGAGAAAATTAGGGAGCTGTTGTGGTTCAGTATTGAGAGTGGTGCAGGACAGCGGGAGAGGAAAAGCAATGAGTGGGAACATGAAGAAGAATGGGGATTTTTTTGTGCTAAGAGCAGTGTAAAAAGAGAATGAAACATTCATTAGAGAGGGGAGGAAAGAGCTAGAAATCACATTCAGATAAAATGGAATATAAAGGCATACAAAATAGATGAGATAGAATAAGCAGTTCTTCTCTTGCTTCTCCAGCTGTCAAACCCTTTTTTTGCATCTCTTCCTGACACACACAAAAATCACTGCCTATGATCCTTTCTCCCCTCAGGACAAGAGCCTAGCTTTTGTCCATGAAAATCTGATTGCTCTCTAAGCCTTTTTCTTTTGTTATTGAACAAATAATGTCTTGAACTATTAAATGGCTGTAAAACCTTTCCAGAGTCTCTCTCTTGGGCATCTTCATGTTTCAAAAAGATACTTCTTCTTGTGTGCATACAAATTCACTTAACAGACTGTCAGAACTAAGGCTATGCAATGCTTTTGTTTGGTTGCTGCTATTGCACCTGACACATTGAAAACCTAATTTGGATCTTCATCTACTTACTGTTCAGAAAACTTCTATCAGAGCAGCATTTCTGCTGTAGTAAAGGTTTACTTTCTTTTTAAAACAGGACCATTCTAAGAGTTTTAAATAAAAAAATCTAATTCACTGACATTTTTGTCTCACTGGAGACTACTGGAGACAGAGGTTCCAGAGACAGATCCCTGGCAAAATAACATGGGAATTCATAAAACCAAAGCCATAAAAACTTTACATATGGAAATAATTTTTCTAATCACTTCTAGCTACTCTCAGGTTCCTAGTAGATAGGTATGCAAGTTAGCCATTAGCTCTTTGGGGAGGTAATACTTCTGGAGAAATATTACTGACCTCTTACAGTTTGAATCTACTGACTTGCTTTCAGTCAGGTAATGAGCCAAAGGATCAAAATGCTTATCTGAATAGGGGTCTGCTTATCTGAAGGGCCCAAGAGAAGAGAGTGAAGGCCACAGAAAGAAAGTAGGGGCTATGTCCAGGGACAGGGAGTTTAGAAGATAAAGGTTAAAACAAAATATTTGTATATAAAAAATGATAACATGAGATAAAAGATTATTCAACATATATAGCAAAACCTGAAAAAAAATTATCATCATCATCTAAGCTGACCTGTCAAATAACAAAGGTTATAGGATTTACTAGAAGCAATTTCCACGGAATTAAAAGAGTGTGGTGAGAAAATGATGCTGAGTCTTAATTAAAATTTCCACAGAAAACCAACCACAATTTCATCACAGTACTCACTAGTGTGATGTTAGACATCGGAGCCTTATTCTATCACTCTAAATTTGTCTTGCTTCATCTTCCAGCCATTGAATTTTGTTACACTTTTGTCTACTATATTAGAGAACCCTTGATCAAAGTTTTGTTTGCCAGGAGATACTTCCAGGATGCACGACAGTCATTCACCCACACATGCAAGCATGTACACCATCCTGCTTAAATTTATCTCTTTTATGTCTTTGATAAACAGATTAAAACCCTCAAGGGGGCCTGTTTCCAAATCTTTTAATCATTCTCCTGTATTTTCTACAAACTTTCTTCAATTTCAACTACAACCAAGAGCACTGCATTCCATATGGGTGCTGGCACCTATAGTAAAATCATATTGCCCCCTAATTTTAAAGATTTCCCTCTTTAGACTTCTAACTCTCTCTTTTGGGAACTCACATTTAGCTCATTATCTACTGTGAACATTCAAATTCATTTCAAAGTTGTTGTTTGCCAGGCTAAAATTTCCCAGCTTGTCAGCACAGTCTGTAAGTATTTGCCTTTAAACACATTAAAGTACCATACACAAAAATCAAGATTACCCTTACATTTTGGGAATGCGCAAGATGATATTTCACAAGTACTGCATTCTTAATAATGTCTTCATTATTTATTCCTTTTTATATTTTGATTTTTACCTATAAGTTTCTTCACCATCATAGGTATTGAAAATCAATGAAAAAATCTTTCTTGAACTGGGAAAACCACCAGGAAAACAGAATAGCATGCATTTACTTCATCCCCATTACAAGGCTGAATATTATTCATATCTTTATGAAAAAAAAAAGTGCTGGATTTTACCTAAAAGACTGAGAACTGAAGCATTACATACGTGTTACAATCACACGTCCAGAAAACTGAGGTACAGCTGGTATCTGGTGAAAGGCGGAATAAAGGCCCAGCCCACAGATCTTCCACAACAATATTTAGTTCTTAAGTCCTATTGAGGAACCTTTTTCCACTTTGTCCTCTTCAAAGATCTATTTGGCTAAATCTAGGAATTATTTTCCAATTATGGAGAATGCAAAAGCAGTATTTTGTTCTACTGTATATTTGAATCTGCTTTTCTTTTTTAGACCCAAAATCTTGCTGTGTTTAAAAGGGAACAAAAAAAAAAAAAAAAAAAAATACATAGGCTAAAATGTTAGTGTGCAATGAGAACAATCTGTTTTAGCGGATTTAACAACATGGCTTATTTAATTAAAAGAGAAAATTCTAATAATATCATTTAAATTGAAAAAAAAAAATCAAAACAAAACAAACAAATAAAACCACCATACAAACAAAAAGCGAAAAAAACACAAAAAAAACCACCAAAACAAACAAAATCCCACCTTTCCAGGTGTTTATTTTTGTGATGTGGAGCTCACCCTTCTTGTATTCTATTCCACCCCAAGGGTGATGGTTTCAGTCTTCCTAGAGAAAGTGGGGGAGAATAGGAGTGTATAGCAATAAGCACCTGAGGTATTTGCTGTAAGCAATATGAAGATCATGACATTGAATTTTTCTGCTTGATCTTCCACCTAGGGCTACTTTTTTTTTTTTTTTTTTAATTTTTTTTCCCTCATAGCCCCCATTTCCCTCTCAGAGGCTCTCATCTAAAGCCACAGTGTGGCACAAAGGCCTCCCCCAGCCTCAGCTCTGCACCTGGGCTGCTCTGTGTCACCTGCTGACTCCTGCCTCAGTCAGGACAGTGCCACTGGGGATCATAAGGAAATCTAAGACTGGAGAGCCTACAGGTACTACCCCTTTCAGCAGCTGTCAAACCAGACTGAATCCAGCTGCAGCCACAGCAAACCAAAAGAGCCCTAAGACCAGGGCAACAAAAGGACTGCAACTTTTTGGTAGTCATGGCAAAAATCACATTTACTGGCCTACAATTACTTACTGCCTCTTGAGAGCAGATTGCATCTTCTATACATTGCAAAATTTAGATTGTGTCTGACCCATTTTTAGATGTGTTGTGGTTTCACCAGGAGGGGTGTGCAGTACACCCAGAACCAACTGTGCCAGGGGAAACACAGCCCCAAGTTAGGTTCCAATGAAAGCTGTCCTGGTTTAGGAGCAGCTCAAACCATGAGCTACTCTTTCCCTCCCCAAGTCTCCAGTGGGAGACTCCAAAGGCAGAGGTCACAGGTTGAGATATGAGCAATTTCCTGGAAACAGAAATGAGAAAACAAAAACAAACAGTAGCTGCAACAACATTGGCAACAAAAGTGTATAAAGAGGGCAATTTTACAAGCAAAAATGCTCACAAGCCCTAATCTCTGAAAACTAGTGGTGGACAGACCCTCCATGGGATCTGTTTCACACTTTTTTCTCCAACTGTGAACCACTCCCACCTTCTTCTTGGAAGAAGAATCCCTTACTTCCACGAGTAGTGAAGTGAGGTTGTATAGGATAACAATCCAGACAATCCCACATGGCTTCAGGCTCCATCCCCTCACAGGTTCTGCAAGAAAAATCAACTCCATCCTGGCCAAAAAAACAAGATATTACCACAATCTGCGTAAATAATAACCTTTGGAAAATGTATATGCTTCCCTAAGAATTAGCTGTGATGTTGAGGGCAAAGGAAAAGGAAATAAATACTGATTAATCTGACACCAAAAGAAAGCAGCATATAGCACTCAAAAATGTGTGATAGGATAAGAAAGCCATAGGATCTTCTCACCAAACATATTTGGGTGAGAAAGTTTTCCATGAGAAAAGCTATAGACTAACACATGTCCCTTTTATTTCTGCCATATTGTAGCTGAAAGGAGACCCAGTATGCTTCAGTTAAATAAGGCGGCTTAAACTTGTAGAGTGAAACATCAGAAATCAAAAATTATCTAAACACAGTAAAATTAACAGTCTTAAGCTTACTTAAGTTAGATGAAATTATATATCCTTTAGCTATCAAGGTATCCAGAATGTTGTCCTTATTTTAAAAAATATATAATTCTTTTGTTAAAATTCAAACTTTCTATGATGTAATACTTTTCATATGTATATTCAATTTGCAAATAAATATTTCAGACCAGCTGGTTGTTTCCATTTTAAACTTGCAGGAGGGCATTCATGTCTCCAGATCTGTATACCCTTCCAGCTGTATTTCTTGATCCAGTAAATGATGCTATCTCTTTCTATGGAGCTTATCTTGCTTGTGTCCTTAAAATACCTCAGCTATAATAAAACTACCATTACATTATGATGGATTTTTTCACTGCTTCTGTCAGTGTCCCTATTTTTTTTCTTTTAAAATAAAGGGAAGATAGACCAAGGGCAAAGAACTTTTGATCCTAAGCTGACAACTCCAGCCAGTACAACAGACAAACTAGGAAAATGTTTTTAGCTGGTTCTCAGAGAGAACACAAAACACAGAAGCCTACTCAATGCTCAGCAAACTGAGGGTGCAGTCTTTGATTAATTTCAGCTATTGTAAATTTACCCCAGCTATACACTCAGTTTATTCCTATTGTGGGCTAATCTACCCTATTTATAGAGGAATGAGAAGAAAATTGTACTTCTCTCAGAGCATGCTGAAGTTGTGGCACTTTTCAGACTGTGTATTTAGTCAATATGAGGTACAGCTGAGGATTGAGAGAGAGCACTAGTGCATTCCCCATTTATCTGATGGCTTTTTAAACCTCTGACTAAAGCAATTTGAATCTGAGTTGTTTTATAAAAACTATTCATGTAGCTATAAAGAAGCAGTAATTTTTGGCATTTACAATGTTCACAAACTAAAACTTTTCATTTGTTACTTTACAATTCCTGATGTGTAAGATTTCACCTTGAAGACCTTAAATAGCTCACATCTTAGAAATTATTCTCTTTTTTTTCCTATATCTGTTATAACAGCTGAGCTTCTCCAAGGCAACCTTGCTAACACTCTTGAAAATCACAAAAGAACTGGAACAATTCCTTTCCTCTATGGAGTCACAAAATTCCAAAGCCACAGGCCTTCTGGCTTTCAGAGGTGGTAGCATCATTTAAAGAAAGCAGCTGATGCATCTCACTCACCATGACTTCTCTTTGCATGTGCCACTTCACCTTTTACTTGTGATAATGTGACATCTTTCTGGCAACTGCAGCAAGGATAACAAATATGAATGTATTTGTGTATTTTTAGTTGTCTAGAATGCAATGATTGTGCTGTCACTTTTGCGCCGCATTTTGTCTCCCACGCCCATCTGTTCCGTTCCTCTTCTGCATCCTCTGCATCTTCTTTGTCACCTGATTTTCTCACTACCACTTCCCTTCAAAGAACCAGAAGCAAGGAGACTGTCATCCAACCCATTAATTCCCCACAGACCACTATCAAATTGTGTACAGAACACAGCCTGGGGACTGTAGTTTTCTCTCTAATTCCCCAGGTTATTTCAGAGTTTACTAATTTAATCCCAGAGGTTTTAGCAGAATTTTAAGTTGCCTCCAAACTAATATACTTGGTTCAGAAATCTGTACCACCTGTGCTGTTGCTGAGAATCTGTTGAATTGTTTATGTCTAATTCATGCATTCACCCACGACACTGTCAAAGGGAAAAGGCTCAGGCCTCAGTTTGGTAGGAGATTCCAGACCAGAGGAAAGTAACACAGTTAATGTGTTGTGGTATTCTTTTTTCTTCTTTCAAGGAATTTTGACTGGAATCCCGTACCAAGGCTGGTAAACCAGGTATTCTGAGAATATCTGAATTTTAGATATTTTTATTCCTTAGATATTTATCACAGACTAATAGCAGTCCCACACAGTCTCACAACTCTTATTAGTTTGCAGGTGTAAAATAATCACCTTGACTATCCAATAACAAAACAACTTATGTCACTGATTTTTCTGGTAGAAAATTAAATGATCTCCAATAAGACTAAATCTGCAAGCTATTATATTATGCACTTTTAAAAGATTTTTTTCCCCCTAAGAGCTCAGGCATTTAACTATTTGTTCCTTAACATCTTGGTTGGTACAATTTAAAAGATTTTTGCTCTAATTAATTAAATTAAAATATTTTTTTCAGTCTGTTTTCTCACCTTTGTATGGATTTCAATGCCACCATCAGATTTTCAGTGAAATGCATTGGGAAAAAGAATTTAAAACTTTTGCTTTCATTCTCATCAAAGAAGATGCACAAACTGGGAGAACATCTGCAAATCATCATAATATGCAAATTCTGTTAAATTTTGTGAAAAAAGTAGTATCGTGTTTGTAGCTTGATGTATGCTCTTTTCCCCATCTTTTTCAACCAACCAAAAAACTATTGACACCACACTCTCAGTTTTGAGTTATTTTGGATTAATATTGGATAATAACTGGAATTTGTTCTGACAATCACTCAAACATTGTGTCTCAGGCAAAAATTTTTTAGTAATTTCTAATTATTAGATTAATCAGCTGGGTATTGAAATGACAGCACTGAATATTACAGGCAAGAAGAGGGGAAAGCAGGATAGAAAGATGACTTAATTCATACACAGAGAGCAATAGCAGAAATTACTGACTCATTTTGCTTTCTGCTGAGAAGCAACTTTATATAAAGTGAGAACCACTCCTCAGACCATTGTGCCTTCTTAGGTGTGCGCACAAATGCACGTGTTTTGCTGCATATGTATATGCCTATATACGTCATTGTGGAAAAAACACCATTATAAGTAAGTCTGCCCTTTTCATATCATCCTTATATCTGATACAAGCCCCTTAGAAAATCCTTGAGTAGCTAATTTGAAAGATTGGTTTCTTCCTTTACACTGAGCTATCTGTACAGTATGGTGTATGATAACGTCACTCTTGAGGGCTGTTTCTCTTTTGTAACAGATAAAGAAAAAATGAGTCTTATTAATCCTGCAGAAATTTGGCACCAGAAGCATTTTCATGATAGGTGAGGTCATACAAAATAGGACTTCAAGATAGGACTGCTAATTAGGTTGCCAATGCAGAAAAGTCTTTCTTGAACCTAGTGAACTCCATTTTGAAGAATGTGCTATCAGTTCTGCCAGGATTTCACACTCTTTTGGTTTTCTTTTTTTTTCCCTGAAGAAAACCAGCAAATTCATCTTACTATCATTACTCATCCATTATACTACGTGTTTGCACCTCCATCTTAGTAGAATGGAAGTATTATTTTCTTGGGTGTGTAAGACCAGAACTGTGTCCTTAAAAAAGTAATTAGAATTATAAAACAAACAACCCAAAACATTGTGAAGCTGGTACACTGAAAGCAGAATAGAAACAATGACTGACTTACAGAGCTTCAGCTGTAATGATGAGTTTTTTCTTTACCCTTGTGTCTCTTTGCAGATAATAGGTTTTTAAGAGCTCCAGTTTTCCAGTAATACTTCCTGGGAAATTTGTCCAGCAGGCCACAGTGTTCAAGGCTACACTTTGCTGGAGTAAATATATAAAAGAAAAAGCAGCTTTAAAAAGATGTATTGTGTGCAGTATTTAAGAGGAAAATGGTTTGCCTTTAAAAAGACATTCCTGTTCTATCTACAATTGTTTATGAGACTGTATTTGCAAGTGAGCCAAGGGGCTGACACTCCAAAGGACCTTAGTTTATTGAAGGAGTTCTTTTACCAAGGGAAGGACATTATTAAATTTACAGCTGAGCACACTATTTCATAGATTTCTGCAAGATTGTGCAATGTACAGATTACCAGCCAAGTGTGTAGCAGAATGGCAGGTGGCTCTAAGCACTCCAACAAAATTAAGGGTTGCATTGAAAACTCTGAAAATTTGTTCATGTAGTTTTAAGCAAATGTGTTTACTTGTTTGTTTTTGCAATCAGCTAAAACTGTGGGAAAGAAAAAATTGTGTGGAATTTTTTTTCTTACATATCAGGTCTGTATTTTAGCAAGAGATAAGAAAATATGTATGCTTGTGCAGCGTCTCTCTGTGTTTTCCTGGTCCCCGGGCAGCTCCAGCACCTAGAGCAGTACCGCCTCTCTCCAGGACCTGGGATCGCCGCGTGTTTTCGGACTCGGCTCCGTGCCGCAGTCTGGGCGGGGGTGGCAGCGGAGTCTCGCCACTACGAGCGAGAGACACCAGTAAAGAGTGAAGGAACGTCCGGATTCCCCACGCATGGAAGGCTGAAAGTCTTTTATTGCCACGAGGAGCTGCGCTGAGGCACTGTGACCTGCTCCCAGCTGGCACGTGAGGAAAACAGCCGCGAACACACCAAGACGCGGGATTATATCGGAGGCGGGGTGAGGAGAGAAGGGGCCCTCCCGCCCAATGGGGGCAGGCACTGTGGCGATGACGTGGACCACGGCACCCAACGGGGATGCGACCGGGGCGGACCCCAGGCTCTGGGGCGGACAAGGTTGAGAGATCGGAGTGAGGGACACTGAACCCTCCAGGCAGGATGGGGAGTGGTCACAGGAGTGACAGCGGAATCTCCAACAGTCAGGGACCCGGAGCGAACAGCCACGGGGGTGGACAGACACAGGGGGTGCGCGGGGGTACACAGAGCACAGCTAGCTAACAGATCAGAACCCCTAACCTAAACCCCAAACCACGATGCAACATGTTTGCTTCACTGTTTTAGCCCAGCTCTGTTTTCTCTGGCCGTGGGGAATAAGAAAGAGGATCTGCTTTTGACAGAGTAAGATTAGTGTGTTCTTTTGCTGTGCTCTGTGTTCTTGCATATTTAAACTTGAAGCCTAAGTGATTGACAAAGATAAAGGAATCCAAGATCTAGTTACAAAAGAAAATATTTCAAGCAGAAATTATTAGCACAGGGCAGTTTTAAAATATGCTTTGGTAACTAGAAGAAAAATATACAATTCCTTTGGCTATCATTCACTTCTATTTTTCCCAGAAACTTGGCAACACAAAGTATTTTTTTGTTTAGTAGTGGTGGTCTTTGAATTTACTTTGGTCAGCTTTCTGAAAGCATTTTTATAGAGGGAGTGTAAACTAAATTAGTAGTAGAAATGAAATTGCAAATATTCTTTAATGGATCTTCAGGCTATCAATATTACAGAGAGCTGTATGTTATTCTGCTTGTTTTAAAACTCATTAACCTATTGATTTTTGGTCTGGATGACTCAACCACATCACTGAATTGATTTTATTACGTAATTTACATAGAATTCAGTGTCCTTTTTTAAGAACATTATGGTGAAACTTACCAGAGGATTCTGATAATGTAATGTACTTATAATTAAAGAATGCACATTTCCTAAGCACAATCTGGACATAGAGAGAATCATTTTACATCTAGTAATTCCTCTTAAAGTTGATTCAAGTTAAAAAGTCAGTATTATGATCCATGCAAAGGGAAAACTCCTCAAATATGTATCAAACAGACTTTTGTATTATATGTGAAGTCAAAAGTGTCCTAGGAGGGTTTCCTGTAGAAGAGTCAGGTTTCTGGGGGGAATGGATCATCACTTAAAAGAGGATAATTGCTTTCTGCTAGTAATATACATGTGCATTTTTGTGATACAAGATACACTTTCACATATGTGTGGGAGTATATATATATATAAACTCACTGGAGAAGCAAATTCTGTGGGGAGTGTTTCAGGAGCATACAAGGACCATGTAAAGATGAGTTCTCAATAAATCAGAACCTACTTCAGTTATGCTGTTAGCAGAATGCTTGTGCAGATAGCCAGAGGTCACTGCTAGCCACCAGGACTGGTACTGAAGAGATAGCTCATCTAATACAGGAGGTTCCTTCTTACCCTTCCCAGGACAATGCCAGTATTTGTGACCTAAAAGTAGCCCTCATTTTATTTTATCGAAAGCATTTTACCAGAGGAAACTTTTCTTGCTGTGGCTGCTCACTTTCAAAGCCTACCAGATGATCTATCACCACATCTCAAACTTCAGGTTCAGAAGCCATTTTTTGGAGTGCACCTGAATTGTAAAAAGCTTTCTTTCTAATGGAATAAGGATGTCAAGAAAGAAAGATAGCTGAAATACGTTACACTGACAAAGCAGTGTAATACATATATTTAAAGTGGACTGGAGATTACGGGTTGTCTTTTTGTTAAGGCAATGAGTGCCAGCATAAAATTTACAGTAAAATGGTATAACCTGGTTTGTACAGCCATTCTGTATCGTAGATTCAATAGCTACATATCAGGGATGGTGTTTTCTCTGTATTTTTTTTGGCCAGTTCTTTACAGAATTGAGACTTCTGTGACCCTACACAAAGTGAATATGTTTATGTGAGTCCTTCCAGAAGATTTTAAATGAGTTGGCCATATTTACACACTTTTTTTCCAGAGGGGAAGATGCACCATGATGACTCACTTCTACCAAAGGTGTAGATAGTGAAAAATTACATAGTGGAGAGAGGTTCTTGGTGCCCATGTTAAGGAAAAGATAAAGTATGAATTCAACCCTGATTTGATTTGCACTTGGGAGAGATAACTGCATCTAAGTAAGATAAAACTTATTTTGGCATTTGCTTCTTGTTAGACAAAGCTAACCACTCAAATACAGCTATCCATAGGAAACACACTCTGCTTTTGTCACAGAACATTTTCTTTTACACTTACTGATAAATTTGCAGTGGTTTGAGGAGTAAATATGTTTCAATGCTTTCCATTCTGCAAAAACGGGATATGAAATACAAAATTTTCCCATCATGTGACAAAGGAAATAGAAATTACACCTCTCAGACTGCAGATTAGCAATATGTCTATTAGACCAAGTTGTCAGCAGTGACTTAGATTTTCATAGAAATCCCAAGTAGGATTAAAATAAGAATTTAAGATGTCAATTTTTTCTAACTATATGCAAGGGTCACGCACTTGAGGCCTGGTCACAAGAGTAAGATGGCTGAATAGGTAGACTGTCAAACCAAAGCCATTTTTTGATGGTCTCTGTCGCCCCTGGGTTTTAGGGGTGGCAGTAGGACAAACCAATGCTGTAACAGTCCTTCTCCAGTCAAAGAAACAGTGAATCTACCTCCAGGGGCTGACAGCAATTTTGTTCATGTTTTTTTGCTTTTACACTTTGTGTTGTGAATTCTAAACAGAAACATTAGCAGAGAAGTAGCCCACACTTTAGTTTCTCAATTACATTTTCACACTTGGAGGGTACTATGACAAGTTTGTACTCTGGCATGAAAGTACCAGGATCACAAAAATTTACTATAAATATATTTGGTTAAAGCTCTTTGATGTTGATGCACAAAAAAATAAAGGAAAAAAAAAGGAAAAAAAAAAAAAGTAAGTCTCTTGTGATTTCTAGGAGCTTATTTTCCCTTCTATTTTCACAGGCATGCATTTGAAAGTTCAAACTGCCACTGAATGTAGCCAAACTGTCAAGGCGTGTGTCTAACATTACACAGCTCAAATTTGATTCTTTCGGGTAATTTGGGGCTCTAATTATATACCGACCTAAATTTTTCAAAAGTGATTTTAGATGTTTCTCCTGGAATGTGCAATCTGAGCCTGTTTAAAGACACCAAATGTTTACAGGTTTAAAATGTCTTTTGTATGTAATTATATGGAAATTTTTAAGAAAAGATGAATTAAGGATTTACTCAGTCCTGCCATTCTGAAATTTTTAATGGTTGGAAGTCATCCTAATTTCTTATAAATAACATCTGGGGCAAAGTTCTAGAAGAAGTCCTGCACCAAAGTCAATAATTAGGCTGAAATGCTAGGACAAGAATACATTTATGATTGTAAAATGCTGAGAATGACCTAAAACAGAAATGATACAGTGTTTTGTGATTTTCCAACCAAATTAATTTTACAAATCTGTATAGGAGAAAGGAATATAACAAACTCTCAAATAAATACTGACTAATTATCTTTAAAAACCTGAAAATTCAAAATTAAATTCTTTCACTTGGCTTTTCTTCTCCTATGAAAATTGTAATCATAAATATGACATCCTGTATTTATTGTATTCCAAATCCTAGTAAAATATGGGTTTTCAAAAAAAATTTTTTTTCTCTGTTCAAATTGTGCAAAAACAATTTGAATTACAACTTAAAATCAAAAAAACACCTTCGGACTGAAAAAGAGAGTTTAATACTCTAATATAACTCACAAAAGATAAGAGTAACTGGGGGAAAGCATAACTAAGATGAAATTCAGATGTTCAGCTTATGCCCCTTTAATATTCACCCATTTTTATCTTATTTCTCCAGGGAAAAAAAAAAAAAAAAAAAAAAAGGAAAGGATACCTCATCAGCCACTTTGTGGTCCTCTACTCAGCAGATAAATTAAATTGTGTATGTTAACTGATATTATTTATTCAAATACATATCTTTACAATGTTATTTGATCCTGGTATAATGTAATCACTTCTGATTAAAGATATTGCTATCATCTGTTATACTTGCAACTAATTAATCACCATTTAATTCAATTCTTATTGTAATGCATTAGATGCTATAATGTGATACCTTGTTGTGCCATTTCCTATTAAATGGATTTGGTGTTAGGAGCTAAAAGTTATCCTTTATGGATCCCACCACTGGAAGTTATTGCTAAAGAGTTTTAATTCTCTACAGAGTTGTGCTACAGATAATTCAATCTGCTCTACTTCATGTTTATGATATTAATTGTTTCATGTGGAAGATTTTCTAATTCACTTTCTATATAGAAGTTTTGCAGTTGGCAAGAGTCTTTTTACTGATTTCAGTAGAGCTTGGGTCTTCCTCATCCAGCTTACACGTATTCACAGGAATAATTGTAGGCAGGCAAAACTGTCTGTCAGCTTACAGGACTCCATAATGTTACATTACTGACAGAATTGTTTGTGAGAACTGAGACTTAGTAAATACCAAATAATTAAAAAACACTATTAATAGCCTCTGTTGATTTCCCCTTTTTTCTTCATGTTTTTATTTTTCTGGTTTCTTTTTAGTACAAATCCTCCGTATTGTACTTTTATTTAATAACACTAATATTCATCTGGTTATATTTCACAAATACCTCTGTCTCCATCACAAACACAGGAATTTTGGGGTTTTTGTGTTTGAGTAGCTATTTCTTATTTTTCTTTTGGCTTCTTTGGGGAAAAAAGAAAACAAAAAACAAACAATTTTTGGATGATATATTTGACAATTTCTTCACATATTTAGATCATAAAATAGATCACTGAATTGTTTGGATTGGAAGGGACCTTAAAGATCTTCTAGTTCCAACTTTCTGCATACTTATTTGAAGACTGTACTCTAATATATAGGTAATTCTTAATTAAACCACTAAAAGATGCTTTTTCCTATTAGAAAAAATAATTTGGTCAACTGAGTTGTAGGAGGGGATGTTACCCAGAGGACTTCTCCTAAGTGCCTGTTTTACATTATTTATTTTCAAAAAAGTTAAGCAGGATATTTACCTGATTTACATTAAAAAACAGTGATTGTCTCTGTCCTGATAATGACTGCCTTTAGCAATAGTACAGCATTAGAAACAGGGGATATATAAATTATCTTCTGGAAAATTATGTATTTGTATACTGAACTCCAAATTTGTGCAAGTGAAAGAAAAGCAAGTTTTTTTCTGGAGAGATAATTTTGTTTCTAGGTATATATAACAAGGAAGCATTTTTCATATGCACACACACCAGAATGAATTCTTATGTCCTTTGATATTTCATAGCATCATATGGCTACTCACATAACAATTCCTACGCAAGATGGTAAGCTAAACTTCTTGCTATAATATAATATTTTTAATTCAGTATAATATTTTTTAAAAATCATGTCAGTTTCTTTAACTGTATGTATGCACTGTATTACATTTTTTAAACTATATTCACAAAACTGGAAATAGATTACAATGGAGTTACATCCCTTAATAGATTTAAAATATTTAATTTCTTTTTAGAGGAACTATGATATCCTGGTCAGTGCTTGGATGTGCTAATTTTAAAGCATCTACTTATATCCTCTGAAGCCAGTGCAATGTCTGCTTCAGCATTGCCCTCTAAATGAGCCCAAATTTAGTCTTTTGCAGACTTAGACTCAGTTGTCATGAAATAACAATCCTGATCATCTCAAGCTTGTTGAACTATTTTTTGCTAAATTTTGACTAAATCATGTAATTCAGAAGAGTGATTTATATTTTGTTACAGTTCTGAAGATTGGTAACAGGTAGAATAATTTTTCCTGCACATTAGTAATGTACATACGCTTTATCAATATTATATATTTATTTTACAGCAATGTAATAGAAACACTCTTGTGTTTCTTTATTATACACTTACAACATGTAGCTGTAGGAAGCTGTTATCTGAACTGTGTCTACTTTCTGGCAGGGGGGTTTAAAAATTCCAAGATATTCTCATGTCATCACTTCAGATAAAATAAAGTGCTTGAAAACTACTAATTCTTTATCTATAGTATGGACTACTTTATTTTTGTTGATAAGCTATCTAAAAGCAAATCCATTATTTCACATGTGCAGTAGAGTATAAATTTCCAAAACATATGCAATACTTCAAGATAATGTGTTTCTAACACTTGTGCTTATCAGTCCAGTCCTCCCATTCACAGCTATGCATAATTCTCAAGGACAATAAAGGTTACTGGATATGTGTTTATCAAAGGGATATAAAGTAATGCCTAATGACTGTATTGAGCCGTAAAAAACGAAGTTTTGAGTCTTCTGCTACTGTAAAGCTTAATACACAAATTCAGTTTCAGAACAAAGCACAAAACATGGGTTTATCATTGACATATTGCAATTTTACACAACCGTGGCAATGTAAAAAAAAACACCACAGTAAGTAAAAATTGTTTTATGTTACTTTAATTTCTCAAACAGGTTGAAATGTCTGAAATACATATGACAATTACACTGACAGCTTAACAGACCTATAAATCCACATACTAGTCATCACACTTCAGGATCATTTGGATCTTACCTGGCAAGTATCAAGCATTGCACTTGGGATACTCTGGGGAGCTGTGCTGAAGAAACCATAGCAAAACATTAAGTGTCAGAAGAAAAATTGACATGCTGCTAATACAGCAAGAATTTGGTCTTCTTTCCTCTAGTGTTAATTCCCAGGGTATTTTATCTTTACATTTGCCTATTAAGTTTAGCATAGATTTGCTGTGGTGTATTATAGATATATGTATTGTATTAAAAGGTGGTGGCTGCTGTTATGGTTAAAATAGTATACTCTACTGCAATAGTCACAACCAAGTGACAGAGCATGTAAGTGTGCCCATCTTCTGCTCATTACTTGAGTGGAAAAGGACATGGGATGCAATAAAGAAGCATTAATCTAATTTTTGCATAATTCTTTAACATTTTAGGGAGCTGAGAAATCAGGACCAACTACAATCTTCAGCTCACAGCTGGTGCCAAGACTTGTTGGCCAAAATTGAGTAAAAAGATTAAAATAACTGGTAACTGCAAAATATTCTTTATTGCTT
Source organism: Anomalospiza imberbis (assembly GCF_031753505.1). Taxonomy (NCBI): domain Eukaryota; kingdom Metazoa; phylum Chordata; class Aves; order Passeriformes; family Viduidae; genus Anomalospiza; species Anomalospiza imberbis. The sequence continues at coordinate 54,016,574 of NC_089681.1, read as the reverse complement.
TATTAATAATTTGGCTTAAGCCAAGGAGCCTGTGTGTTGCAGTAATCTCAGCCACAGAGAAAAAAAAAAATTACTGTATTAGAGAGCTTCTTTTTAATCGAGTCATGTGGTGAAACTGTCTACCAGCCACGAACAAGGTAAGTACTGCAGGCCAGTTCAGGCTCAGTAAGCAGAGAAGTTATCCTCGTTCTCCATTTCCAGCACCATTACCTACCAGTCTGCCAGGCTTGCCTTGCCCCTTTTTAGACAAGCACCAGCATCCTGCACCCCTTCTTCCAGAGGAACCAGCTGGAGCCAGATGAAGCCTAAAAAGGGGAATCAGTCATTTGGAGCAGAAGAACTGGAAAGGAGACAAAAGCAATGCCTTTCAGACACAAAATTGTAGAAAAATACCAAGCTGAAATGTTATCATGAAAAGCATAATTGTCCATGTGGGACAATTTTTTAATAAAATTTCAATGAATTTTTAAAGCTGAATAGTTGTTGGAAGGAATGTGATACAAATATCCTTTTTCATAATAAAACATTATGAAATTAATATTATTTGGTATTATTTACTTAATAGGTGAACTTACACACATATGAATTAGTATCTTCTCTTCCCTAAACATGCCTATCTGTGGCTTCAATGATATGCACATTTTTTATTTACTGCGTCTCCTTTCTCTATAAGTAGGTCTTTGTAACAAGTGCCAGCCCACAACCAAGATAATGAGGATGTTTTTCTTGGATGAGAATCAAACTGACTGGATCCTCCTATAAAAATAGGGCACTATCATATACTTGCAGTCTGAAATACACTGATCAAGGACCAATATTCTTCAGGAAACACCTGTGCAGGTACAGGTAGGGATATAGCTCCTCAAAAGGCTCCAGTAAATCTGATAACAAAATTACTACATATTCTTATCCCACATAATCTTCTTCAGCCTTTACAGGAGTAATAAATATAATTACACAGGTCTCTAAATACATTCTGAAACTATTATGAAAAAATAATTAAATTGCGTTAACAGAATCCACATAAAAGAAGAAAACTTCACACTCTCATAGAAACCAAATATTTTATTAATACATGTTTATATTGCATTAAATACATTACATTATGTCAAAAGTCTTGTCAATCCAAATAGGTTTAATAATTAAATAAACTATTTCATGCCCCAGTAATATCTCTAGCCTCTTATTATAAGATAGAGCCTGCAATTTATGACATCTTTGTTAATCTTCCCTCTGGGATCATACTTGCCATATATATGATATGTTGTGCATTAAGTTAGTCTTTTACTTATTTTTAGGTATTTGCTATTGCTTTCCTTATAAGAACCTTTAGAGGTTTTTATAAGGAAAGCAACAGCAAATTGCTAAACCTATTCTCCTCATCTGGCAAAGAATACTGAAATGTACATTTAACCCACCAAAAAACCCTAACAGTTTTAACAAAGCTTTCAACATCTGTGGGGTGCTGGAGATAGGAAAAGAAGAGCTGAGCAAGTGGGTCTAACAGTCCTCAGAATGTGCTTTTTCACTGATGCAGTGTGAGAGGCACATTCCCTTCCATCTACCATAAGGAAACTAGACAGATGCATAAATCTAGCAAACCCACAGCAAGTTTTAGAAGAAATCATGCACACCCAAGAGCATCTGCTGGATTTTAGCTTTTCCGAGCAAGGCCCTTCCCACCACTTAAGGCTTGCTACAACCCAGTTCCACATTACCTTTTTAAACAAGCTTCATTTTGCCCTGGACTAGACCTAGTGTGTAATGAGCAAATGTGTCACTATACAATCCCCTTAAAACTCCCAAAAGTGTTTTATTAAACATAAAATTTTATTACCAATACTATACAATATATCCTATACATTTCTGCTGTGGAGAGAAGTCCCTGAATATTAAATTTTTAAAGTACTTTGGCATTTAGGTTATTTTTCAAACACAAAACTTTTGCTCAGTTGTTCAGAGACCTTACTGTTTGCACCCTAATGCAGGTCCTGACGACAAGACAGCAGTTTGTAAGATGGCACCCAATTAACATTGCTCTTGCTCCAAAAAGTATTTATAATTCCTAGTTCTGGTGTTTTCCCAACACTTGTTGTATGTGTGCATGTGTATAATTTCAAAATTCACTTTTCACTATTGCACTTGTTTTCCAATAAAGTGCCTTCATAAGATATTTCATTGTGATTATTATTGCTTAATAATGTCTTTTAGCTAAAAAAATACTTCCTTGGGTCAACTTAATAGTAGAAAGCCTATAGCATATCTGATGTGTGGGTAGAAACACATATGCAGCAGCATAAGACAGTGAATATGCCCAGACTGACCCATAAAGTCTTAATCCATAGCCCTGGTAAATTGAAGTTTAGAGACTTTCAGAGCAACAAGTTTCTCAGTGCCCTTCCATACCCATATCTTTCATGATCTCTCTGACCTGTTTTTGCACCATCCTCTTGAGTTCTGAGTTCTGAGGCTGAATTACACATACTGTGGAATAACACTTTTCTCTGGTTTACACCAGCTGGCTTTCATTTTCTACTCTGGCATATTTTTATTGTGAGAAGAAAAAGAATAAGAAGTGATTATTCTCTCTTCTATATTTTTCATATTACTGAGAGTATTTATATGAATGTTCATAAAAATAAATGTTAACCTGCCTTCCCATTTTTTATGAACTGAACAATATTAATCAATTAAATTTCTACTTTTGTAGAAGCAGCATTACTCCCAGGATCAAGGACTTTTAATCAGGTATGGTTTCCTTGTCATTGTACTGTTTAGTGCATGATTTAACAGAGTATACTCAGTTACATTTTTACTAGATTCTGGGTGAACTGTAGAAAAGCATGATAGAGTTAGAATGCATGCAGTGTCAAAAGCACAAATGTAGCATGGATTAGATTAATGCCACAACTAGTTTTATTTTTGGGTTTTGTGTTTTGTTCTTTTTCTTAGTATCCCTCCATCTGGAAAAAAAAAAAGGGACATTTTGCTTGTTCAAAAAAATGTCTACTCATGCAACATACAGACTTAGATCCCGTTAAAAAAAACTCCCCAAAAAAATGGGGATAAACTTTATTTTCTATTTTCTAAATTTTCTGGTGACACCAGGTATAAATTTAACATAGCATGAGGAACTGTATTGATCCCAATTTTTTCACAATAGATTCATTTCATTCAATTTATATGTAGATGATGGGTGGGGAAAAAATATTTTACCAATAGGAAAGTGTGCATGATTTTCCTTTTGCAAGTTATGTGCCAGCTTGTCATCTGCTAGCTTTTGTTACAGAAGAAAATGTGGTTGGTCTGAAAAAAAGTTAAAAAAATTTTTCAGAGCATAGTCAGTTACTTTTCCTGCCATTAACCCATCTTCAACTTCATCCTCCTCAGAGGCTTTCCATAAATTTATATATCACTTCTTCCCTGTTCTTTCTTGCAGAATTTTTCTAATGAAAACACTTAATATTTAAACTGAGCATAGCTCTGCTGACTTGGGAGGTCTTCTTCAGTATCTAGACTCTTGTGTTGTCATAACACAATATCCCATTTTCTGTAAGTAGAGAAACTTGTAGAGAAGCTACAGCCTCTTAGATCCATGACTTTCTGCTTTTGCATATGTGGCACTGAATATATTGGCTTTTATTGCCAGCATGTCACATTGCACTGCATGTCTAATATGTTGCTCCCAGAATCTCTCCCAGTGTAACTGCTGCTGTGGATTTTCCCTCATTGATTCACACTGCTCTAGGTTTAATGTATTAGTATGCTTTTTGTGAGTAGTGGCTTGCTTTGTTATTTCCTGCCACATTTCTCCCTAGGGCCTTTGCATTATGTTTGTGTCCTCAATAGTATTTGTAACTCCTCCTAATTTAGTATTTGTGCATTTCATTAACATGCTGTTTATTCTTTCTTCCAGATTGCTAATGAAGATGTTAAATAGAAGCAATCCTGAATCTGCACCCTTCATTACCCTACTAGATATTTTTCCCCTAGTCACTCTCATACTCTTTTGTTTATAGTCTTTCAGCCAGTTTTAACCCACATGCTCCTATAAAATCCATTGCAATTCATTTTCCACTTATGGCTGTAAAAAAACACTGCAGGGAAAATTTCAAGAGCATATGGGTACAACCTTGAGCCTCTGAAAGTCATAAGGATTGCTGAAAAAAAATCCCATAGGTAAACCTGGATTTTCTGTATGTCACTTATATGTCAAGGAATAGAAGACTTTAAGAATCAAAATGAGGGTGGTGTGGGTGGTGTTTGAGACTATGTGTATTGATCCTGCTGTATTCCTCCTGTATGTACAGTTACATTCAAAGTTATTATTTATATATTTTCTGAATTGTATGACAAAAGCTCCATCTTCAATGCAGCAGATTTCTTACACATTCACATGCAAAAACCTAAAATAATATTTTCTATTTAAATTTTAGTCATTATCACATATGGTAGGTCCATAGCTAGATATCAATTTGTTAAAAACAGTATTTAGCTTTATTCTTTCATGGAAGCATAATGTATTAAAAATTATCTTGTTTGCTTTTTAGCTAATACTTTGCCATTTGGAATCATGCAAGCTAAGTGAGAGAAACAGATGTACTGTGGTTTGAAGCTCTGTGAGAAGATTTTCACTCAGAGTACAGTTCACATCCCAGACTGAAACAAACTTAATTGTGCTCACTGGGGTAAATTGTTCCTTTGTTTACAGTGCAGTGCCGTCATTGATTTCAAGCTCAATATAGCAGCTATGTTTAGGCTTGTGTACAATGCTGGGATGTACAGGATCTTTTATGGAAATAGAGTACTTCAAATTTATAAGACATTGATGTTGGACTTGAAAAGGAATGTTTGGTTGTTTTTAAGACAGTCTTTTAGCTTTACATGACTGCTTCTGTACAATTAAGCAGTCCATATCTATTAAAAAAGTGTCCAGCTTAAAATAGCTTTATTTTTGGCACTTCAAAAGGTCATATATCAAAGAACTAATTGTTACAGCTTTTAGATGTTACAATTGGCTTTTTTCCTATATTGATTTCTTTTTTTCTTGTGAATACAGAAGAAAAATTTCTTCTGAATGCAGAGAATAATTATCTTCATTCTGTTACAGCTTTTTTCTGGTTGCACAAGTTCAATTGACATGGACAATACTTCACTTAATCTTAGATGGAAGGACTTTCCTCAGGACTCTTACTGTTTTTTCTTCACAGTATCTCTTTTCTCTCAGATTGTCATTTAGCTCTTAGAGTCTCTCTGCTGAAGTCACTGTGGCAGATGTGTGTCACATTAGCAGCTCAGCTACACATCTAGCTTTGAACTGCAGACAGAGCTATCAAGAAGAGTGAAATGCTGTCCTTGCTGATGTCCATGCTGACATGGCTAACCAGTCAGGAGTACTCAACACAGCTAACATAGAGGCCTTGTATTTCTGTAAGGCATTTTACAGTCACAGAGGTGTTAGCTGAACCCCAGAGAGGAAATCAGGCTACTGAAGTTGTCAGTCTTGTTGCTAAATCATCTGGTAGATCGTAATTTGATTTCTGGTAGATCCTAATCTGATTTGATCCTAACTTTGATTTCTTTACATTCTTGAGCAGCTCATGGAAATAAGGATAATAATTTATTGTGATGCAGTTCTTATTGCTTTCAGTGCTAGAGAGCTTCCCTTATAACTGAACACATACTTCTGTGTCTTTCCAGGTTGCAATCTAAACTCCACAGACACCAGGAAACCCCAGATTTGTGGTAGAGGCTCTATTTCTCCTGCACAAAATGAAAGCCTTCTCCAATCTTGAGTCTTTCACCTGCTCAGCCTACAAACTATTCAGTGCAAGGATTGTACTTTGCATGGCAGTGACTGTTCTCTGTTCTCAGATCTCTTGCCCTTACCATGATACAAATAAGAATACCAAAAATACTTTGGTGATCCTTCTTATCACATTTGAGAGGTTATCACATTTGAGTGGTAGAATCACTGGAACAATGTCCAAAACATGAGATATGGTCACCCCAGCACAGACCATACATTAATTGTCTGTATGCGTTATCAATTTTTTTGTTGTTATTACTATTGAGTTTTTTAACAGAGGAGTTTACAGAGGCACCATATTTCTCACACTTGGTTCCAAAATAATTTCATTTTTGTTGTGATCAAATGCACAGACTTCGTTTCACTCCAAATACTCCAGTTCCCAAGAGTTTGGCGGTTCTCCCTCTGACTGTATCCTCTGTGGAACACAGCAGGATGTACAGCAGGGTCTCATCTCTGTCCTTCCTCCCGGCTGACAGTTGCAATGAATTCCAGTGTCTGAAATTGTCCTCCTGTTGAAGTCCATGGAGGCACAACATCGTGCTCTTCACTGCAGGGGTAAGAAGGCAAGCAGCTAGCTGTGCTCTACAGCCCGGCAGGGAACAGGCTGGCTTGTGTTCATTGCCCATCCTTTTTCTACAGCAGCTGTTTCGGGCCAGTGCTAGAGGGGGGACATGTTGCTGTCTTCCAGCAGGTACTGTCACTGTTGCATACGGCCCTTTGGAGGCTGAATCCCTTTGGGACTTGCCACAGATGTAAGTCCCTTCTGCACCATCTCTTTCAATGTATTGGTCACACTAAAAAGGTTACAGCCTAGCAGCAAGTGCAGAAGGCCATGAGGACATATATCCAGAGGAAATATAACTCCAGGTTCATACAAAATACCTTTGCAAAGGAAAGTATTTTAATAATATTCTAAATAGATTTTTTTCGATCACCGAGATTTATTTAAGTCTCAAGAGGGGAACATTGGATTAACCTGACAATACTCTATCATAGTGGAATGGCATAAGACTCAATTCTACACTATTATGTATAGGTCCACACATAGAGACATATTGTGTATCTATTCACACATCTGCATATAATTTTGTGCTCACATGTGTATGTAAAATTTGTGATTTAGGTCTCTGCTAGCCTGGGAATCTCCTTAACACATTCTATCTCACAATGCATCCATGAACTATAGAGTCATTCTCTGAAATAATCTGCCTTGGATGTGCTACTTCCAGCAATAATTGCCAGGCAGATGGTGGTGGTAAATTAGGCAATATTATTGGTAATAAAAGTTAGAAGCTTCAGATTTTCTGAATGGCATATTCATGTAAAGACTTTCCTAAACAACATCTTTAATCATAAGACCATCATCCAATTTCATCTTTCCTCCATTTTCTGGAACATTTCATTAGTATTTGTTCTATCTTGTTCCGTCTTTTTCTAGTGATTGCTGTGGCTGTGTTGTTTTTAAATACCACCTACTTCCCAATAACTACTCTGTTTACTTATTACCACCAGCTTTCTCATCAATTGCTATCAATACCTATGCTTTAGAAAGAGAAAGCACATAAAGTTCCAGACTTTAACACAAGATAATATAAAAACATTTGCAAAATAATGTAGGCAGAAATGCTTCTGGTTGCTATTACTTCCACTGCAAATAATGCCATCTGTTTATCATTATGCCCCAGTGCACGCTATCTTACATGTGGACAGAACTTGTAATGTGTTTCTGTCTCTGTAGGAAACAGCTTGAAAACGATGCCCTGGAATAATGTCATGAAGAATACCCTCTTGGCTCTTTCCAATTAATTTCTCAGCAACAATTTACAATAGAAAGCTGTAGTTAAAAGGCAACAAATACTGACTTGACCTTTTAAATTGAAATTCCCATATTTTAGTTTTTAGAGGAAGAAAGATAGAGGAAGAGAGTTTTCACACAAATAAAGCATGAGCAGTAGCCAGCAATAAACCCAGAAGTTTCTGAAAAGAACAGGAAATATATGAGAAAATGCTAACAAGTTTACATATTTAATGTTAGTATGAATGGCAGGTCACAAATCTGCAAAAGTGTCACACATTTAGACGTTGCTTTGTCTGTTATTGTTCTTTAACTGTCATACAGACTGTGAATTAAATCTCACAGGATTTTATGTTTCCATGCTTAGGAATGTTTCATTCAATTTGTTATTCCAGTTCAATTATCTTTGTATTATGCAGTATTCAAAATACCTTAAGATTGTGTGTGTGTGTGTGTGTGTGTGTGTGTGTGTGTGTTTTATGGCTAAACAGTCTATAAATTTGGTATGTTTATGGACTTTTCTATCTGTCCTTTCCATGCCAGTGTTGTGTTCTGGCATTTTAACAGCAGAGCTTCAACTTCTATATGAAATTCCTATTGCAAAAGACTCAGGAAAAGAGACAGGTCTCATTAAAACATTTTCAGGAGACAGAATGCCTTTAAAATAAACAAAGAGTTAGGGTGAGTTTTTTCCAGTTTTTGCATGGAAAAAATAGGGCTTGAATGAGCAGGAGGGAATGGAAAAAAATGAGGGTGGACAACTTTCCTAACAATCCACCGTCCTTGTTTCCCAGCAATTACATTTCCACATTTACAGACTCACTGTACAGCTGACAGTGGTCATTTCTCACTAAACTGTGAAAAAAAATTTGCTTTATCTGCTCAGGCAAGATGAAAGGTGTATAAGGAACTTAGAATAAATATTGAACTCCAGAGCTCTGTCTTTGCTTTCTCTGTGAAACTTCCAATTTGATTCCACTTGAGATGAGGCAGTGGTCAATGGTTCCTGACGAACATTCATCACAAGCTTCAGAATGAATCAGACATTCCTCATATGGTGTATTTTATATTTCGAATGTCAGAAAACAGTCTGGAAGATTTCCTGCAGGCAACAATCAGCCTGTTCTGTATCTCTCTCTAATTTAGAATTTAAAACATTTGATTTTTATAAGCTCAGTAGTTTCAATGTGATGAAAATATATAAATTGTTTCTTCTTCAATAAAAAAAGTTTCTCCAGTCTTGTAGAGTTTCTGACTCATATTGACTCTTTGCTTCTGATGTGCTTTAAACAGTACAATGGCTTTTTCATGTGTTAACTAGGCACTAAGCAGTGATTTTTTTATAAAACAGTACGATGAGATTTTTGTCTAGCAGTAAATGCAATGAATCATTACCCCATATTCCTTTCACCCACAATAATTGGGTTTTACTAAATGAAATCTTTTTGAATATGTAAATTATCTATTTCTATCAAAATTAAATGGAACTAAAACTTAATTAGCTTAATTAGCTAATCTTCCAGAATGTAGCAAAGTAGCTTTCCAGTCTGTGAAAAATTCTGATGTATTCAAATACTTTTGTTTTCAAAAATGGGCCGTTTGTAGACAGAATTCAAGTCACATCTGGACCAGCTGTTCAGATCACAGCTCTACTCACTCAAAATCACAAGAACACCAAATTTAAGTCAGACCTCTCTGCAAAGGAACTTCTGTTTTAATACAGTAGACTGCTAAACCATGCCTGTGACTCCTGGTTGCATTCTTAAAAAAGAAAATCCACAGGGATGCAAGCAGCTCTCTCTAACTGATTGGTTTTAGGCAAACTAGAATATTTCCCTGCTATCTGAGCTGAGCAGCATACTGTGGACACCGACAGACGGAAAAAATTGTCACATATTTGCAAATATTTGTACCTGCAGTCTTCCAGTGGTCATTCAGTTACTCAAGGTGTGCCTACAGAGACAAGTCAAGACGTGCGCCTGAGCTGCTTATGCTTGTAGCTGAGTCCAACTCAGCCTGGAAGCCTCAGAGGTGGTGCAGGACACTGGTCAATGTGACAGAGTAACCTCAGCAGAGGTTATTTCCTAAGTCAGAGCTCTGAGCAACATGCTACCAGCTACAGCTTCCAGGTTACACCTGTGTCACGTCCAGTAAGCTCTGAGCAGGGACACCCAGCTGTCCATACCCATCCACTTATGTCACGTGCAGAAGGCACAGACGTCTTGACAATGTAATAAAACGGTGTCATTGTAGGATTAGCGTCTGTCTGTCTTTGAAAATAAGCTCCCTTGGCTTTGCTTCAGAATTAACACAGCAGCAGGGAGCCTTTGCACTGCCACAGGGTTGATAAGCACAATTGCATGCCACTGGCATGACCTACTTACTAAATGGACAATACACAAACACAAGCACTCCCACTTCATTTGCACTTTGTGAAAGTAATTAAGGCAATGTATACAAATGCAGGCTAAAGATTTAGTTACCCTAAATATATAATAAGGGTCTGTAACAACAGATATCTTTGAAAAGAAGTGAGGATCTACAAAGCACTGATAATATTTTTCAGGAGTCTAAATATATATTAAGGAGACTTTGATCATATACAGTCATTATCTTTACTTAGCTTTCATTATAAGCAATAAAAGCAGTGCTGAGGAACCAAAGAGAAGCTATTTTTCTCTCCTTTCAGACTGACTGGATGTTTGGCACAGTGACTGGAAAGGAAAAGTTGGAGCCATATCCCCATCTCCTTCCTGCAGAGTGTGAACCATTTCCACATGTTCTCCACTGCACCGGAGCTATTAATATTAATCATCTGAAGCATAGTAAAGACATGAGCACTTCCTAAAGACTTACAGTTCTGAGGTCTCTTGCTCCTTGGCAAAAGATCTGATCAAACATCAATACAATTTTGAATCTAGAAATACATAGGCTGCTTGTAAGAACACAAAAAATGGTGTTAATAACAACTATAATATGGAAACAAGAAGCCTGCATTCCACTTCAGAAATATGCGTCATATGTAGGATAAAATACAAAGCCAAAAAAAATCTTTATTAAATGTAAATATCAGAAAGAAGAAAAAATTGTCTTCAGCATAATTTAAAAGTTTTTCTGGTAATGGTCAATTCTATAAAACAGCGCTAACTCACCCAGTATAAATAATAAAGATAAATAGGCAGAGTCTGTAAAAATGAGATCACCCCTTGCTGTGTAACAGGAAGGCTTTTAGTGATATGGTTGAAAGTGTACTCAGAATAGAAGGTCTCAAATAAAGAAACAGAATTTATTAAGTTTTCAGTGAGAATTTGGTCTCTCAGAGGCCTTGTGTATTGCTATTGATTTTCGTAGATTTGAGCTATTATATCATCTGGGGCTCGCTTCAAATAATCTACTTCATCCTACCTGCTTGCTGAATTTCATATCTCACCTTGTCTTTCAGAACACAAACCCAATGAAACGGGTCCTGTCATATTAATACATTTGTTTAGTACATACTTCTCAAGGGTCTTTTACTGAAAGTCATGTAGACAACAGTGCTAGCTATGATTTGCATTGCATTTTCCTATACTCAAACCCAAGACTGTTCCCTAGCAAACCTGGAACTAAATCACTAGGACTACTGAAGCAATCCCCTCTGACGGCCCCCCTGAACTGTTGTTGCTAGCTCAGCTTGGGGGACGGCCGAGGAGCAGAATTTCAGAAGCCAGGAGAGAGAGGCTCAGTTTCCATGTGTTTATTTTCAGGGGAGAAGGAGGAAAAAGAGACCGAACAATGGCGGAGTGGGTTTTTATCTAGGTTCTGAGGGGTTGGGGCCATCTGGCCTCTGGCCAATAGGTTCTCTCTAGGGTTTAAGGGTCATTCTAACATTCCTATCTGTGGGGGTCTGCTGCAGGGTGATACCATTCCTTAAAGAACTGCAGCAGACTACAGAGAGAGAAAAAAGGTATTAATACCTCTCCAAACTACTAAATAAACAAAAGTCACATCCCTGTTGGAGTGAAGGAACTCTGCTTTTCACAAGGAGCACTCTCCCTCTTACAGCAAACAATTTACTAACCACATTGAAGCATTTTCAATGGCAAAACCAACATGATCAAATACCAGAAATCCTTAATCTCAGTAGAAAATCTGAAGCCCTTAGGCAAAAGTAGTTAAAAAGAACAGTTCCCTTGGATGGTGGTGTGCAGGGAGCCACATAGACACAGAGGAAGGTTTTTCTACAAACTAACTTTTGTCTAGGGTGGCCACTGTCTTTCCATGGACTCCACCTGCAGTCAGCAGAGAAGACAGAGATACCCTCAAAATGGCAAACCAGAGCCAGAGCCAGAGCTAAATTTAACTTCTCTGAATTGCTCTCCTGGGAGATTTTTTCTCTTCTCAATGACATTAGAGCTTCTGGAGGCATATTATTAGCCCCAGGTAAAGGGAGAATACTCAACTGAACAAGAAGCAATGGGACAATAAACTTGGAGTTTTGTTTCCCTCATTTGACGCCTTTGTTAATTCTGTTTAGTAACTTGAGCTGCACACAAAAGGAGTATCTTAAGTTAAATTACACTTGTAATTTTCTATTCTAAAACCTGATCTATTTTCCTCAACCTGTAAGTATTGTTTTTTTTTACATTTGTTGTGGAAACCAGAATTTTAAATAAGCCTTTATTTTACTTTTTTGGTATATCAAAATGAATAAAAGGATAGAATGTTCTTATTTAAAAGAATACGACTTTATACTAGACCCTTAAAATGTTAAATGATCTCTTAAAATTCTTTAGCTTATTTTTCTAGTTCATGAAATGAACCCTAATTTCCTGCGAGTAGCAAGCCGACATGACACAGTATACACTGCTGCAGGAATCCCTCTTGTATTTAAGGCACCAGATAGATTAGTCAGTTGTACTTCAGTACCAAAAAGATTGTTTCCTGCCTGAGAAGCAAGACTCAAATAAACCAGACTGCCTAAAAATCTTCTGATGTTCTTTGCAGATAGCAGCAAACAACAGATATTTTGAAAAGTCGGGAGCCTGCATCTGAAAAAGAACCTCCCAATGAGAATTGCCATTCTGTATCAAGAAAGCCATTTCTGACTAAACCATTCTTCTTTGCTCTAAATAGAATGGCCTGAATTTCCTACATACAAGGTATACTTTACTTATCAATATGCATGGATTCATGTGGATAACTCCTATTAAAACTAATGGAAGTTAAATGCACCAGTCCCTGAGTATTACTATTAAAACACACCTGACTTGTACCCATGATTAGCATTAACATTAGACTTGCTTCATTGTCTTCAGCAGTCAATTGTTAGTAATTTTAAATGTCAATAATCATTATTCACCTTCTCTAAAATACAGCTGTTAGGAGACAGGGAGTTTTCATTCATCAGCAAGTCATAAAGCAGAACTAGTCCTGAACACTGTCTCTGCTACAGCAGAGAGACATGGGATGTCTCTCTTCAAAACAGGATGTTGTAATGTTGATGAGCTGTTTATCAAAAGTATGTGAACATTTCCAGGAGCAGGGTGATTGGAGGTGGGACTGGAATATGTGCATCTGTCTTCGTGGGATGAAAATTTTCATGGATTAGTAAGAGAAGGGTGTTTAGAAACTTTAGGTGCTTATTAACATTTTAGAAGTGACTAATATTGTGATTTATCTATTCTCCAGTTAATCACATTCTGTCAATAAATTAATAAACTGTTTCAAACCTGATTTGATTTAAACCACATGAGTTGAGAAGGGTTTTCCCTTTAACCTTAAATAGCGGATAAATGTACCAAAGTGAGGCACAGACTCAGTTTAACAACCAGGTCAAATCACACTGATGCCTGTGAGTATTCAGTTTGTGGTCCATTCTAAGGAAAAAGTGTGTTCAACCTGAGCAAATGTTAACACTGAGAGATAATTGCAGGTCAGAAGTATCGCCACCACACACCCAAAACCTGTCCTTTTCCCCTTTGATTGGAGGGTGCAAATGTGACCTCAACAAAGCACCCACTGCTTTTGTATATGGCATTTCATTGAGTCATTAGCCTTTAACATTTGGGTCTCTCACATCTTTCTTCACCTGCTGGCCACACTCTTCTGATCTACCTCAGGATGCCATCAGTTCTACTGGCCACAAGGTCACACTGCCAGCTCATGGTCAACTGGTCATCCCCCAAAATGCAGAGTTGCTCTCTAGAAGGTGAGCCCCAACCTGTGCTGGTACTTGGGGTTATTCCTCCCCAGGTGCGGGACTCTGCACTTGCTCTTGTTGAACCTCATTAGGGTTCTCTTCAGTGTCTGTTCCATTGTAAAATTCTTTTGTTTCCTTACAAATTCAAGTATGTGCATCACCTGCTTCTGAGATTTTGCAAAGCACATGGCTTCTTAAAAAAAAAAAAATCAGTGATTAAAAAGGACTTTTTTCTTTAAATAAAATGTATTAGAAGTTACAAAAGGAAAACATTGTTTTTTATATTTTTTATTATTTTATAGGTGTAGCCCAGAGACAGATTTTTCTCTTCACAGAGTAGAAAATTGAATTATTCTGAGCACTTTCTCTTTCCTTCTCTTACCCACTCAACTTTCAACAAGCAATGGAGCAATCATTAAAAAACCATGGATTCTACAAAGATGCACAAAAAGATGTGGTGTAAAGCTAAGAGGAAGGTTTAATAAAAACATTGCTTATACCTTTTTATTTTTTCTCTTTTTATTTCTTTCAAGCCAGAGACACTCATCCAGTAATAGAATCTGTGAACAGAACACAAATCCCATCCAAGAGGCAGAAATTGTAATGATGTTAAAGTCTAATGTTCATCATGCCTCTCAGTTATTGAATGGCAGCAGAGCAGTGGCAACTATACAGCAACAAATATGCAAGAAGCTATTTTTTAGTGAAGGGCTGCTTCAGTGTGTGATACATAAATATAAATATAAGTGCCCTCATTTGCAATAAATATTTAAACATTCTATTAAAAAAAGGAAAAGAAACACAAATTGAGGCCCCATTGCCATGATTTGTTTTTAAAGCTAAGATTATGTATCATTAAGCTGGAAAAATGCAACCCTGAGAAAATGTTGCTGGGGCGATTCTGTCCTCTTCTGCTTTTTCTTCTTCTATTTTTTAATGTAACACTGCTTTTTAACTCTTGACATTTTCTGTCAGCTCTGATTCTTAGCAAATACATACATAATCACATTTGAAAAAAAGGCATATTGGTGCATAAGATGCAAGTGATAAAGGGATGAAATTCTCTGCTGTTCAAATCCCCTTAACTTAACTGCTTTCCACAGAGTTTTATCATTTTGCCCCTGCTAAAAATCTGCCCTCACAATTTTAATAAAGTAGAGGCAGAGCAAAAAAATTCTGAGAGAGTTTAAAAAAAAGTCTTAATGGCATTCTCCATGTTTGCAGCCTAACCAATAGTTGCCCTAACCATAAATGAAAAGGAACTTAATTCTCTCATTTATTGTAAGCTGAAAGTGAGGGAGGAGAGGGGGAAGAGAGGCAAGGAATGTGCTTTCTGTATCTATAGGAAGGGTAGTTCAGTGTACAGGCAGATGCTGTTATTTCCACACTCCTGGACTCAACTCTGCTTTGTTCTGCAGAAATGTAGCATAGTGAGTAAACCTGCTGATAAAAGCTAAAATTTAGCCAAAATTTACCTCTAATCTTAGTTACCTACTCCCTCGTCTGTCCTTCTAGTTCCAGTCCCTTGTGTGCTTGCCACAGTCTCTGGCACCCAGCTTCCCTGTGCAGCAGCTGGGCAGAGGCAGGACTTGCACCCCAAGCTGCCAAGACAACAACTGAGTAGCAAACCTGTTCTGCTCTTCTCTGGCCTTCAAAGTGATGCTACTTTGCACTGTGATCAGAGCATTCAACCCTTCCTAAGACAGATTTTCTTTTTCCTCATTCTTTTCTCTTAAAATAAAGGTAGCAGAAGCAAAATACTACCCCAGGTTCCATGACACAGTCACATGGAGGCAATATTTAGTGCATTACTTTGCATGTCCTGAAACTGGGAGAGTTCATTGCATTCTGTTTGTATTTGTATTTTTTTTTACCAGTAGATCCAGATATCTATTTTTGAAGATGCAACAGGGAAACAAATCAGAGCTCATGTCCAATAGTTCTTCAGATAAGGATGCGCTAAAGTGCAGAAAGAAAAACTAGTGAGTCACCAGTATAGAAAACAGAAATAGTGTGAAGAAATAATTGAAGGAGGTCATCAGGATCACAGGATGGGATTTGCTTTTTATCCACTGAGTATCTACACACAGTCATGTAAACTTTTTGCCCCCTACAGAAATTGCAGTGTATTTTTGACCATTTTGTGAAGCTATTTGCCCTGTTAGCTAAATTCCAAACATCTTTGCACACAACTTTTAAATGAGCCTAAATCAGTTTAAGTGAAAAGCCTGAAAAGCTTTTGATCAGTTCAGTATATGAGTTGCAAAGATGACATTAGGCTCCTTCCTTCAAAGCCTTAATTTGATATGTTACAGGTACCACAGAGAAATCAGCAATTAAAACCAAAGTTGATACCTTCAATATGAGAGGGGAGAAAACCTAAATACCATCTGAACTACACTGTTTTCTTGAAAAATGAAAAATAAGACACTGCAGGTTTGCTTTCTTTGCTCTTTGAAGTTGTGTGTCTTCTTGAAAAAATTAGAAAACCTCCCATTATCCTCTGAACAAAATTGAGTACTGGCCTCAAATCCACTTTATTTTCCTGAGAGCAGATATGATTATATGGATAAATCCAGTTGTGAACTTAATAAGCTCTGGCAGAAAATGACTGGAGGAAGGTGAGCAACAGAACAAGCCAAGAAAAATACCCAAATTAACCTTCAACCCTTTCAGTGACATCTAAAGATGCTAAAGGAAAGTTTGTGAGTTAATTTCACAAGGATGTAGATCTCAATTAGTGTAAGCAGCAAGGGGAAAATTACAAAGTAATATAAAATATACTGTGGAGAGAACATTTCATAGAACATTTCATAGAAACTCTTTTTTGACCTCTCTTTAAGCCATAGTTTGTAATTCAGCTATTTTATCTACTCGAAGAAGCATATGTTCTGTGGAGGGCATCCCAGACTGAAATAGGTTGAGCAAAGTGGGAATCAGCTTGTCCATTCCCAAAAGTCATTTTAAGGGGATGTTATTGTGGAAAAAATTGACCTAACCACATTAACACCCACATTCCTGAAACATTGAGGGACAAAGTCCAAAAGAAGTGCAAGGTGGAAAACAGGAGAGAAACTATAATTGCTGCAATTAAAAATTGTATGGCAATGATACCAAGAAAAATGCAATCCTTTCTGTGCTTCTCAGAGAAGACTTAATGCCCAGAAATTACTCTTTGGGCACTGCTGTTCTAATCATAATGCAATGTTCTTACTCATAGGATAATCTCATCTATTGTTTCTGATTGGATTGCAATTCAAAGAGAGATTACTTAAGGTACCTCATTATTTGGTGATGCTGACTATCTCCAATTAGCCATGCTCATGTTTGGAAATAGACACTAACATCTTCCAGCAGCAGTTTGGGGAATATTTTGCATTATAGTGTTTCTCACATGTACTGTATGCAATTATTGTCAAAATAGCCAGGAGGAAAAATATACATTAACTTAGTGAAATAAACTATTAAAAATGGTGTACTTTGTCTGCTTGCCAACTGCTTTATACCCATTGGTACTTGTTGTGAATGCTATAAACAAAATAATATCAGTGCATAGCAGATAGACGGATGAGGAAGGCAGAAATCAATGTCAACAGAGCTTACAGTAGGTTTTTCTTTCATGACAATTCACACTTTATCTGAGTAGGTTTGGGGCAAAGGGTTAGGGAAAGATCCAGCTATGATGGAAAGCATTCAGTATGTTCACCTGGAGATAATTCACAGCAGCAAACCTAGTGAGAGAATTAAAAGATAAAACACAAGTGGGGAAAAAAACACAACCCTTAAGCAGGTTGCAAAGCCTTTGATTGCCATTGCCTGAGGTGCCTGTGCAGGGTGGGCTCTGCCCAGCAAGGTTATTCTACCTCTTTCTGGATTCATGATTTTGCATGACCACCTCCTGGTGTAAGGACCAAAGGAGCCCTGGCAGCCTGGGAGCATCACACGAAAGAAAGAGGAAGAAGTAAACAATTCTAGGGATTTACTGTTTTCAATATTCTGAGCTTGTAGGGACTGAGGGCATCACCTCTCCAGCATTTCAGTCAGCAGAGGCTGACACCAGATCTGTCAGACCTGCCATGGCAGTGGTCCCATCTGACAGTTCTGGACCACTGGGACACACTGTGCAGTAGAAATGAGATCATAGAGAAGTAAGTAGATTTTAGGCTTTATTTTGTTTCACAGATATGTTCCAGGCTTCCAGGTCCCAGACTATTGCAATAATAGGCAGGAACTTTGTGAGGATGGGTGATGTGAAAGTGCAATTGTCCTTTTCCTAGAGTTAATCCACCTGTATCAGTACTGTCTTCTTCCAATGAGCATCTGCAGTGTCAGCGGGTACCTCTATGATAATGGGTTCAATTTCCAGTGGCTGTGCCTTTGAACTGCTTGCTTTCTTCTGTGTTAAGGTGATTATTGTTGCCATAGCTACCACAGACTGCTATGAAACCTTTGAAGAATGTAACCATATGAAGCCAAGGTGCTCCCATCACATCCTCAATATATTCAGAGATTACATGAGTGTTCCCACAGGGCTTCACTAGCCGGGTTCCTTCCCCAGGGAAGCATAACCCTGGCAAACAAGGCATATATGAGCTTGGAGAGAGCTGAGTGTGCATTTTTCCAAAGATCATTGGAGTTTCCCCTGCTTCCTTTCTCACAATGTGTGCCAAGGACACATCAGGAGATCCCACAGAAATCTGCATCAGCTGGGTGGTGGACCTGGATTTCCCAGGCACTTAAGTGATGTTCTCTGCTTTTACTAAGCAGTTTGTTTGTGCTGCAATCAGTGCTGAGCTTAGGGCCATTTTTCTCTTTCTGTTCCAGCTTTGCACCTGTCTTCATTGAGGCTTCTTGGGCAACAGTGACAACAGAGCTTACTTGGAACATTTCATTTGTCAGTGGGTTGAACATTTTGCTCTGATGCCATTCCTGTGATGTGTGACATGGGCACACAACAAAGAAACAGGGGAGGTTGTAAGTAAATAATCAGTCCATTTTTGTCCCAGAAAGAAACAAATAACTTTCAACAAACTGAGTAAAAAACAATCCCTCATGTAATCATGTCTGTCTCTATCGCTCATTTGATACAAATCAACACCTCTCCAGGGGTTCTACCATATGCTTGCAAATGTGCTGGAATTTTGTATTAAAAGCTATCATTCTCAATTGACAAAACCATGTAGTAACATAACAAGAAGCTCATGAATTTGTGAAGCTCAGAAATCATCACAATGTAAGACACTACTGCATCAATATTTATAAGTACTCAAACCACTCTTGCAAGTATGCTTCCACTCTTACTTCAACCACTTCTTCCCTGGAGCAAGGCAGCTTTTCCCTCTCTTGCATCAATTTCACAAGCTGTAAATTATGGGAATTACGTTCCTTCCCCATCTCAGTAATGGTCTTAAAGAACTACAAAGGAAAAATTTGTATAAATGGAGGCTGTTACTGCCATATGAAAATATTAAAATAAATTGCTTCTTATTTATGTGGGTTCTATTTCTTGTCAAAACCCCAAATTTTTGCATCCCACTCAATATTGGAAATTATATCTTTTATATTATATATTTTCCACTGCAGAAGCCATAAACCCTAATTGATTCCTGGCTTCAGTGAATAATATCAGGTTGGGTAAGTGTAGGAAACAATAAGAGTGTAGTGTAGCTGAGATCAATACAGCTTGCTTCTGAGCTCCATAACCAATCTCTCTGCTACATACACTGATAAATAGATAGCACTGCCCCTCAGCTACACACCATTAGCTATGCTTTTCCTCAAAGTGTC
Organism: Anomalospiza imberbis; assembly: GCF_031753505.1. Classification (NCBI taxonomy): domain Eukaryota; kingdom Metazoa; phylum Chordata; class Aves; order Passeriformes; family Viduidae; genus Anomalospiza; species Anomalospiza imberbis. The sequence continues at coordinate 53,996,999 of NC_089681.1, read as the reverse complement.
AGAAAGTAAGTGGTATACCTAGCATTAGATCAAAAACAACAAGAAGGTTTTGTCATTCATCTGGGGACACTTGGCTGGCATCTGCATTTGTTGCAAATACTATTAGTAGCTCATTTATCTTGATTATTATTCTTCACACAAGTCAGCAGTGGCTTTGCAAGTATTTGTAAAAGCAGCAACAAGATGAATTTTAAATTTCAAATGTTCCACTCTCAAAAAATAAAACAGCTTGAAAAGAAAATAGATTTACTGCAAACAAAATAAATATACTAAAGTAACAGCACTGAGGTTAAAGTATTATAGTATGACATCAAAATCCTGAACTGTGCTTTCAAAAACATGGTAAAGTATATTTTCAGATGTTAATCTTTTAAAACCACATTGGCATGTTTCCTACAAAAAAAAGTGGGAGTGAAATAACCAAGTTACATATACTGTGTTCTTTTTTTAGATTTGTAAAATCTTCTCAGGGTATCTAAGGCATAGTCATTAGCTTCACAATAAGATAACTGAAAAGAAATTCAGTTCAACTTCATAAAATAAGAAAAAGAGTTCAAAGATCAGAAATGTAATGGCAAGTCCTTCAAAGGACGCATATATAAGGCTGTATATACCGATAGCTTACTAGAAACTCAGCTTCCCCTCCTTTTCCCATTCTCTCTTTGATCTCAAGCTAAACATCAGAACTCAGCTTTTAAAAAGACTTCAAGTGCCTTTCATATTCTCTCAGCTGCCTGAGGAGCAACAACTCCCACATCTTACATGAAAGAATTTATTTCTCCCTAAAAATAACTTTAGTTTCAAATGCCCCCTGCAAAGAGGTTGAAATAATTTATCCTTAACTCTGTGAAGACAAAAGAATGAAATTGCATGGGTAAGCCTTTACCTACAGCAGGGAAAAAGGCAGAGAAGTCCTTACGAATCTGGCTGGACCAGTAATGGAATATTTCCTGCTTGTCATTTCTGTAAGAAGGAAGAACAGTTCAGATATGGCAACCTTTGGGCCCCTAGCACACAGATCATTAATATCAGCCATGCTGGCTGAGTTGTTATTAGGTATAATCTAGAAATTTTTACCCTTCAGGTGTTTTCTGGGTTTCCCCCTCCCTTACTTCCTATAAATGCTGAGAGCTCTGGGACTTTTTGCTCATTTAAACAATTAATTTTCTTTGCTTCTCAGCTAACATTGCTCTGGATAAGGTACATAGCATAAGTTTTGCTTTCAATATTAATTTAACAGGCAAGGTCTAGAGGTCCCACTGCTCACAGACAAACTTTTCTTTGCTCATTCTTTTTTGTGTCATGTCACTAGTCAGGATAGGGAACACCTACAGTGAGCACCTACAGTGATGAACAAACCTCCAAGCCCAAATTCAGATCAATTACCCTGTCAAGGTTTGTGACCTCATGTGCAATAGAGCTGCTTTTTGGATTTCAGGTCTGTAGATGCATGAGAGATTTCACCATTGATATGTGGCTTGGTAGACCAAGAAAATACCATCTCTCCAGTTACTTATATATTCCATTATATCAGCATGTCTGGTGACAATCACATAAAAAGTACTGGCATTACAAACACTACAGAGCTTTTAATTGCAGTTTCAGAGCTTTTGGTATATTTTTCCTCAAAAGGTCTCTTCATTCAGAAATCAATAGGCTTTTGTGCAGAGACCTGAGTGTCTTGATGCTGTGAAATTTCTTGCTAAGTAGCAAGTAATAAGACAGAACTCATAAACAGCTACACGATGCAATTTTTAAATATTTAAAACTGAGAGAGATCCAGATTTTGTCATGATTGATGCTGCAAATATGAGAATATGCAAAATGTTTTGACATTTCTAGCTTAAGCCCTATTACATATCCCGTGTGCTTTCTCTCAGAGGTGAATTTTGGCATGAAAGGTTCTCTTCCCAGCCAGGAGCCAGATGGACCACTCCATGAGCCTTCACACTGTAAATAAAGTTTGGCCCTGAAAACACTAATGATTTGTAATAGGGACACTGTTGCAGGAACAGATAATATTAAAAAAAAGGTAAACATTAATTTTAAGCTGTGATTTTATTAGAGGCTTAGGTTGTCCTTTTACTTGCACATGAAAAATATTTTACAGAAGCAGGTAATATGGTTTACATGTGCCAGTACCAGATTCTGTGTCTGGGGACCTGCTAAACTCTTGTCTGTGTAGCAGCACAGAGAGCAGGTTCACATGTGAGAAAAAGCTCACGTGTAAACTCACACTAGCTGGACCTGGCTGGATCTTGGCCTTCTTGTCGCATGAGCCTGAAACATCTGCACGGCTAAAGGAAGCACAAGCTCCAGCCCAAAACACATCCCAGAGTGGAAAGGAAGTGAAACCTTCTACACTCTAGATTTTGCACCAACTGACCTACCTGGCACAATTTTGAATGTTAGCAGTGGACTATGACTGCTTGTCTAAGACTGAAGAGTAGAACAGGTGGGTACCACAGAGAAGTGGGGGGATTAGGAGGACCTCAAACAGCCTTTAGGTAGTATTATCTTGACTGTGATCCATGTACCTACAGAGATCCAGAAAGAAACAGAGAGAAAGAGAAGATTGTAACTTTCTTTCCCCTATTGCAAATTAAAGACAGTGACTCCAACCCAGACTTAAAATTCACTTGAGCCTGACAAGAAAGCTGCCACAAATAGTGTTTTTATTTATCTGTAGCATTTAAGATTCTCAGATTTTATTGCTTTCATCTGTAACAGATATATAGAGAGGACAATGCTAAAACTACTACACCATGTAATTCAGCATAAGTAGTATGCTGTTAACATGTAGCTTTGATATTCAGAAAAAAATTTCAATTCTTATCTTTTTTTTTAGCACTTATAAGAAATTTTTAGACATGCAGGTCCCACACAATGAAAATTAAAATTTATAATAACTTTTCTTAAGTATAGGGTGGCAATCTTTAACAACAAATGTTCCAAATTCACACTCATTACCAAAACATCACTATTTGTCTAGTATTTGTTTCTGCAATATGACCAGAAAAGATTACATGCTTTAAAGGTTCCCATGCTTTAAATACAAGCAATCTTCATTACCGGACAAGAACCCGTTCAAGAAGGTCTTCATTAGTTATATGCAATATGTTTATGATGGATTCCATGTATCATGGACATATGCAAAGCAGCAAATTGTCTTGCTACTGGTGGCTTTGACAATCATTTTAATAACATCACAAAACTGTTTACAGTACTCAAATGCTGGGGTTTTTTTCCTTTTAATTATTTCATCTTCCCATTTCTTCTAAAAACAATGGGACGCTTAAAGCATAAACATAGAGGTTTTAATGTGTCTCTCACTGCTTTTCAGAATAAAAATTCTTTCAGAGTCCTACAGCCAATTTCAGACCTACGAGGAAGCAACTCAATACCACTAAAGCCAACTGTATGATCACATTGGGAATGGATATGGCCCTTCTAGATGAACACTGGGGATCTTCTGGAAAGATGGTTAGCTTGTGAAAATTGCCTCCTTATCAAGCAGATAACTGTGACATCAGTAGCTGATTTGCCCAGGCCCTCCAACAAAGGAGATCTGTAAGGAAGGACAAGGGGAGGAAACCTCCTCAGCTCAGGCAGCAGGCTGCAGTAAGCACAGTCCTTACTGTGTTTGACCCTTCTTTTTTTATAAACCCTCTCTAAGCTATGTTAACCTGGAGCTGAACAGAGAGGCTATGGCCCCTGCAGAGTCCCAGCACTTCAGCCTTTTGGTATTGGTCAGCTGGTGGACTGTAAGCATTCAGGAGAGTCACAGGGATTGCTGGAAGGGCCCAACTATGGTCTACTCAGGAAGAATAGGCAGCTCCTTTCCTACTGGTCCTTCCCCTGTCTCCCTGCAATTCCCATGACATTATGGTACCAAAAACATGTGAGGAGAGAATTTCAAGTCACTGGTGATGGTATCGTGCCAAACTTGAATACCTGAATAATAAACTCTTCCATTAAGAATCCTGTATTCAATATCACAGGGGTGTTTTCTTCGTAGCAACTCCTGGATGTTGAATTTGCCTGAGTGATTACTTCTGTGTTTGTCATTGGCACCTGAATGAAATAACATCCAATTTTGCAAAGAGGTAGCAGTTTCTTCTGAAGCATCATCTTGTATATGTAATGATCAGTTCGAACAAAAGACTGGTTTCAAAGCAATTTCTGAAGTGTAAAAAGGACACACAAATCATTGTAGGACAAGTGGAATGAAAAGCAAACTACTTCTCAGGTATCTAGAGATGCAGTCTAGTGGAGACTTCAAGTGCCAAAGTGACGAAGGCTGCAAACAACTTGTCTCAGGAAAAGAAAGGTCTGTTGGAGTGATGAAATCAAACCTAGAACATGAAACAATCCTGGAAGTAGACAAAATAAAATACTCTGACCTAGAAAACACTGAAAGCAGAACTGCATTTTTTTCTCATTGTGGCCTTGGACAGAACCCATTTTTTTTTCTGTCATTTTGAAGTGGGAGGAGGAAAATAGCATGGCAGAAAAAACCAAAGGCTCTTCCCTATTCAGATTTGAAGTTAATTTGCAGAGAAAGTACTTTCAACTGACAAAACCAATGTAGCTGGGGGTCTGGCTAATACAACTGCTACATTTTCTGGTAGCTGAACGTTTCTAAGTGGAACAAATTCTAAGTGGAACAACAATTCTCTTTTGAGGACTGCAAGTTTACAAACACCAGTGGTATATATACAAATCTTGTTTCCAGTCTGCATGGGAGCTGTATGAGATCCAGATATTATTAGTACTTGTGGTGTGACAACTTTGCTCTCAAACACTCAAAAATGCCCAAATATCCATTAAGACATGGTAGGTACTGGGAGTAGTGATGTAAATATGAACAGAAGCCTCTGGGTTTTATTGCTTGTTATGGCACAAATCAAGTAACTCCTAATATTTGGTATTTAGTTTCCCTTCTTCCCATCCCTTTCTTTGAAAAATAGCAAGGAATTTAATAGTTCATCAACAAAATCAGCAGTTTTAAAACCACAATTTGATCTATATCCTGAATACATTGCATGTTACTGTAATGGTCTTAGCAAATGAGAACTTTCCTCATGACAAGAAAACTTCAGGAGCTTCTTTGCATACTACATATTGATTATCTGTCTCTCATTTCTCTGATAACCAGTAACAGTGACTTAAAGTGGGAGTAACAGCCTCTTTGGGAGTTACTGTGGTGTCGTTTTAGGTAATTTTTCTCTCTCCAGAAGTCTGACTTGAGGACTTTGATAATGCTCTGCTTTCTCCATCTCCTCTTTTAATCTTCCAAGAGAACAAATAGATGGAGCAAATACCTAGGTGTTAGATTACTTTCTTGGTTTCTTAAGTGGGGATGAATCCCTTACCTAAAAAATTCACACTACTAGCTAAATTTTGATAAATCTTTCCTTACTCCCAAAAAAATAACACCTTTTTCCATCTGACAAGGTTTAAAAATTTTGACCTGCCCTAGTAGTGAAAGATCATGATTTCTGGCATAATTGATCTGGTATCCACCACCTTTTCCTGTGAAATTACTGTCTTTGTATAATGTGGAATCCTTGGATAATGCGGGTGAAATGTCTGCTCCTGGAACTACAAATTAAATAGGTATTGGTCCCAGTTCCTAGACGGGGTACAAATACACCTGTTTTTTATTGAGGGCAGTGCCTTGTGATCATTTCTCAGTATCTGATCTAGAAGTGGTTCTTATTGTCTGCACTATTTCACAGTAGTGAATTTGGACATTTTTTCTCTAGCCACATAGTAAAATGCCAATGCTTAGTTAGAGGCCTTACATTGCTACAAGGAGGAAAGTATGGTGAGATAAGAGTAGAAGCACATCTGGATAAATCTATCACAGTTCAGTGACAAGGAGGAGTATAACAGGATATTAAACCCTGTAAAGCAAGGCTGCTGGGATGTTGGCTTTCCAGTTTAGATGACCAATCTTTAAAGTGGAAAAACAAGTTTCAAGCTGGTAAAATCCATCCCAAAACCATGCTCAGACCAAAGTATTCAATGTATCTGAAGGCACAAACACCACTTGAGAAGTGACAGCTTCCAAGAGCACATTCTTCTCAGAGGACTTTGATTGCTGATCAGTTCAAATGATGGACTGCCTAATAGAGTAGCTTTATTACTGTCTCCAAAACCAACAATTTCAACTTATTTATTTGCTCTGCACTTCCCTTACACTTAAGAATATTTCCACAGCATGGATAGGCAATATGTGTGTGTTCAAAGCAAAGCAAATAGTACTATTATGCAAATGCTAGAGACACTTCCTGGGCCACTCGACCCTGTGGCCTTTGGCAACTAACTGCAGACATAAACAGCAAGAAAATTCCAAACATAAGGCTGAAATTCTCCAAGAACATAATACCTTAAAAAAAACCTAGCCTCATAAGTTTATTTTGCATGACATTCAGATGTGTAGGTACAAGAGATTATTTGAAGCTCACTTTGTGAGCTGTATGACTTCCAGTTATGATGAATCATCTCTGTGTATCGTGGTATTTATAAACATACTGTTTCTGTCACTTTCAAACTAATACTAATATTTAATAATTGCTTCTGTGCTTGTAGCCCACAGCAAACATTAAGCTGTTTGTTTAACCCTCTTTTGTGAGCTGTGTAAATCTTGTTATCTTGTGTATGCCTTGAATGAAAATAAGTGTAGACAGTTAACACCATAGCACAGTCAACATGCAGTAGCCAGTAAGAACTGTGATAGCATGACACTGTGTTTCAGTTCTTCTAGATTAATAGTTTGGAATAAATTGTTGTAAACTCCACTGAAGATCTCTCCAATGAAATAAAATGAAAAAAAAAAAAGACAGACAATTTCTATATAGAAAATCATAGAGACATGGGAAAAGGTATCCTATTTTTACAAAAAAATACAATACTTTGTAGATAATCAACACCAGGAACTGGCGCCTCTTGGAACTTCTGACTTTAAGCCCCAGGTTGAATTGGAGACAAATGATGGTGTTCACTAAACAGTCACTATACCTAGGTGAACATCTGCATCCAGTGTGTGCTTGTCCTACTTAAAACTGTCAGTTCTAAAGAAGATGGATGATTAGCCTACCTTGTTTATATTTCACCATTAAAGGCACAAAAGGAATACGCATTAATCACTGACCTGATACAAAGTCTGGCGTTGCACCCTGAAAGAGAAAATCATTATTTTAATTGGAATTAATGGCTTGTGGCCATGATAACTCATGGCAAGGCACAATATTAATGTCACTTTGTCTGGTGGAAGAATATCTTATGCCCACTTACAATCTGCCACAGTGTCAGCTCAAGTGTCTGTCTTCAGGCCAGATGCACAAAAAAGGCTTTGCTGCCTTCTATCCCTAAAAGAGCAATTTGAAGTTTTTCACCTAATGTCACCTGAAAGTGACAAACCCAAGTACATGCCAGGATTACTCTTGTCAGTCCTTAATCAGGAGCTGGTAATTACATCCATGCATTTATTCCTCTTTTGTGTTTTCTTCCAAGTGTATTAGTAGCAAGAATAAGTAGATGGATGTTTCACCCAAGAAAATGTGTCACAAAGAGCAAAAAGGGAGGAAATTAATTTTACTCCTGCCACTGAGTTAAGTGTAATGGGTGGTGTTGTCTAATAAAAAACACTAGCATAGCCAAAGAGACAAAACACTGATTATAGTCAGAGAAAGGAAATCTTCTGAAAAAAATGGCACTTGTTAATGCTTATGGATTGGTTTTTTGTTGTTTCCAGAACTTACAGAGCTCTAAAACAGAGATTTTTATAACCCTCAACAGCTATAATTGATTATTACAGTAAGAACTAGAATCTGAATTGACATCTGATCTGGAATCTTTATTGTCAGCTCTTTGAGATAGGAGAAGGTGGTGAATGTGGTGTATATTTTGTAGTCTTGAGGGAAGAGCTGAGGATGTGAGGAATAATATCTTGATGCCATAGCAAAAAAAAGTCTGTGAATAGTGATGTTGTGTTTGACCTAATGCCCTTCAAAGCCATGACTTTAAATTCCTCCTACATCAGTTCAGGCTTCATGATGAGAGCACCCAAATCATAACAGTACAGTGCCACTTAGCAGTAGTGTATGGATGAGTCTTCTCCCTAGTGCCGCTTCAAATCCTTCAAGATCCTCCTCTTTTTTAACAAATCTTAGAGCCATATCATAGGCCTAAGATTAAGCAATTAATTTAAAATCCACCGTTCTACAGGATCCTTTTGGAATTAGTTTCAATTCTAAGCACCTTAATTGCACAATTAGCGTATTTATCATAAAACCTAAATTTTTTCTCCAGTTTCTTCCATAAACAATTGTCAAATGTGGAGTTATACCTGCAAAGATACCAAAACCTCGCAAAATTTCTGACCTGTATCACAATATAGACCTTTTTCTACTAGTAAAACGAAAGTTTAATCTCCAAGATAGCACCTAATAAACTTTATCAGCTTTTACTGATAACAGAATTTAAAAAGGATATTTCACATCACAATTTCAAAATCACTAGCTTCTTAATATTACACTGTAAAACAGCATTTATATCTCATCATAAACCCCAGCACTTTTTTCTTCAGACTTTTCTATTGACACTTTGAAGTCAATGATCTGTCTCATCATAACTTAGCATATTATCCTGCATTCACCCTGATCAATGTCAAATTAATCATTATGATTGGCTTTGATTCACATTTTTCTTTTTTATTTCAAAATGCAATAGTATTATTTCTCTTGTGCCTTGAAAACAAAATTTCCATATCCTCCATCTGGGATGATTTCCAAATTAAATCAATTTTTCTCCTTCCTGGCTTGTGAAAACAAATCTGCATATGCATTGTTGTATTTGAAACACACATGACCAATTATTCCAATGGAGATTGAGAATTGTATTTAAGATAGTGCAATAATGCAAAATTTCTCTAATCCTATTCCCAAGTGGTGCTGGGTTTTTTTGTTTTGTTTGTTTGTTTGTTTGTTTATTGTTTTGGTTTTTTTTATCTTAAAAATGAAAGGTTCATCCTAAATTTATTTTCTGGTAGTGAACCAGGACGTGCAAAATGTGGTCTCTAACTCAAAGGACACATTGACTTCAATGAGGCATGGGTTTTTATTTAAAGATAATTCTCTCTAGAAACTCCTTAGGCTTTAAGCATTCCCAAGTAACACCTTTTCATAGTAGGTGACCAGCTTATTATTCTTAGCACTTCCCGTTCCCAAGTGTCCTACAAAGAATTTACTTCTGAAACTGGGTCTCCTTGATCTTATACCACTTGAACAGTCATATATATATATGACCCAGGAATATGACCAGGAGCAACAGGAGAAGAAATTCCATATATCAAATTCACACAGTAGTCTGAAAAATGACTCTGTAGACTGCTTGCAGCAGAAATTACAATAGATCTTGTAAATATTTCTCTAGTGTATAATTCTCTGCCTATGCAAGTTTTCACTGTGGATCGAATTGTGGTCCATGAGAGGGCATTATTACTAAACAAAAAATAAACCTTAAGAAATTATGATGATTTGTGAAATACTAGAGACATGGGGGAAATTATTGACTATTCTAAAATGAATTCAGGAACAGTCTGTGCTATATTCATTCACCTTCCCAGAGATCATTGTTGGATGACAGCTTTGCTAACAGGGCATTTCTAGGCAGAGGCATGGTCTGCCCTAATAGAGCCATTATGAAAATAAATGGTTTTCTTTATCCCCTCTCAACTGAAATGAAGCTGTATTTTGAGATAGTCTGCAGTGGTACATATGGTCTTCTTCTTGATTTGTTTCAAAGACAAATAACTCTGAGAAGTTCCATTTAAAAAGTAATAAAGATCATACTACACTTAAATCTAGTGTATGCTAAGCTAACTGTTCTAAAGAAAATTTCTGAGGCAAGTTATTTTTTTCTGTACTATTTTATAGTTGAATAAATTAGGGTGAAGTCTGACTTTTTAAAAAGCTTGAAAATATCATCATGTTCCTTAGAACTCTTATTCATTTTCATAGAATGTGAAAGGCATATACAAGATTCTGAAAGCTGTGATACTCCAGTAATTTTTAATTTTGACAACTGTTAAAAAAATAGAATTTGAGAGATTATTCCTATGGAAAAGTTAAATTCAAGAGCACTTTTTCTCTACTTAAATTCAATGCCCTTTTTCTCTACTTTATACACTAAAATTCACGTGTGTGTACATTTTTGTCTGTGCGGTCTGGCAAAAACAGTAGTGTCTTCTGGAGCTCCAAAAGACACCCTTTAAAATTATGGAAATATTTAAGAACAGCCTTTTATAAATATTGAAAACACATAGCCCTAAACCAGTCAATTGTTTCCTACTTCCCTGTCATCCAGCCACGGCCCTTGTTCTGTAGGTGCATGGTCTGTCCATCCTGCAGCTGCTTTTCAGCCTCAAACCTAGAGAGCTGGACAGCATTATTAATTAGCAATGGCAAGAATGTATATTCTCTGTTTAGGAGAAAGGGCAGCTGCAATGGGGCCAGTCTAAGAATGCATGCATGTTTTAAGATGTGGATTACCACTCTGCCTTCTAAATGTATTCTGCTGAATGCTGGAGAAATAACAAAACATAAGTACAGGGGGCTAGTCCTAATGGAAGAGATTATTTAAATAGACAAAAGATGTGAAGGATTATCAAGCAAGAATCCACAAACCCATCACTATGTGTCATGGTTTGACACTGGCTCAACGCCAGGCACCCAAGAGAGTTGCTTGCTCACCCTCCCCTGACAAAGCTGGGCAGAGGAGGGAAAAGGGAAAAAGTTAATGAAGGGTTCATGAGTTGAGATAAGGACCAGGAGAAAACACTTCGAGGGCAAAACAGGCTCAACTTAAGGTTTCAAAGTGAAATTTTTCATTACCAGAATCAGAGAAGGATTGTGAGAAGTAAAATAAGCCCTTAAAACACCTTTTCCATCCCCAGCCCCCCGCTCCTTCCCACCAACGGTACAAGGAGACAGGGCATGAGGGTTTGGTCAGTTCATCACAAAGGTTTCCTTCCACTGCTCCAGGAGAGGAGTCCTTCCCCTACTGCACCATGAGGTCTCTCCCATGGCAGACAGTGCTCTGTGAACTTCTCTGGTGTGGGTCTACTCTCATGAGCAGCAGTCCTACCTCACCTGCTGCAACGTGAGTCCCTCCTACAGGCAGACAGTCCTCCCAAAATTGCTGTGACGTGGGTCTGTCTTCTCCTGGGGTGCAGTTCTCCAAGGACCAGCTGCTCCAACCTGGGACCAAGGGCCTCCTCTCTCCACCGGGTCTCCCACTGGATCACAGCCTCCTCCAGGCATCCAACTGCTCCAGCGTGGGCACCTCCCCCATGGGCTGAGGGTGGATCTCTGCATCTCCCATGGATCCCCATGGGCTGCAGGGCGCAGCTGCTTCACCATGGTCTCACCATGGCCTGCAGAGGAATCTTGCCTCCAGTGTCTGAAGCACCTCCTGCCCCTCCTTCTCCACTGACCTTGGTGTCTCCATGTTATTTGCCTCACATGTCCTCACCACCTCCTCCTCTTCTCTGGCTAGAAGCAAAAACCTGTCTCCTTGTTTGGATTTTCTTCTTAAATATGTAATCACAGAGGCTTTACCAACCTTTGGCCAGCAGCATGTCCATCTTCAGAGCCATCAGCCATTGGCTTTGCTGGACACAGTGGGACGCTTCCAGCAACTTCTTACAGGAGCCATCTTTGTGGCCCCCTGCTGTCAAAAACCAGACCATGCAAAACCAATATATTATGAAACATTATTTATTTCATTATTAAGCATGGCTTAGATTACTATTTAATTTACTAGTGAATGGAGGGGGGACCTAACTGTCAGGAGCAGAGATGAGGTGATGACATCGGGATGACAAGGATGCCAGTGAATTTTGGGGGAAAAATGTACTGTCACAGATTTGACCAGTACAGTTATGTCAACTTTGAGATGACTTTACAAGTGACAATTTCACGTTTGGTTCAGTTCAGTCACTGGCTAAGCATCTTGACAGGATATGAAACAAACGACAGCAATATGCTATTTTGAGAGTACTGTAGGGTAAAATGGTCATACCAGCTAGACTGTCATTTGAAAAGCTTGTAAATAGAAGATCTGGGTGGCTCAGCAACAAAACTGATGGTGCCCTAACCTGCTGATTCCTAAATTAAAAATATCCTAGATGAAAAAAGGCAGCTTTACGACACTGAATAAGAAACTGCTCTCTCCAATATGATGCTCTCATAAAACAAAATAATCTTTATGATCTTAAACTTCTAATTTCATCCATGTTCTGGTAATCTCTAGGGTAGAAATTAATGTACTTTACCATTATTATCCCAAATCTCCAAACAGTCTTAATGATTTGGCATCCTAATCAAGACACTGATCCATATGTTAATAGTTTCTGCTCTTACAATCCACTAAGTTATATATAAAGAAAAGATACCATATAAACAGAAAAGACAAGTAACTAATTCCCATATAATAGTGTAACATTTTTAAAACCAATGAGGTTGCAATGAGAATAAAAATCTAATTGGTCGTACATATGGAAGGTAATTCAAAACTTGGATAATTCCTATTTTGTTTATCTGTTTTCCTCTTTCTTTTACCAATAGTTTTTTTTGTTTTTGTTTTGTTTTTTCTAATGTGAGGGAGAGCAAAGGAGATAAAGACCAGAAATACATGCATCAGGATGAGATAACTTAGACAGTTGTTTATAGCAGTTCTGCTACTGTTGGTAACAGAACAATGTTTTCATTTTAATTCTTCATTTCCTTATTCCGAACAGTTTTGTTTGTTGGGATTTAATGCTACTGATCATTAAACCACTCTTTATTTTTATCACTGGAATGATTATAGCTAGCTCAGATTCTGCCCCTTCTTTGTTGGAATTAAATTCTTTCATTCAGTCAATTGAACCATATGGTACCAACTGCAAGATGCTGTGACTCTTCTTAGAAAGAGGTTTAGTCTCTCTGTCTTTGGGCCTGGAACATACAGCAATTTTCCAATAAACTTCCTGGATTACAATCCCAGCAATGCAGATTAGGTGCAATAACTTTCTGTGAACAAATACTGAGGGAAATGGGAAGTGGGCAACATGGATTCACTTACAAATGTTCTCAGCACTTTGCAGTAGTGGAAAGAGGCCATTCTGGAGATATGGAGCCTGCAAGAGCACTCTTTTCACTGTTGCATAACAGTACACTGGCACCCTGTTTGTCATTTGCAACATCTTGATTATTCAACAGAATAATTCATTAGAATATGAGGAATGGAATTCACAAATGAACCAAAATAAGAAAATAAATTAGAAGAAAAAATAAGCTGAAAGCATTTTAGAGGTGCGTATGAGGAGCCAGAGCAAAGTGTCTAAAATTTTAAAAAATTCGAACCAAAATTACAGAATTGCCATATTAATATAACATTTTTAACTGCACCAAAGTATGTAGCTTGGAGAAATGTAACTGAATTTATTTTGGGCTGTTTAGACATAGTATAGCTGCTTCCTGTGTTTTCTGACTATGAGGAGGAAAAAGGAGGGGAGAATACCCAATATTGATGCCTGTTTAAAACTTCTTCAGTAGATAAAAATTAATGCTCTGGGTTGTAAAAGCTGTCTATAGTATAATAAAAGATTAGCTATGGAAATGCAGGAAAACATAGAATTTTCTCTGCATGGTAAACTACATTGTACTGAATCAAGGGGATTGATATAGATTTCTGATATTGAGGGGAAAATAAAGCAAATTATCTGACTGTTCACAGCTAATCTTAATTAAAACTTGAACATTTCTTATATAATTTTCTTATTTTTTTCACCCACCTCTTCAAGAAATGCTATTCTCGGGCTTAGAGTAAAATAAGAAAGTTTCATATAATGTCAAAGACTTTGCCATCACCGAAGATAATGATTTGTTTGCCCAAGAGGAGAATTTGAATGAATTGCAAGTAATACAAAACATTATTTCTAATTTATTTTTCCCTGATCTATGGCATTCATTTAACTGTAATCAGATGTAGTTTTAGCTCTATGGGGCGGAATTTCAGAACAGGAACTCTTTTAAGCCCCAGTTGTCCCTAGGAAGTTTCTCTTTTACAGAAACCTTCTCTATATTTGATGTGTTCCTCAAGGCTTGCAGCTTCATTTACACCCATTGTAAAAAAAAAATAATAAAAAATAGCCAAGCTTGTGGCTGGTGCTTCCAAAATTTCTGTTCGACCATGCCAGGATTATTAATATCCATCAGCCAGAGTGGAGATTTTTTTAAAAATAGCTTTTAAAAGTACTCTAATTTGCTCAAAATAAAATATACATTTCACATAAAATTTAAAAGTCAGGGTGCTGGAAAAATATCATGAATAAAATAACACAGGAAATCAAACAAGTATGTCATCAAATGCAAACATGTCTCCAGTTCAAATACTGCCGTTCTAATACTTCATGACAATTTAATTGTTTTCTAATATAAGAAAATTAAACTGCTGACTTAAGACATTTTCTGGTTTAGAAAAAGTTCTTTGCTAAATTTTTTAAGAAAAAGAAAAAAGAGTTGCCATGTCACTGGACATATACCAGCCTTCTTGCCAGAAACAGAGAGGATTACTAAAGTTTTCAATACCAGCACATGACATACCATTGAAAATAGTAGGTTGCTTTTCCAACTCTTATGCTTTCTAAATCTCACCCATTTATTTTGCCCCACTAGAAAATAAAATGCTGTAAATCCACTGACCTGTTTCAGCATTTCAGGCTCCATGGATGTTTCTTTAGAAGATTCTAAAGAACAGTGACAGGGGGAAACCTGTGCAAAAAGAAAATAGGTCTCAGATTTCTCAGGGAACAGGTGGCATCTGCAAAATCACTTTTTTATGGTAGAACACCAAGACCTTCCACAAGTGTTTCTATGGACAGGCCTGTCTATTTATTAGGGGCTGTTGCAACAGGACAAAGGATAATGGTTTTAAGCTAAGAAAGGGTTGATTCAGACTAGATACAATATTTTTTGCAATGAGGGTGATGAAACCCTGGAATAGGTTGCCCAAATAAATGCGAAATGCCCAGTTCCTGGAAGCATTCAAGGTCAGAGTGCATGTGGTTCTGAGCAACTTGATCTAGTTGAAGATGGCAGGAGAACTGGACCAGATGAACTTTTAAGGTCCCCTCCAACACAAACTGTGAATCTGTGATATCATCTAGAAAAAGAATCAGCGCCACAGCTCTATAGTCCCAGATCTATGAGACAAGCATAAGCCCATGGAAAAGGTTTGCTTCTATTGGTGGCCAGTGAATATGCTCGCATTTTGCCTTTGGAAAAGTGTAAGCAAGGCAGAAGAGGAGCAAGGAGTGGAGGGCTAGGGGCTGGGTTCCAAGTGAATAAAAACATAGCTTAATTACTGCTTCTCTATCTTTCTCAAAGCACAGAGCACAAATTCATCTTTAGCTTTGAAGATCGACACAGGCTTTGGGTATTTGACTTGTTCTCTTGAAAAAAAGGGGTGATTTAATGAGGGTGGGAGATTTGGGAAGCCAGGAATTGAACTCTTGTACTCTTAAGCTGTCAGTTTCACTGAAGAAAACTGAAGAAATATCAGTACTGCCTCAGCAAACCAATTAAGACCCTGAAGTGGGTTGACAAAAGTCCTTAACATATGCAGCCCTTTTAATACACTGTGCATTCATCAGTATATGGGGAGGGATGGAGGAAATGGCAGCAAAATGTCAGCCATAGTAACACCTTCTAGAGCTCTCACTTCTAGGAACAGCTAAAAATGGAGGAGTCTGGGAAACAGCAATAGTGATGAAAAGGCTTTGAGTGAAAACTTCTAACATACTGTAACATTTTAATGCATCTATAAGCAGAAAATAACATTTTTCTCACTCACCAAAGTAACACCTCTCTTTGTCAATGGAATAGTTGATACATCAGTTAAAATAAAATGTAAATTGAATTTTCCATCTGGCCACTCTTACACCCAATAATTCAAGCCAAATAATGTGTTGCCTTTAAGGAAATCATTCTACTAAACAAGACTGTACACCCTAACTATTTTTTCTTTTTCTCATAGCTCAGCTTAAAACTCAAGATAATGATTAACCTTATCGAACAAAGCTGAAGGCAACTCTGGTTTTAGCAAAACTTTTTTCCACCTTTGTTTTAGACTCCTTGTGAAAGTAGTATGGTTATTTTCCTCTCAGTCTAGGCAGTTACTGGAAATTAAATAAAATAAATTTAAATGTATCTTTTTAGACAAATTCATTATTCTTTCATTTAGATGTCATCATTGTTATGCAAGTCTAAAATGAGTCTTGAATGAAATAAATTTATGCAAACTTAACATCATCTTTCACCAGCTTTTTTCCTGTTTTTCTTATTTGGTTGGTTTGGGGTTTTTTCTTTTTCATTAGTGGTTTGTGGTTTGGTGGTTTTTTGTTGAGTTTTTGTGGGTTTTTTGTAAGCAGCTAGTATTTTTAAATTTCATACATTCCATGTCAACTTTCCTGTATTTTCGTCACTCTTACCTGGGTAGTGAAATTTTATCCTACTACATTTTGATGGACAAGGCAATTCACTTTGTTGTCTAACCATGATATCAAAGTGACAGAAGATTCTGCAGTCTAACACCTGGAGAAATTTTCATTACTTCTACAAGATTTAGATAACACTTCCATTAACAATGCTTAGATCAATGTTTCAAAACATACAGTTCTAAAACTTGCCTTTGGCCCCTATGTGTTTTTTTAAAGACAAACACTTCAGATGAATAAACGTAATTTGAGCAAGAGCTGACCTTTTAGAGGAGGCACTTTTGATGTCTAAACAAGACATTTGTTAATGATGCGTCAATAACAATTTTCATGTTCATTATACAGAAGGTATTTATTTTTTACTCAGGTGAAGGGATTTTATTTCTGAACAAAAACCTCCCCCTGCCCAGACAAACAAACCTACACAGATAAAATGTCAGCTTAAAGTTAAAACAAAAGGCAGAAATTATTTTTGCAGTTTCACTTCATAAGTGATTGGTAAAACGCTGTGTCATTTTTTAAAAGGCATGGCTAGAAAAGAAATTATACTTGAAATATAAGTTGACATACCTTGCTGAGGTGCCAAAACCAAGAAAAATAAACTGAGATTAAATGTCTGAGTCTGTCCTAGTGGACTTCACGATTTCTCTGAATTGTGGGGTTTTTTTACAGGAAAAGAGAGAGGGACTGGAGTTTCTGATTTTCAAGAATGTAACACTCCCAAAGGAGACAAAAGAGTTAAAACACAACACAACCTTATATTTGCTTACCTATCACTCTTCCCAACACTGTTTTGTAGCAATCCTCAACAAAGATCATATATGACATTAGGGAAGAATACAGCAATACACAGTCTTTCATTGGATTATATGTCTCAATTACTATATTACAGAACGGGTATTACTGTAAATCAAACTTAGGGAAGAAGGTGTGAACTGAAGGTGGAGACAAGAGAAGGGTACAACAAGGTACGAGTCATCCAGCTATTCCCCTTTCAGAAAAACATGCTAACTGTAATGTGCTACATTATATTCTTTCTTCAGATGTCTGATGTTTTTCATAAAGTGTGGGTATAATGAGTCCTCATATGCTCAATAAAATGTTTATCTGTCCTGAGCAGGGAATTGATAAACACTCCAACTAACAAAGCCCACTTAATTTTATTTATTGTTTTATTACAGAACAGAATATACTGCTGAAGAAAAAAAAAAAATCAGATGCCAGACAACTCTAGTGCTTTAACAAATTTTGCCCCAGACCATCATGCTTATTATTCTGATAAACTATTTATAACTCATTTATGTAATTATATGGAGGCAACACGTGGGTTGCTAAACTTTCAGTGTGAAGAGAAAAGGAAAGGTTAACTAACAGTTATGTCAGTCTGCTCTAGATAAAGTTGTGAAAAACATCCAATTGTGCAACTATTGTTGCAAATACTACTTAGGTTTATTCTGCTCAGTTTCCAGGTGAGAAGATCTGGAATTTCAAGTCCAAAAATCACTGCTTATATATTGGCTTTGGATACTGGTAGCAGTATTAGCAGACAGATGAAAACTCCCTGTGTCTAATACGAAATCAGCAGTAACATCTCCTACTATTCAAAGAACAGCTTGTTCACAGGAAATATCCCATTCTTCCTTGGCTCACCCCTTTTTGACACAGGCATGAGGACAGCATTCAAACATTAATTTTTTACATAATTTTAGGTTTTGCACCTTTCAGTACCAACTGCATACAAGTAAACCATGAATTTCAGCAGTCTTCCTAACATGAAACAACTCTAGTAAGCCACAGTATTGAAATATTTGGAAAATTGAATATGACACTGTTCACCAAAAGGCCTTTGATTTTCTCTACTGGACCACAAACTAGCACACAGCAACTTTTGAGATGAAAAATCTGTATTGCTAGAGTGTAACCTTGGAACAAAAGGTCTGCACAACAGCCTGCACAACATATTGTTGCATAGTGGGACTCTGCCTTCACTTGATTCAGCAAGTCTTAGTGTTACAGATCTGGCTGAATATTGCTTCAGGGCTGCTCCCCTAACTCAGAAGCTGTTGCCCATTTTCTCCTGGGAAAAATATGCCTTTCTACCTCTGAGGGCTACCTACCTACCTTCCCCCTGCTCCTTACTGAAGCCCTTCAGTTTATTTGTATTACACTCGCTATCTTGCCATCTTTCTCATTCTCTTTAGAGAGTAGAATAAAGTTAGCAGAAATCAAGTTTCTGCTTCAACATGTTCAATTGTTTTTGTGAGGAGACCTACTTTCTCTCTGGGAGAGCTCCACCTGGCTCATGCAGCAAGCGGAATGAGTCAAAAAGTTAATCCTTTCACAGCTCTGTTCTCTCACAGGACACACAGTACCCACATACGCTGCAGACTGATGTGGTATCAGAGTTATTTACCATTTAATCTTAATCATTAAATGCATGCCCTTATCTTGTATCATCTTCCTCCCTAGCTGAAAACTATTTTCTTCTGTCACACAGAACCATAAGAAGGATATTCTCCTTTCAATCCTGAGAAGAGAGATAGGACTTAATTTAAAAATTAGAGTGGTATGTGTTGCCCTTTGAGCCGGCTGCAGCACAAGTACATTGAGGCTGTAGATACACAAGTAATTGAGAAACTCTCAGGTTTGGTGTGCACTCTCACAGAGAAATGGTAAGCTATTCTCTTTAACCACCATCTGTGTGACTTCCCCAATGGTTAATTTAATATAAATAAATATACACCATCTCTCAAATATTAGGCCTTTTCTGTGGGGACTAAAAAGCCTGACTACAAAATGTAACTCTGAAGTAGAATGTAGGAAGCACCACCACCACATTTGATTTTGTTTAGTAACCTAATGCCATACAACTAAACAGATTATGCAGTACATTGTAAAAGGAGCTAATGCTGCCTTAGAATCCCTTTGGTATTTTTTAAGGGACATCAAGTAAAATAATGCTGCTGCAAAGCCCCAAGCATACTATATCATGAGTCTGACACTACTTTAATAATGTATAATACAAACATGGTTTTGGTCCAGCAGGATCAATGGGGAGAGGTATTTTATTAAATGAGAAAAAGAAGATCTAGAGGAAAGTCAGAGTGGAAAGAAAAGCTATTGCAAAATTCATGTTTTCTAAATTAGGATATGTCCGAACTATAATTTTCCCTGAATTTCTCAAACCCGAAATCAATTTATCTTAACTTTTGTGCTTTATACAATGCTTTTGGCTTCACTGTCTTAAAAAGAAAACAAAAATAACAACTTGTGGTGCATTTCTTTAAGAAAGGTCAGGAAGATTTATTAATTACTGAAATCTGGTAAAGGCTGGATTCAAGTTATCCTTGAAAATGCTTCCTTTTCCTTCATATACAAGCAATATAGTAATGGTAATGGTATTATATAGTATAGTATAGTGGTATAATAATGGTCAGTAACCATTTTAAAGAAACAGTTTTAAAAAATGCATATTAAGACCATATATAACCTGCAATTAAAGGAGATATCATTTACATCTTCTTTATGGTATACTTAACTGGTACCCAGATGCTCTGTAACTTATTAATACCTTTTATCTTTCCAACTGAAGACTTAAGATCCTTGATCCCAAAGTAAATATGGCTGCCTTTCCTCTCTGAAACATGACACAATACAAGAATCCTATAGCAGTTTTCTTCTAGAGTTGCTTAAGCATTTCCATTTTAAGATCCCACTCTTTTGGGCTGCCATTGTGAAGGAGATTACTTATGAACAAATCTGTTATAAACAGTGTTTCAAAACTGTTTGTGGAGCTGAGCCCAAGTTCCATCATTGTTGTGACAGAACTGCACTGAAGTCAGTGCTGTGTCACTTCCACCTGCTGCAGATACACTCTAAAGTTGACAAGTTCCATATCTTCAAGCTGAATTTATACACTTTATATGTCAGATGCAGTGCACTTTAGCTTCTTTGAGAAACAAAACTGCAGGAAAGAGAAGTGGTGATGCTTATTTAAAAAGAGTGAGCACCCAAGAGAAAGAAAAAGAAAAGAAACAGAGATATACAAGAGTCAAACATACTCTGGACCTTTTAAAGTAACAGGAAAAAAACTAATTGCACTTATCTATCACTAGCCTCATACTGTGTGGTCAAAGACACAAGCTGGATGTGGTAAAAAAAAGAGATGGAGGGGATTTTTTTCAAATTTGAGCTTGATATGTTCTCTCAAACCTTCAAACTCTGAAGATTATGCAAAAGTGAGACAGGTCTCTTTGTGGTCCAGTAACACCATTCCATAAAAACACCACAAAATATTATCTGACACTTCATTAGTTTGCTTCACTAGCTTCCCTGGAAATCACTTAGCAACAGAACTCCTGAAACACACACATGCATGTCATTAAATTAAGAGAAATGGCTTTCAGCTCTAAGAAGGTCATCAAAATTGTAATTAAAGTAAAATGCATTACTATGTTGAGCTCATTTGTAATTAAAAAACAGATTTATGAAAGATGTAGCTATTCATCTCAAACATTTTTTTATAACTGTCTTCCCATTTTCAATTATTTCAAAGAAGATTTGGAAACAAAGAAGCATTAAAGAGTGAAGTAGGAATCTATGAGGAAAACTGTTACATGTAAAAATACAGATATTAACATTGTTTAATTCAAAGAAATAACAACAAATACATACAGTCCCATCAATTATATACTGCAAGCTAATAAGGAACATTTCTAATTCCACATTTGAAAGATGTCAGTCTCAAAAGGAGCTTTCACTTCTTTACATAACAATGAAAAAAACTGCATGAATAAGAAAAGAGCTCTATTTGGAAAAAAAAAACCTCCAGACTAATAAATATAAATATAAATATAAATATAAATATAAATATAAATATAAATATAAATATAAATATAAATATAAATATAAATATAAATATAAATATAAATATAAATATAAATATAAATATAAATAAATATAAAATGTACTATGAATTTGGGAAGTTAACTTGGTTTTACTACCTCCATCCTCCCGATTCTACCCATGAACATGTCATCCAACATGTGCAATTTCAAGTCTCTCATCTAGGAAGACAGAAAATAGGGTTTTATCACTGCATTTCAATACTTTCAATTTTACACCCAACCACTGAAAGCAGTGCCTTTTCTTAGCAATGTTAATTATACGGAATGTTTAAAAAAGGAAAGCTGACATTTGTCCTCTGAGCTTTTGGCAATCTAATAATTTGTTTTACATTCAGGAAACACAAGTACAGTTTTGTTTCCTTTCCGTTTTACCTCATGGAATGCATGAGCTGAGCCAAATCCCATCAGATGAAGGTGAGAGGTAAATTTCTGTTCATTTTGCTGATAGGTCTGGCCCAGTGAATATGATTTTCATCCATTGCTGGTAGAAGGCTACAGGTCTCAGGACTCATCCAGGCTGGCACAGGCTGAGCTGGATTTAGATTGTTACAATTGTGTGCTGAAATCACTCCAGATGTGGTATCTTAAAAGTATCTTGTGCAGCGATAGTCCCACAGACTTAGGGAATCACTGCATGGAAAACAACAGCACTTTCTGTCAGAAAGAGCTGGGGATCAATGGAAAGGAAAATGTTCTGAGGAAGCTTGTAGAAACAAACCTGAGAGCAAAAGGAAAGAAGTTCCACCACAAACATTATGCTGTCTCCTCCAAAGTTCCCAGGTTGCTGATGAATTATTATCACTACCAACACTGTGGCAGCTGAGAAAGGTTCAGCCATAGGACTCAAAAGGACATTGGAAAGGTGAAGATTGCAAGAGAGAAATGGGTGGGATAGAGGTTGTTTGTAAAGAAATTTCAACTTAGTACACTTTTCTGTACTGCTTTGGATTATTAGACTGTAAAAATAAATATTGCAACTAAAAATAAACTCTTAGTTCTCTATTTGATGAATTCTTTCTTATCTAGAGCAAGATTTTGATTTAGATCACTATTATCTACTGAACTCTACATTACATTAATTTGGTTGTATGTATAAAATCGTGTAAAATTTCAACTCAGATTTATGCAAAAGGGCTTAGAAGTATTCAGGCATCCTTTCAAAGAAAATTATCTTATTTTATTGCAATTATTTAATTATTGCAAACAATGCCCAAATACATATATTTTTTTCTCTGTCTAGGGTATTTACATCTGTCAGCACTGCTGTACTTGATAAGGATACACAGACTAGTTCAGGAAAACCAAAGAGGTGAGTAGTTATTATCTCTTTTGATGAAACGCTTGGAGTCAAGTAAAACTTCTCTCAACTTCAAAATCACAATATGGGTCTGGTTAACTGGTTCACTAAGGTAATATGATTAAAGTGGGGTAACAGAATTGCCTCTCTGGTGATGTATCTGCATTTTACATAAATATTCGGGAAGTGTGACCTTTTTTTCTCATAAAACTTCTTGCTTTACTCATTCTATTTACAAATTTGTAGTTTTACTTTATTTGGATCAACTGCTTGACCAGTAGGTATGACTTACTAAGCAGAAAATCTTGATCATTAATATTTATTGTGATGTTTCTCTCCAGTTTTTCTGAGATCCTTAGCAGTGCAGAGAACCTTAAGAGTAGCCAAGCAGTTTGTATCTAAGGCATGACTCTGCAACAGTAGGATCAGTAGGATTTGAACAGAAATTTTTTTTTTTTTTTTTTTTTTTTGCTGAAGCAAGAAGAATTTAATTAATGCAGAACCCATATTATCTTAGATTTAATTTTTTTTTTTTTTTTTTTTTTTTTTTTTTTTGCATTGAGAATCGGGCAGCTAATGCTGCAGTAAGATCAATAGGTTTGGGCTGCTTTGAATATTTGCAACTTTCATTATGTTGTCCAAGCTGTTTATTTCCTGCGCTACAGTCTCAAAATTGTACTCTTGGATACTTGTTCATATTCTTTGTGTGCTTGAAAGTATTTTATAAGATATAGGGCCATTAATATGTAGTTTTAGTTTCAGATAAACATTTTGGACGCTCTAGAGAATCATAATACTTTTGTAACTACAGAATAGTCATGCTTATAATGGGCTGACAAATATAGCTGTGCGTGATAGCATCTACTCCACAGTATTTTGTATTAATGTCATAATTAATCAACAACCCAAGTAAACTACACCAATATTAAGGAATTACTGTAATACTAATTTAATCAGATTACTGTAACTTTCTAAATCTTTATGAACTATTTTTACCATGAATAATACATAAAGGATAATTTAATTATGGCACTTCTAATTGACCTTTTTTTTTTCCAAAGTAGTAAATTTGGGAAGAGATCTTGTCCAAATTAAATTATTCAAAAAGCAGAAGTATTTCTGTACCTACTGACCATGTTTTAAAAGATAGTAATATTTCCATCATTTATTGTATGATTTTAAAAAATAGCCATTTTATTTAGAGTTTTCTATTATTACTATCATTTCCCTAACATCATTTTGCAGACTTCTTTTTCATTTTAGCTGAAACCTGCACTTTAACCATAAGGGTTGTGATTAAAAATATCCACTGTGTGATAAATAGTATTGTTTTCACAAATATTTTCTGTTTTCTCATTCCCATTATGTGGAACACAAGGAGGGAAAACAATCAAGAATTTACTTAAGGAAAAGCTTTACATGCCAGTTTTTGTAGAAAAATGTGAAATAATAACTTCTATTCGTAAATGTAGATTAGAAGTATTAAAGTTCATGTATTTTGTGCAACTTCTTTTGCATTGTATTTAGTACACTGTGTTCTGTGTACTAAAAATAAGAGGATTCATTTTTAGAAACTATTAAAACTGCAGTTCTAGTCTATAAAGGAACTAGCAAAAATAGCATCAGAGGAATAAATTTTAAACATGTCTAGTAAATCTCAGCTGGATATCAAAGTTTAAAAGAGGGAGAAAGGGAAGAATCTGTTCAATTGACAGACTTATTTGTCTTCAGAAATGAATTTACATGCTTGGTAAAGGATCAGATCTTGTTTAGATTTTTTATTTTCATTCCAAGGATTATTATCTACTCCTTCAACTGACAGTCATCACCTGTCATCCTTTAAATGATCTCTTTTCTTTCAAAGAGACACAGCTTCAGACTAGCCACATGAATGCACAGTGCCTGGCACAAAGTCTATCTACCATCAAACTACCATCATCAGTTGCTTCTAGCTCAAACTATTCATCTTGCTACCAGCCACCCAAATTCCATTTTTAGCTGTGATATGTGTCAAGAAGACATAAACTAAAGCATCAGAAGTCAAAAAATGGAAATGCTATATATAAATCTAGGGATTTAGATGGTGTTGCTCAAAGTCAGTCAAATTATTCCTTTCTGTTTCAATTAAAACCTTTTGCTTAAACACACACACAGATACACATTAAACTCCATTGGTCTTGACTTGGGCTTTGTTTAATCTCAGTTATGCCTTCCTTAAGTTCAACACGAAGACTGGGAAGTTATGATCTATTGAAAGTCTTCAAGTTCCACGTGGATATTACATTGCTAAGAAGCTTCACCTATATAAATCTATCAGTCATTTTGATGTTATAACTGTGTGCCTTTTATTAGGACTGAGAGATTGATGCACTTGCAGCATGCCTTGATCAATTTTTGTAAAACAGCTAAACACAAGAAGTTGACAAAATTAAGAGTGTTCTTTGAGTGGAAATAACTAAAAGTGTGTCTGTAATTACATACAGATTTTCAGTTGTCCTGAATTTATCTTGATGAGAAATATCTCTAATGATGATTTTTAATTTCTTTGGGGAAAAAAGGACTCACCTGAAAAACAAGTGTTAAGTGGTTTCTCTGGAAAATATTGTCTTCAAGTGCTTATACTATATCTTGGTAATGTTCTCCAATGAAGTGTCCTCCTAAATATATAAAACATCTCTGAAGCATCTTCTTATCCAATTACAACTCTCTTAGTTCTCCTGACTGAGCATGAGAAACTGTTAAAGGAAAATGGCCTTTTCAAGCAAACGACACCTAAAAATCAACTTCAGGTGGTTCTGGGGTGATATTTATTTGTAGTATTTGAGGTTGTTTCTTCTCTTGCCCCCATGTTTTCTAGAGCACAGCATTCAGAATATCAAAACCTAACTAACGTCAGTGTTTTTTAACTGAAGACTGTTCACAAGTATGAAAATAGCTGTTCAGTCTGGTGCCCCAGTTTTCTGCAGGGAATACAGCTGATAAACCCTGCTGGAACATATTGATTTGTTCAAGAGGCCTCATGGGCTGTAGGTAACTAATCTACGATGGAAGAAGTAATTACAAACTATTAGATTTCACATAGGAAATTATTGAAGAAGAAGTTAGAGTTAGGAGAGAGGCTGCTCAGGTAGCACCCTCAGGGACCTGAAGATTGTTAAAGCCAAATTACCATGACCATTTCAGAGGAAAAATAAAAGCTTAATCTAACAGGGTGGTATCTAATTGCACCTTCCACATAGTGAATTTGACAGAAACACAAAATCATTGCTTCTTGGAATTAGATAAAGGTAGAGATGATGATGGAAAGACTGAGAGAGCTCTGACTGCTCAGTCTAGAGAAGAGAAGGCCCCACAAGAGTGGGTATTTTTCCAATGGACAGAAATACCTGAAGACAGAGTGGAAGGATGATGTCAGGATCTTTTCAGTGAGGCCAGCAAAAATTATCTAGCTCCTTGTATAAATAATAACCCATAAATAATCCACAAGTATTCTGATATTTCTGGGTGCCCTAGTGAAAAGTCTTTTTACCTACTGCTAGGTTCAGTTGAGTACTGTCATATGAATACAAGACAAGTGAAGGAATGTTTAAATAAAGCCATATCCTTCATAGCAAAATGAGCTCTTAAACACCGTGAGATTTTGTTCACCTTCATGCTTCCCACATATTTCCTACTCTTTCTAAAAATGCAACTGATGTTTAGGTCCTCACATGCAAAGTTCTGGTTGCTTCTTTCAGCCTTTATATTAGGATAACATGTAAAATAAGTACAATTCGTTTATAAAGAATGTTACCAGAAAACTACAGTTGCATACACACATGTATATGGTGATATAAAACAATAATAATGTTGTGAAAGAGAGCTCAAAGATAGAAACAATCAGTTAGAACATTTGATATCATCTCATTAAATTTTTTGTGGCAGATCAAACTAACTGCCTGTGGATAGAAACACTATCTGACCTGAAAGCTGCTTGAAACAGTGGGGATTCATTAACAGTGGTGATTAATTAACAGTGGACTGAGTTAGGCGGGCCGGAGGCATTCAAGCTGCCAGTGAGGTTTGATAAATAAGCTGGTACAGAGGGCGAAGGTCCTGACTATGGACTTGTTTTGGGCTATGAAATTATTAAAATCTGAGATAGTAAATGCAAATATGAAGTAGGAAAAAAATAACTCAATAATCTGAAATGTATCATTCAACTTCCAGTTCTGTTATTGTTACATCTTCATTTGCACTCCAGAATAAACTTACATTTTATGTAGATTTGGAATTAAGGTACTAAACAAAATTTAAGAAATATAACAACTAAATGGACAACCTGAAGAAAGCAGGAAGATAGGAACAGCGTTTTTTGCACATAGGATGCATCAAGGAATGTAGCAAAGTGGCTGAGGGTATAATAGTTGCCACCTTGACTACTTCACCAGGAGAGGATAAGACAGTCTTGACTGTCATTTGCCTGCATAAACAAGTACAGCTTTAGCAACAAATCAACAACTTTTTCTCTCTGCAGAATGTGACTCTCAGTGTCATTCATATACTGCTGCACTGAAATAGACCACACATAAAGTGTCTGTGCTGCAGATTTTTTTTTTAATGTCCTTTATGTCTGATGACAGGAATACAAGTTTCAAATTATTCTTTGGCTTTAGTGCTTTCTCTCCAGGTCACTGTCTTTTGAGATAGTACTTTTAAAACATCATATTATGTTGCATTTATGTATGACTGTTCCTAGCTCATTGTGTTTCTTGACCAAACCCCCCCTTTCCTACTTTCAACATGTATTAAACATAATAAAAAAATCAGGTGTCAGATTCAAGGAGTTGTTACAGCAGCACTTATACTTGAACTTGTTATGTATAATACATACCAAGTGCAAGGAGAACAGACTTTCTGCATAGTAATTTTTAGATGATTTCTCAAAAAAATCTTGTTCACGTGGCCCAAATACGCTCATGATAAAATAGATGTCTAAGAACACATTAGCAGAGTGTCAGGATATTACATTTAAAATGTCATTGTCTTCAATCACTTTAAAAAAATGTTTAGGCATTCTAAATAACAGGCCTGACTAATGATGGCATCAAAAGAGGTTTCTGCATTTTCTGCTCAGAGTGCTGAATTCTTACAAGACTGCCAGCTAAAATATATTTCAAACAAACAAATATATTTCAATTGCACACCTTAGAGGAAAGCTTTATTGTGGGTGTGCCAGACTTTCTGCGATCATTAACTTGCTTTTACCTGGTAGAAGGGTAGAATTCACAAGAACTGGGGTGGAAATAGGGAATTATGAATAATTCATCTGTGAAGTGGGCATTAGGCCTTTTTTATTTAAAGACAAGTAACTGCAAATTATTTTTCAACAGGAGTAGAGTCCCAGCTGATCTCAAATTTTTATTACAAAAGTTTCCAGAGATCTACCATCCCTGATGGTTCAACAGCTTTTACCAAAGTGGACTGGAAACTAATGAAGCCACCCAAGGTCTATCAGGCTTTGGATTTTAAATGAGATATTTTCTGTTGCTACCCTTTGTCAACATTGCACTGGAAGGAGAAATTCATTATGGAGTGAAAATTTCAGTTTTTCTCTTAGTAACAGCTTCTGTGTAAGATGACAGTCTATGGCATTCAAAATTCAAGTCTTCAGTTGCATCTCTTGAAATTCAACCAGATTATGTCACTGCATGGCCCTTGCCTTCATTTTGACATACAAGGATTACTTTAAGTTTTTTTAGTATTTTGGTCCCATAGCAACTTTTACTCCAAACTTTTTTTATTGCATATTTTAAATTTTAATTTGCTGCTCTTTAAGATCATTCATAAATATTATTAAGATCATTTCCCTCACCAGACTTTACTTCCTGTTTGCTCAGTTTTAAAGAGCATTGTATGTATTTGTAAAAGCTTTTTTATTCTGCTGATTAGTGACTCTGGCTTTTTCTGGTTGTGGTAAAGTCTTTTACTATAGGTGGCACAAATATTCTCTGTCTTTCAAAGATGGGATCTTGAAACCATCTCCACATTTCTAGATTTAAGCAAGGCATTTCAGGATCACCTCTGGATATTGAGCCATTGACAATAAAATGTCCACTGAAAACCAGTAGATCTTGAGATTATAAAATTTGGTGTCACAAGATGTTACAGCTATCTGAAGCACAAATAGACTCAAAAGCAAATTATATTGATATATAGAACAGGCCTGTAGAAAAGGTCAATACTTACCAGTTTTAACCTTCATGCATTTCTAATTGCACACGTGCTTTCTTTCCATTGAGCATTGTTTCAATTCTTTGAAATAGCTGAAGTGAAATAAGGTGTCTATATAAACGAAGAGGACCTTGAAAAATATCACCTGTACTTCATATTGTTAGGCTGTCAACCATGTCAAGTTTCCTGAATTAGTCATGTAATAAATGTGATTGTGTGTACCATACCATACAGTTTTATTATTCTTTGGCTCTTGTTGGCAATATTTGTTCCAGCCGTTGCAACAGAGGTCAGGACAGTGACAAACAGGACAGTGGAAATCTGCACATAATGGACTAAGACTTTACAAGGATCCTTCAAGCATGAAATAGCATTTGAGAGAGAAAAACAAATATTTCCTGAAGGCGATATGTTCTTTCATACTGAAGTAGGAACTGTCATGTCATGAAATAAAATCTATAAATATTCCCTTTTTTGCATATTTTCAGTGTGGAAAATAAGTTCCAGGACAGGTTCTGTGGAAAATTAGTTCCAGGTTAGTTCTCCTTATGTGTTGCCAGTAGGTAGAGTGGAATACTTGACTGCTGGGTTGCATATGTACCATAAAATTGTCATGTTGTCAGATAATGAGTTTCAGGCATTCAGGTCTTAGTCTATGCTTTTTGTATTATAATATAATTATGCTTGAACAGAGGAAGTTTGTAGGTCAATGGAAGATAAGAAGACCCGAGCAAAGTATAAAATGTTTATATTAACTACAGAAACATATGTAGAAGTACAATAAGTACAGAAGGGTTATAAAGAAGCCATATTTCTCTGTGTGGTTTAAGTTCTATAATCTAAATCAGTATTATGAGGACAAGCCTTGAGGCAGCACCAAAGGACTCGATTTTGGAACATGAATGTTGGCCAGCATTTGATACAAACTTGGTAGGAATAGCTCCTGTGTTAGTTAATATATCCAAGTTGGGGAGCACTGAACCTCTAACATGACCATCATTAATTATACAAGGGTGTAAAAATTAAAAAATAATGTGCTTTTCCCTTTTCAATACTAATGCCTATTTAAAGTTCCTTAAGGACTCAGAAACACTAAGGAGCTTTTAGCCTGGTTGGTTACAAAAAAAAAATCATGAGACATACAATATCGCATGACAAAACTTTGTACTTTATTTAGTTTTAAACATAGAATAAGTCTCATAGCAATCCAATCAGATCTACATTTGGGTAAGCATCCTAAGTTGTCCTTTCTCATAAATTTTCTGCAGTCTTTGAGCTACAGTATTCACCTGTCTAAACATATGATAGCTGCATTGTGGGGGCAGGGAAGCAGGAAATAAAAGGAAAATGCTGAAAATGTATGAGGATTGAACTCTCAGAAGTTATTCTTGCAGAAAAAGGCTAGTGTATACTGGTATGTTCATATGAGAAAGTTTTTTCTTGCTGAAGTAACTCTGAGGCTAATGTACCAAAAATCAGTCTCTGAAAAAATAAGGATATCATCTTTCCCAAGTACTTACTTCAAGGCAAATAATAATTAAAAAAAAAAAATAAACAACCAGTAAAACTGAGGTAGCCCACATCCAAAAGAACTGGAATAAAATCTCAGTTGTGTGGACACCAGAGCTGAAGATCCTACGCTTCACTGGAACCACCATTTAATCCATGGAGTATTTCAGAGCATTGTCTTTTGCTCCACTTAGAGCTAAGACTCACAGGGTCCTGACACCATCCAAAGGTGTGCACATATAATTTGCATCATCTTGAGCAAACACAGTGTTTGACAACCTGAGATGTCAGTGCAGGTCTCTATGTGTGGGATTAAAGAAAAAAGCTTAGGTTACAACCCTGAGCTTGGGAGATTTTCTTTGATTTCCTTTCACATTCATGAGCCGATGAAATCTACTACAGCTAGCATGAGAAATTTCATGAGCTTCTTTGCAGGCAAAATGTATTTTGCTATATTTAATGTCATTCCCAGCTGCAACATAAAATTGACCATATGTATCCTGGAAAGAGAACTTAGTAAAGGCAACCATGGACTCATTTCTGTGGAGACTCCTCTCTTATGTCTTTCCCATAAAAAAGAATTCTCAGTTCATTACTGGAGGAGGGAAAATTATATAATAGTTTTGTGGTATAGTAAGTGTTTATTTGGTTAATTTATTTTAAAAATAAAATTAATAATTTACAGCTCATCTCTCCTAAACTTGTGTAAATAATCAGGAGGCAATTTAAAAAGAGTGTTCTTTGATGATGCTCATTGTTATATGTACAATACTTGTCATTTTAGTTTTAAAATGATAAATTATTCAAACATTTTCTCACTGAGGCCATGTAGTTGTTTTATGTGTCAGTGAGACAGGAGTTTTATTTGTTGACTGTATCTCTAAAAGAAGAATGACCCCAAAAAATTCAATACATTCAATTTGTGTTATTCATCCTCATCCCTGAAAAGAAGAGGAAAAAAAACCTAACAAATATAAGGAAATAATAAATATATGGAAAATGTACTAATCATGTCCTCATGAAACAAATATACAAAAGACTCCTGAAACTGTAATGTTTGATTTTCAGTTAAGTTATGAGTTTGAGGGAATTACCTTTTGTATATGACAGGCAATATAAAGTTTATAACACAATTTTAAGCTGATCATAGCTAACTATCATCCATATTCACCCTTTTAGATAAAGAAGAAAATGAAAAATCAGTTGTTCTGTAAAAGGTCTGTTATCAGGTTATTTAGTAGTCACAACCTGATAGTTGATTCATAAAGGTAACTATTGAACTTTTTTGACCCCAACTACTTCGGTGGAAAAATTAGTTGCAGTTCATGTATTTGCATATGTGATAAATTGGGATAATGAGTCCTTGCACGTGAAACGCGTAACAATAAGGAAAGAGATAATGTTTGAAAAATTGAAGAGACACGTTTATATCTGGAAAAGCTAAAAGATTAATGATGATGGTCAACTTCAGGTCCCCATCTTGTTTTTTTGACAAGGCCTTTTGGAGGTTTTGGATAGAATATATAGATATTATATATTTTTATGTGTATATGTGCATCTCTCACTCTTTCTCTCTGTGTTAACATCTGAACATCTGTAAACCAGTCTTTGAGTGCTATTTGCTGTGCTGTCATTGAAGCTTGTTTGAATGTTGTAACATTTTACTTAATTTTAAACAGTGGAAATATCTTTTTTTACCCCCAACAACTAGAGTACCTCCCATTCTGAGTACCTTGCCAGCCACTTCTTATCTTTTCCTGGCACTTGGGAACTCTATCAGCTCTCTAAACTTTTCTCTTGTGGTGCATTCACTTCATCCTACCCATGTTATATGTCTTGCCTGAACAGAGAAAATCTTGATGTAACTGCAATAGATAAATCGTACACTATAAGAAGAGGACCTTTGGGTACTGTAGTTTATTTAGGTTCATGAAATGAAGCAAACTAAACCACCAAAACATGTTTAGATTGGTGTAACTATTATCAGAGAAAAACAGCTTGTAGAACAACCACAACTGCTCTGCCAATTTTTTTTTTAATTTTTTTTTTTTTTTTTTTTTTGCTATGTACATAATACAATGCAACGTTGCATGCTTTTTAGGAAGCATATAGAAATTTCTACGTTAATTATACAGGAATTTCATGGTATATAATCTTATGGTATATCAGGTGCAAGGACAGTAAGTTGAATGCTTGTGGGCTATTAATGAAGCAAAGTTTGAATTAGGTTTAGCTAAGGAACTGGTTTGTACAGTCTTTTACTGTACCTATGGCTTAAGATACAGTCAATAATTTACAATTTAAGCATCATAGTTTTCAAAGTATCTAGTTTTAGAAAAGAGAAAATAAGGAAATAACATATGAGTATCAGGGGAAAATGAGTGGAAATCAATTCACAAAACAAACAAAAAAAACCCTTTCAGTTTTTCTCAGCTTAATTTTATTTTGCCTTGATTTAATTTTTTTAAAGATAGAATTTTAAAGCAAAAAAAAAATATTTTATGCACTATTTTCCACTTCGGGGTATGTAACATGTGGACTCAATTGTTCAGTTCTTCACAAATGAAGAACTTTAAGTTCTGATAAAATTATGTTTTGTATCAGGGTTAGAGAAAAAGAGTTTGCAGGAAAGCCTCTTGAAGTATAAGTATATGGGCACTTTGCAACTTACGCAAAATTTAGCTTTCATTATTTTTAGTACAAGTGGAAGAAGGATTGCATAATCCATGAAGCAGCTACTGTGCAGCTATCTACCAAAGTCCAATTAATTAATGCAGAGAATTGAATCTGTAAATGCACACTGTAAGTACAGCCTTAAACACAAAACCCCCCATCAGGCCATAGGCCCTATTTAACATTCATGTCCTACATAGTTCACATAGGGCCATATCCTAAGTTGTTATCTGGCAAAATTCTCATTGCCTAGAAGTCAAGAAGAGTTTTGCCAATTTTTTCGGTAAGGAAGAATTTCCTTGGCAGGTTTGAAGTGTATCTGCCGACTGTACAAGAGTCAGTCTATAAGGATGCTTCATTACTTGCAACTGTTTCTTTTTTCCATGTCTTCTTCTTTATGGAATAAATACTATATAAATACTATATCCTTTGCTGCCATGTGCTATACATGAAGCATAAAAAAAAAAGCAATCCAAACCTGAAAGCAGGGTTTACAAAGTAAGGAAACCTCTGATCTGTAACCTAGTTGCATTAGTTGCATTAAGCCAAAAGTAAACTTGAGGTGAAGGATTCCTTCAATTCTCAGAAGATCAACTCAGCATACCTATTTCAGTCTAAACCAGGAATGTCAGAGAGGTAAGACTTTAAAGAGTGACTTATTCTTGCCTTTGACAGTTGAGGTACAAGACTATATTGGGAAAAAAAAAACAAACTTGTGAGGTTTTGAGGGTTGCACTGAATGATACTTTGTTTACAGGGAACTGGAGTGAACACAATTTTTCCAAGCTTGATGGAAAGCCTTTAAAAAATAGAATTACATTTTTTCTGACGTGTTTTGTGTATGTTTTTGAATGTACTTGCATTTACTACTGATTTATACACATTAGTGCAATATCTTTAGTGTACTGGCTGTTGGAGAGTTTCTTTAAGCATCTGCTTGTTTAAAAATTGTATCTGTTAAATGAAACTTTTAGAGACATGTTGAAAGGGCCTGTAATGTCACAGGTTCTACACATCTTTTGAGTTTGTACCCTCCTAATTATTTTTTCCATATTTACTGAGGGCCTGTAAGCAAGATTAAAATGAATGTACAACCTGCTCTACATCCTAGTCTCCTCTCCTAACATGTTCTGTGGCATTGCAGAAAAAGGTAACTGGATGAATGTATAAATTCAAAATGTGGAAAAAGTATTTAGCCTAGATAATATATGCAATTAAACTGATATTTAAATGACAGCTAATGAATTTCCTAATTTAGGTACAAACTGGCACTTTGAAGACACTATCAATCTGTCTTGTACAAACTTGGGATTCTGTGGCTGCCCTTGTGCAGTATTTTTCATTTGTACTACTGAAAATCCACGTTGATTTCCTGTATGGTTGAAAAGCCAAGGAACTCTATCTCTGCTTAGGCTCAATGATTTATGGATGATATGCTAGCTCTTTTTCTGTCCACCAACCTAACGTCACAGCAGCTTACAAGCTGCAGTGTCACTAAGACAGTTGTTATTACTCTTTTTTAAGCCCAGCAGTTGCACTTGCTCTCAATTCTTTAAAACAGTCAATTGTGACAGTAACTATGATGTATACTTTCCCGCTGTACAGGAGACAGAATTCTGCAGCACTGTTCATCTATCTGGTTCCCTTGTAGGCTTTTCACCTGCTGCTGTAATTTATTTTTCAGAAGAATACCTCTTGAGAGTAAACACAGATATAGGAATATTGTATTGTATATGTGCACTGGTGTGTGTGCCCAGTTTCCTCATTGTACAACTTTGCTCTGTGCCTGAGGCTTTTTCCTCTATTTATAGCATATATCTGCCCTTTTCCATCCCACTCCATTCTACAGGTTAGCCTAATCCAGACACTTTTTAATGACACTCCATTATGACACTTTACAACACTGTGTAGATTGCCAAATTAAAATGTAAAGGTTTGAAAAATCCCTATTATCAAGGATATTATATTATCTGATTTTTCGAATTTTTCTTACTGTTCTGTTTAAACTCTAAGTATATGTGAGTTAAAACCTTTATCTTCTAGACCTTTCCAGCTTTGTTACGGCATTATTTTTATTGTGATACTTTGTGGAGAGTGAAAATTTTCAGGGTCATAATTTTGACTCTTTTTGTGTTTTTATGAGCTGGAAACTTTTGTGTGTAACATTATCAGAAACTAGGAATAGAGAATAAAGGTTTTCTAAGTAAGATCAGAATTATTCAATTGTTGTGGTTTGGGTTTATTTAGTCAGGTGTTATATTAATGTTAATTAGGTTTGCTCCTTGTACTCCCCCATTGTTCCCCTCACAGTGGTTTGCTCCAAGTTGTTTACCCTGAGAGTTCCCGCCACTTGGATCCCCGGGTACCTGTCAATCTTCTCACTTTTCCCTGTTTTCTCCTTATTTGGTTCCATCAGTCAGGTTTGTTCACTCTCTGTGGGTTGTCAATCCTGTCTTTCGTTTGTCCCCATTGGGTGATACAGGTTTACACCCCTGTCCGCCCACTCCCTATTTAATCTGCTGCCAGCCTTTGTTTCGTCATCATTTGTCATTGCACCCACCCCGAGAGCACTTTGTTCCTGCCCCACCTGGGGACATAAAGACTCTTTGGGCTCACAAACAAGTGTCCTTCTCTTGTCTCTTCATTTTCTCTCAGCATGTGAAGCTACCAAAGCTGCGACATAACCCATGCCGCAGCACTCAGCACTGCCAGGGTGGAAAGCGCCATTCCCCTGGAGTTCCCACACACATGGCGGCCACCCAGCCTCACACGGGCAGTGCTAGCAGGCACATCTCATCTGCTTGAAGTCGTGGCAGCTAGCCGCTGCATTCAATCTGCTTTTGAATGTTTATCTGTTTCTCTGCCACCAGATAAAGTAAAACTTTTACAGTAATTTTGCCATATTAAGGTGTTGGACAGAAACAAAAACTGATTATCACAGTTTAAAAGTATCCAGAGAAAAGAACAGGCTCTGTTCCCTCTATCTCACCTTATCCTGGAGAAGGCATTGATGATGGAATAGAAGAAGACTCCTCCCTTCCCTTCTCTAAGTCAGATCTGTTGCAGACCTTGGTAGCAGGATTGCCAATTGCTCAGTAAATCAGAGTGGAAATGGAAAGTCCTGCATTTCTGTGGGAAGTTCTGTCTTGAACTTTGCTGTGATTGTTTAGATACTATTTCTCTCTCATTCTGAATTTTATCTTCAATTTTCTCATTTAGTTTTTCAAATTCATGGTGGTTAGCCTTGGCTAGCAGGCCAACTCCCACCGATCTTCTTGCTTACTCCCTGTCTGTTTCAAGACAAAATGAGAAAAAGCAAGCTCATGGGTCAAGACAGGAAGAGCACTTGCTAATTGCTACTGTGAGTGAAACTGACTTTATGTAAGGAAAATTAGCATTAATTTATACTCAGTTTAACCAGATGCAGATAGTAAGAAATGAAGACAAACATTAATGTCTCTCCTCCTGCATCTCCCAGGCTGAAGTGCACTCTTTCGTCCCTGTATCCTCCCCAGCAGTGCAGGGAGGAGGCTTTATGGTCAGCACGTAATTGTTGCTGCTCTCCCTGCTCCTTCTTCCTTCCATACTGTCCCTCTTCTCCAGAATGACGTCTTCACGGATTGCAGTTCCTTCAGGAAAAGCCCATCTTGTCTGGAATGACCCTGTCCAAGGGCTGCAATGGGGATATCTGCTGTGAAACCTGGAGCACCAGCTCCTCCTCCTCTGACCTTCCTGTTCACACTGCTGTTTCTCACTGATTTCATCCCTTCTCCTCTGTGCCAGTGGCATCCTTTGCCTTTAATTAGGTACATTTTCTCAGAATCGCCAGCATGGGGCCCAGTGCTTCACGGTGATTCTCCGCTTGCTGCAGCGGCTCCGCTGGCCCTGGCCCCACCATTGGGCGCCACTCACGGTGTCACGTGGTGTTTTCCCGGTCCCCGGGCATCTCCGGCACCTAGAGCGGTACCGCCTCTCTCCGGGACCCGGGATCGCCATGTGTTTCTGGACTCAGCTCTGTGCCGATGTCCGGGCGGGGTTGGCCATGGATTCTTGCCACTAAGAGCAAGAGACACCAGCAAAGGGTTGAAGGAACGTCCGGATTCCCCACGCATGGAAGGTTGAAAGTCCTTTACTGTCGTGGGGTGTTGCGCAGAGGCACCGTGACCCGCTCCCAGCTGGCACATGAGGAAAAACGCCATCGGGCGCTCCGAGGTGCAGGATTATATTGGGGGCGGGACGAGGAGAGCAGGGGCTCTCCTGCCCAATGGGGGCAGGCACCATGGCTATGATGTGGACCACGGCACCAAACAGGGACATGACCGGGGTGGACCCCGGGCTCTGGGGCAAACGGGGGTTGGGAGACTGGAGTGACAGGCATCCGGGCAGGATGGGGCGTGGTCACAGGAGTGACAGCGGAAGCTCCAACAGTCAGGGACCTGGAGTGAACTGCTGTGGCGGGGGGAAGAGACACAGGGTGTGCGTGGGGGTACACAGAAAACAGCTAGTTAACAGTTCAGAACCCCTAACCTAAACCCCAAACCAAGACACAACACACCACCACTTCAGCTGCAAGGCCCAGCTATGTCCTGCACTGGGTCTTTTGGAAACAGCTGCAGCTGATCATGTTCAGAACAGGGCAGCTCTGGTCTCTCCTCTCAGAGGGCACCCTATACCCCCCCTGGGAAGCACTTGGGCAGCTGCAGTCTGTACAAAGACTTACTCATCTGCTCTCCTGGAATATCTTCATAATCTGTTTGATATGCAAGCACACTGCATAAATTTAAAAATGGAAAGCTTACATGCGTACAATTTAAATCCAAAAACAGAAACACTGAGTTTTCCTTATGGAAGCAAGAATTCATGTCTGGAACATGGATACCAGGCTGTATGTAGATCCCAACCCCACCACAGTCCCTGGTAAGGTGCAAACTAAGTGGACACCAGCTTCTTTGCACCCAAGCTGTGAATTGGTTGCTTGGGGATGGAAACTCAGAGAGCTGGGATGCACTCTGAAGCTGTCTTACCAGGCTGTCTTATCAGGTGATGTGGGAGAGTGGTTCAATGTGCACAGGTCCATGCTCCCCATCCTCTCTTGCCAGGCAGAATATCTTTTCAAAGCAGGCAGCGTCTACATAAGAATCTTGGGCTTTCCAGTGCTGAAGAAGAATATAATTTGCCATTTCAGACTTAAGTTCCACTTCTGAATGGAATTTTTTTCACTCCTGATTCGTGGCATTTTTTAACTTTTCACCTATTTATCTAGAACAGCTTATAGTTCTTGAGCCAGTGGAAGAATTTAGGATCAGAGTAAAATGGTGAGAAAACACAAAGGGAAGAGAAGATAAGAATGCAGTACATGACAGGTCATCTCACCCTGTTGGAAGTGTAGACAGAATCATAGCCCTTCTCAGTGTTTAGAAAGTCTGCTAGGTAGACTTGTCTGCTCTCCAGAGAAGACATCTCCTTTCTCTCTCTGCTCTCCTTCCTGTGGCCCATGAGTCCTGCTTCAATTAAGAAGAAGTCACTGATGTCCTTTGTCCCAATACTTTCCATGTTGTTCTTCAATGTTAGCTGTACTAAAAAGGTCATTCTGCCTACAAATCATCCCTTCACAGGACACAATTTGGCTAAGTAAACATAAGGACATGTCTATCATTTAAGAAGTGCTCTTACCTAGGTTACAAAATGTATAGACTTTGAACCTCCTAACAGCTTTCAATTTATAAATTTATTTTTAGAGATTATGTGGAAAATTTCAGCCTTTTCACAATTGTATATAGCAATAAATACATTTTTTTCCAATAACTTCTTTTTTAAAGCTCTTTTTTTTTCTTATTTTATATCACAGTGTCCAGAATATTTTTCCTGAAAATGTTCGTAAGACACAGCTGAGTTTCAGTCAGGCTTGCAGCTTTTTCATTTTGGTCATGACAAAGTATTACTTTCCAGTGGAACTGGCTCTGATACTCCCAGGTTTCTTTGTAACCTTCAAAGTGAAAAACCCAACTTATTCTCATTTGTTTTGGGTGCTTTTACCTCACAAGCAATTCTGTCTTTTCAAAGTAAATGAATGTTTAGTTACTGCTTTAGTTTTTACCTACATTCTCAGCAGTTTTCTCATAGCATAGAGTTCTGCATTACAGTAAGGCACTCTCATTTTTTTTATAACTCTGTGCTGAGGTGTATGCTATTCTCATAAGGAAAATGTTTCTTAGCTTTCCTACAAAATATCACAGACACATTAATACATTTTGTTTATATGGAGTTTTTTAGCTTGTCAACCTCTAAAAAAATAATTTGGATGTTTGTAAGGACAGCATGATTCACAGGGAATGGCTCTTAAAGTCCATGAAATTATTTAAATAGCTTAAAGACCTCCTACAGTTCTTGTTTTATTTGTGAACTGTATGATACATTATGTTCGCTTCAACCAAATTTATGTTGTTGTTTCAGACACGCAGAGCATAAAAACTAATAACAATTTTTTTCTGTCTAATATGCTTTACATGAAGACATTGCTTTAAATTGTCTACATGTACCTTATTGTGATCTGAGCTTTTTAATTCATGGTGGAATTACAAATAAAACCAGCAGGAATTATAAACAGAAAAAAAAATACCTGTTTTGTGTATTTGTGAAAATAAAAGCTTTTACTGATAGTGAAATTGCTTTCGAATTATGTGTATTTCAATGTAGCTATTCTAATTTCTTCTCTCACTTTTTTTTTTTTTAGTATAATCTTCTCTGTGCAATATTTGACTTATAAATCTCCTTTTTGTCTGATCTTTTTCATATTTTAATCTTACTTTAAACATTCTACCATCTCTAGCTGGTGTAAAAGGGCCAAAGAAATGAAGTTATATCTACGCCACCTCGGAATCTCCCCAGGTATTTTTTTTTATTGTTGTACAATTGTGAAATCCCACAGTTTTATCTTTTCTTTTTTTATGATAAGTAGCTTTCCTTTCTGCTACATGGATTTAGCATGCTTTTTAATATTTTATACCCTATTCTCAATATATTTCATATTCTTCAAACTGTGCCTTATGAATATTCTCTTGACTCCCTAAAATTTGATGCTGTTGCTCTACAATCGCTTGAATCAAATCTTCACCAACTTTTGTCTCATTAATCACATAAATTTATTTTCTTGGGGATACATCCAAATACATGTCTGGCCTGCTTGATCACTCAGCTGATTTGAAAAGAAATAGCTCCATTTTACCACCAGAAATAACTTTCCATGGTCATTTCACAATTTCTATTCTAGTTTATGCCACAGTAATTGAAGTCTTCATGATTAATGATGTGCCTCTTTAAGAGAAACTGTTATGGATACAAACTTTTCCTGACCTGTCTCTTTTCACACTGCTTTGCACATTTTTATCTATTTCCTTACAACATAGTTTGTACTTCTCTGTCATACATTTCCATCCAGACTTCTCCCATTCTGCTAAGCCATTCTGCATGCAGAATATCACTTCTCTGATCTTATAGATATATTGTCCTTTACTGCATATACTCTCCTGTTACTATGGTGTTTTCATAACTTCTTATATTTCTGAGCCAGCTCTCAGTTAACCTACAGTAATTAAGTTATTTTTGGCTAAACACATATGGTTTCAACTCTGCAATTTTCTGTCTTTATATAATCCCAAAGAATTTATGTAAAACAAAGATTTTCTTGGTTCAGTTTTCTGAAGAAAGTCTTCTTATCACTTTCTCTTCACTATTTTCAACAGTCTGCACTATACTACCTTCATTATGACCTTCTAGAATAATTTGTTCTCCTTTTATTGTAACTGTGAGTCATGAAGTTGTTAGCCTGAGGACATGCATGTACAGGTTGGGATCATTGTAGCTTCAAGGGACTCACCAGCTTGAAAATCTTACAGAGTAAGGCATTGACAGATGATTATCATGATCCTTGACTAGAGAGGAGGCATTCAGTATCTGGGATAGAATTCAAAGAACAGAGTCTAGATAGAGAAGCAAAACATACTCTTGCGGGAAAGGCAGATGTTAAATCTTTTTATAGAATAATCATCTAGAATCAGTAGTAGCTTTAGATAAACAGAATCATAAAATAGAGTTATTGAATGGCTTGAGTTGGAAGAGACTTTAAAGATCATCTAGATCCAAATCCCCTATCGTGGATAGGGATACCTTCCAATAGAACAGGTTTCCCAGAGCTCCATCTCACCTAGCTTTCCCCTTCCAGGTGGGGAATAATAATTAGAAACCTTAAAACAAAGTGTATCTTAAGTAAAAGGCTTGGGAATTAGTTGTTATTCTTGTTTTGTTCTCTAGCTGATGATTGTATCCCACCCCCTCTCTCACCCCCCACACCCTCCCCATTCCTTTAGCCGTCTCTTCTTTCAGACAAAGGAAATGAAAGGAAAAAAAAAAAGTATATCATGCCTTTTTGTTTATGTTGCTCATTTTTTAATCAGCCGCATATCTTTTTACAGTTCTTAGCAAAAGTCAGGAATAAAAGTGATATTTCCTACACCAAAAAATAAAATGGTGTGACATAATGCAGACATTAAGGGCATGAGAAGATGACAAGGAGGATAATAGGTAGAGAGAGGGACCAATTTCAAAACTCATGTGTAGCCTCCTGAGGCTGTTATTTTTAATTGACTGAGCTTTTGGAATAATCAGTTGCTAATAAAATCTAGTATTTCATCACTAAATCTTGCCTTTAATTTGCAATTAATCTGTGAGTACCTTTGCCCTTTCTTCAGTAACTGTAGAAAATAGTGGTGAAAACATCATTAAAATCTGTAGGATTTTTCCCATTCTGAATGCCTCTTTACAGCTCCAAACTTCCTCTGCCTTGTGCTATAAATGAATTTGCACACTCTTTCCTTGAAGGCTTCTAGCCTCAGCCCTTAAGTAAATAAATAAAGAAACCACTATCCTATTGCCCATGCCCTTTTTGCAGAACACACTGTCCGTTAAGATGAGCTATTCCTTTATCACTGAATGGCTGTATTCACCAGTCCATGAATTTGTAATTTAGCGTGTTTACTGCAGTCCTGGGATGTGTGCTGCTTAAAATGTTCACTGGGGACTTTGTCATTTAGCTGTGTCATATTATTATACTGTGTAATGAAACATAACCACATAATGCATGTAAATAACAAAGTGTCATCTCCCTGCCAAAATATAAAGGGAATATAAAATGTGCCTTCTATCACAATCCCAGATAAAACAGCACAGCAACCTTCTAGATAAATTAAAAAGTTAACTTGGTGAAATTATTACTCTTCCTTTCAGTTAAATACAAGGAAAAGGAGTAGGCTCTTCATTTTGTAATACCTCCCAATATTTGTTCCCTACTATGTTTCTAATTCATGATTTTTTCTTTTTAATATGGTCCTGGAATAACTCTTTCAGCTGTTAAGTACACACTCCTATACATATCCATCTTCTTGGCTTCTTCCCTTCAGCTGTCCTCTTTTTGTCTCCCTTTGCTGCAATCTTGACAACAAATATTTGGCATTTTCTTTCTTTTCCACTTGCCCTTAGCTTGCCCTTACTACTTAGAATGAGTTAGGCTAAAGAAGAAAATCTGGCCCAGATATATACATGCACAAAGTAGCAATTCATTTCCAGAGGAAATTCCAGTTCTCAAAATTCTGAGTTTGAGAAATCTTTCCCATTCATTTATCCCCATTTGTTTTGTTGTATGTCTTTCTCTCTCTCTTTTGTAGATTGCCTCATACTGCACATGGAAGCTCTCTCCAGTGCTCATAAATGAAAATACACAAAACTGTTGTAAAGCACCGTTTCATACACACACACAAAAACTACAATAATTAAGAGGAAGAATTAAAGGTCTATCACATAATCACTTGGACAAACATACTTAAAAGCCAACATAGAAAACTAAAGCACATGGCAAATATGATGAAAGAAAGCAGAGCAGAACACAAACATGCTTAAAGTGATATTAGACACATTAAAAAGAGCAGGAAACAAAGCTTTTGAGATGGGGCAGAAAGTGAAACACTCTCTAACAAGCAGTTCCAGAAGAAATCTAACAAGTATGAAGAATACTAATTTAAAAAAAAAACTTGAAATGAGAAGAAGAGAGAGAAAAGATCAGCTAATTTCCTATTAGCAAGATTTTGTGGGAAAAAATAAAAAGGAACAGCACTGTCCTTTTGACTGAAAATTATACTTTTTTAAAATCTGGTTTTGTCT
This sequence comes from Anomalospiza imberbis, assembly GCF_031753505.1. Lineage (NCBI taxonomy): Eukaryota > Metazoa > Chordata > Aves > Passeriformes > Viduidae > Anomalospiza > Anomalospiza imberbis. Next base: position 53,953,639 of record NC_089681.1, on the reverse strand, counting down.
TAAGACATTACTTAATGTCTTAAGTACAGAAGAATGAATGCCCGATGATATGTTCTAATATTGGCTCAATTTTAAAAAAAGCCACCACATTTTCTTCCACTTTGTTTATTCCTTTTGTGGTTGCCAAGAAAATCTGCATGTCTCAGCTTAAGCTGGGAATCATTTTTTATGTTGTATGTTCAAATACATCAGTGGTCATAAACTGTACATACTATTTTCTACATTAGGGCATTCTCTTCCCACACCACTTTAGTCTGGAAGCCTAAAATGTGTTTATGAGAAAAGCAGAGCTTTGACTTCCCCTACATGTTTAGATTGTGCAGGTGTTAAAAAGAAAATAAGTCTGAAGCCTAAAACCCAGCCATAAAATCCTACACTGACTTACTGGTTTTAGAAATGATGCTCCATGTAAAACCTTGCTCTCCAGGCAGATGATAATTATTTGAATAACAGTTTCTGTTTTTTGGTCTCCTCAGTCATTCATCTGTTCACAAAGGAAACTAAAACAAAAAATAATCAAACACAGATTTCATACATGGAAAAACTGCAACTAATACTGGTCCAACTTTACTCAGGTGTAAAATATTAATAATTTTTTCCTCATAGCATAATCCCAGTAGAAAAGGACAAAGAGAGGAAAAAAAAAAACAACCTCCAAATAAAATTAAGCAGATAAATTCAAGAATCTTACCACAGAAAATTGTTGATCCAAAGAGACAAAATTCTTTGACAATAATCTGCTCAGCTCTCATCAGAATGACAGAACAGAATTGTGAAAGTCCTTTTTCCCTAGCCTGGCAGCCAAAGAAAAGGTCTTGAATGCATGAAGCTGAGTTTTCAAGGTTGTTTATTTCTTCTTATCTAAAATACTTTCTCTTTGACCTGCCGAGGTCCACCTAGTAGAGAAGCCATGGCAATCTGCCCCAAGCCCCGGGTGTCTCCCACATTATATACTCAAAATTATGTGTACCATGTTTACAGTTCCCGTACCGATACCTAAAATCTATGTTGGGCAGTGTGTCCCTATCCTAGACCAATAGAAAAGTGTCACTATCACACCGAGACATGGAGGACAAGAGGAAGGAAGAAAAGGGCACACCCAGATTCCTCCGTATTGTACCCCTGAATTACATTCTAAAAAAACCCCAAAATTCTACTTTTTCACCCTGTGTCAATTCCCTTATTACACTATTCAAACCCTTTTGGCTTGTAATTCCTCATATAAGTTTGGCAGCCTCTCCCATGGGCTAAAATCGAAGCCACAGATGTTTCTGACTTGTTGCCAAGGTCCCTGAGACCCCTGCCAGAGTCTCAAGGCATTCGGAGCAGCCAAAGGGATGCTCTGGACTCCAATACAGAATGACATCTTTTATGAATTGAATGAATTCTCTACTATGATGAAGTGCCTCAAAAACATTCTGAACAACTGAATAATCTTAGTCAAGGTGTATTTGTATCTGCCCATTTTCTTCTTTCCTGCTTTGATATTTTATTTACTTGTCGTCAAACGAATTCAATCTGTCCAGTAATAAAATCTGCTCAATAATCTGTCCAATGAATTAAAACTTTCTCTTCATAGATCATTTGGAGGAATGGGAGAAATAACTGCACTTTAATAAAAAATATAGCCAGACATATATATTCATATATATTTTACTTAAAAAAAAAAAAAAAAGTACTTCTAATCTCTAAAAGCATTTAACAAGCAGCCTGATTAAGTTAGGGATGCAACCCAACATCTAACTATTACTTAGGCTGATAGCAAACAGTACATTTCCCAGCACAGTGTTTTAGAGCACAGGAAACATCATTTAATAGTAACCCTGACACTGCAACAATTACCCAGTCACTGCTCAGCCTGGTGAAATCACATAAGTCAAATGGAGATAAGAACTCAGAATTAAATATGGGCTATCTTGTATTTTCATAGATTTTCATACATTTATCATCTACTTTTGAGGACTTAGCTAGTTAAACCTTTCACAGGAAGCAATTTGAAAGCTGACCTTTGCCTTTGAACTCTTTGTGAAAATTGTAGCTGTAGTATCACACCGAAACGTTGCCTCAGAAGCTTTCAGGCAGGAATAGTTCAGCATATGGATTGCTCTCAGGTTTAGCTGTCTCTTGTGGTCATGAACACCAGTTATTCCAGCATGCAGCAGGTAACCTCAAAAATGCAGGTCTCTTCCCCCCTCTCTCTTTATCAGTAGCTGAGTCTGAAGAAGGGAGAGACTTCTGTTCTTTCTGGGAAGAGGTTGACGTGCTGGAAGAGAACTAGCCAAAGGATTCTGGGAACTGGCACTCTCACTTTTTCCAAACTGGATGATCAAATACAGCACTGCTCATCCTTGACGGCACCAGCATTTTACAAGGGACTTACACGAATCTCATCCTTGTAGCAGCAAGCCCAAGTTCCTCTCACTGGTGTCTCTCCTAAATACTCTGCTCGGGCTGAAAGACAAACGATTTCACGCACTTGCTTCAGCAGCTGGCTGTTGCAGTTCAGTGGAGTGAAGAAATAAAGACCTCAAACACAACACTATGATGCTAGGCCAACAAGCAGATGCTCAGAGTGTCCTTGGTAAGTTCTAAAAGTCACCAGAGGATCATAAAGGAGATATCCCCTGGGCACTCGAGGTGGAGCAGTTTCTGCTGGAAACTCAGCTATGATATGGCATCACCTTTATTTTCAGATGATTACACAGTATTAATTAACAGATTCTTATCATTTTGGGGCTGTGAAGATGCAAAAATACTTCTGAGAGGGTCTAAATGAGGGAAAGGAAATTGGGTAACAGGAGTGACAGGCTGGAGCCTAAAAGCCTACAATTTTCTGGCAGTATAAAAGGGGTGGAATTCAGGGAGTGGAACTAGAGACACCCATGAGACACCCTCTGGAGCACCAAAGGAAAAATAGGGTTAGTCCAGTCAGAAACAAGGCAGGCAGGCAGGCATTCCACTGTGCCTAGGATAGAAAAGTGACAATTTTCAATAAAAAAATATGCTACCATCTTCCTTTCTAAATTATTTCACTTAATTTATCCTTCTGTGAGGTCTACCACAGGCTTGGAGAATAGTAGCCTTGATAATACTTGTGATTGTTCTTCAACAAGCAGAAAGAGGAAAAAAAATGAAGCACTTAGTCCATACCTTTGTCTGTGGCATTTTTGAGTGTTTTTTTTTTCCCTCTAACACTTGGTTACTCACAGTTGATTTAATCTATTATGGGATAAAGGCAATTTCAGTTGCTTAACAATTACAGTTTCAAATTACTTCTTTTTATATACCCAATATTCATTTTTTTCCCCTGAAGAGCATTTCTTCCAAGAGAGGAGTCCACTACTCCTATTAAAGCAAAATTCTTTTCCATATAAGTAGAAAAATAAATTTGAGCAAAAGATTCTGTAATTGAGATTAAAATTATGTTTAATAAGTTAAGTTTTGATTGATAATTCCAGACAGTCTGTGAATATTCACTGAAAGTGAATATAAAAAAAAGTCATGGACTAATCTGTATTGATTCACATACAGGTAGATGCATATTGACATGAAAAATATTTACAGTACATATCCAGATTTCTGCTTTTGTGGGTCTGGAGCAGAACAGATTGATTTACACCACAAAAAATAAAGTGCCCTTCCTTCCACGGAACACAGAACTCAGTGGCTGAAGTGTTCAAAGTTGTGGCAAATAAAGATTCAAAACCATATTGTTAAAAATATGTCTTAAAACACAGTACTGACAAAAATAATCTAAAGCAGTCTGATAATCTGCCACTTTGCTTCAAGCTGTCCTGCTTTGAAATATAATCATTACTATTGATTTGGAGGTGATTTTCATAGGCATAAGGGCCAGCTAAATAAAAGTTGGAGGGAAAAAAATTGTTTGTGGTTTTCCACTTAGTTTTGTTATGAATCTGTTCATACTTTCTAGCTTCAATCTAATAAAAAAAATCCTAACACAGACCATTATTTGCTGGTTGAAAGTAATATGCCAGAAAAAAATACTAGTTAATAACAAATTTTCTACTCTCCCATAGTCCACAACCTGCATTAAAACTCCTCACTGTCTGATATTTGCAATAAAGTCCTGAATAAGTGTTTTCAGTTGTCAAAGAAATATAGACTGAATTAGGTTCAAGATAAATAATAAGTAAAAGCATAGTTTTGCTTTATCTAAGCCAGATCTAGCTGTTCTGATGCCTGCACATGGGGATAGATTGTCACAGTCCTTTTTATTCTCTCCTGCTGGGTATAACTGCCTACATGCAATCTGAAGGAAGAAAATGCACTGCAGAAAGGAAGAGTTTCCCAGATGCACTGGAAATTCCACCCTCAGGCTCAGGGCTAAAATGCCAGCTACTGATCTGCTGCCTCTGAAACATATTTTCCTGTAATTATGCCACCTATTTCTAATTAAAAAATTCCAGGCCACAATGCATACAACACTTCAAAAAATGTTGCAACTGCAGATCTATGAAAAATGTGAATAGTAGCTTCTACCTGCTGAACTAGAAAACTGAATAATGGGGTGAGCTCTGTTCTCATTTCTTCTTTCTCCACCTCAGGGTTGCCTGGCTAGGGGTGGAAGGATAATTAAAATGTACCAGCACAGAGGGCAAGAAGGCAGGAAATAGAGGTGAGCTAAAGCTGCCTCCTGCACTGGTGATGGGACACTGCCACAGTACACGTTCCTTGTAGGGCAAATTATAAATTAATAACTCCTTCTTCAGTGATCCACTAAAACTATTTGATATTTTCTTCTTTCACTGTCTCTCTAGGCAAACATATAGTGGCTGATAAAAGCAAAATTCTCTGCTTTGCTCTAGTCTCTAATCATTCAGGAAGAGACCCCAGACTGACAAAGACATTAGTTTGCAGGTGATTTCTTTTTCTGTGGCTTCAGGAAAAAAAAACACTTACTATTCCAATCACCTTCTATTCCATTCCTGTAAAGAAACCATAGTAAGGAAAGCAGAGTTATCAAAAGGCTATGTCTAGAAAAGTCCTCCACTTGCAATGGATGTCTACATCTGCTGGGTTTTGTAAACAAAAATAAAAATAGTTGCTTTGGAAACCCAGTTATGAAAACACTTCTGTTCTCTGTCATCTATCTTGGCTTGTCTGGGATTTGTTTTGTTTTTAATTCAGTAGATCCTGACTACATATCCCCACCTGTAGTTCTAATCAGTGGTTACAAATATTGCAATTAGCTGCTGTGGAAATGATTATGTTGTCACAAACAGAGGATTAGAACTTCATATGAGAAAAAATCATCAAGAACAGATGAATGCCTGAGAAAAAAAAAAATAAGATCTGGGTCTCATGCTAAGATTCTTAATAACAAAATAGAAAATGAATAGTAACAAAGAGGAAACCAGAAAAGTATTACTGCTTGCCTTTAATGCAATTTCCCCCCAAAGGTTATTAAAATCCATTGATTGTGAAATGTCTGTTCTCAGGGAAAGATTTAAACTGATTAAAATGCACAGTGTATTGGGGATTAAACCTTTATCCCATGACAAAGTTCCTCTCAATGGAAACATAAATGACTGGATTCTGAAATTCTAAGAAAAGGATTTACTTTGAAAAGGAAAAGTGTTTAATTTTATCTACACCAATGCAAGAGATAAGGGACCAGTCCTGCTCTCATTTGCAGTTCTTGGCCAGAAACAATGTAAAAACTACTCTTCCCTAAAAGCAGTAATTTCCACATTTTTCTAGATTCAATCCCTGCTCTTGTAGGGTGGACAGGCCTACACATTGGTGTAAATGACTTCATCCTTTCATGTTCTCAGGAACCAGCTACATCCTATCTCTGGTATCAAGAGCACTACCTGCACTATGAGTTCTGAAGAAAAACAGCATTCTCCTGTCAAAGATAAATTGGAGTGATTCCTAAAAAGAATTGTGATAGTATTTACAGTTAGAAATCATTCTGATTATATGAACTATATTTTCTGAAAGTATTCATTTTCAAGATGACCCATTCTTTTATTTGGGTCAACGAAATTTCATTAACGCACTAGCAAAATTACAAGAAATTCAGTTGGTTTTGTTGTTTAATAAATGCCAGAGAGGCAAAGATGATTGTTATCCCTGGCAGACACTTAACAGCAAAATAGCTGGTTCAATACAGCATTCTGCATTCTGAGATGTGAAGATCATATTGTATGAGGCTCACCTTGATAATAGCTCTAATTATTTCCTTTAAGGTCCCCCACTTGTTAATTCTAGACTTCGGTGTACACATATTTGTCTCAGATCAGATAAGGCATTTTTATCAGATCACAGACAATAGGTGCTTCTAGTATCTTGATCTATTAAATTTTTGTCAAATGCTGTATAAAAGACCCCTGCCTCTTTGGAAAGCATGTTTGTCCAATGCTGATAATCCTTAGAGCACAAAGCTTACAATATATTTAAAATAAATACAGATATTGTCTTGAAAAAGGCAAAATCTCACAATGTATTGAAGCACAGTGGCATTTTATATTTCTTAATAAATAGGAAACAGTTTTTACCATGTTGTATTAGTACAAACCATTACACACTTTGGAGAGATTCTCAGCTACATTTTATTACTACTTTGTTGAGTTTCAGCTCTCTTCTACCAGTTCTTTCAGATTATTTCGACTCAGTGTCTGTTGCCTCATACCTTTGAGACTCTGGGTGGGCATGCTTTCAATATAAGAGCATATTAATCTCTCCTGATACTATTCCAATTTTGTTTTCTAGTATGTTATTTGAATGTGTATCTAATTTACACATGCATTTAATAGAAATAGACATACAATAAACAGAAAGATTTCTTTTTTTTTATTTGTTTAATATAAACAAAATATTATTTGTTTAATAGTATCTGCGCTTTTCTCCTGCCATTCCTGATTGGATGAGCCCAGTAGCACTTTTTTACTGCCTGCTAATGTTCAACTTAGAATGAATGCCTCATTGCAACCTCTTTATCTTTTGTGGAAACATTGTCCATTCTGCTATGTGAACTCCCTTCATTCCATTAGGTCTTTGGGTACATTGCACATACTCTGTCATTGCTTAGATATTCCTTTCACCATATCTTAGCACCTCCTCCCATTTTTCCAGATTGCAGATCTAGCTTTTCAGCCTCCGTTCCACACTCAAGGTTTATATTTTCCTATATTGGTTAAAAAAAAAAAAAAAAAAAAGGTTTTCTCATCCATCTAATGTTCCCATAGAATGCAGGTAACTTCAAACATTCTTAGCAGTTTTACAGGGTTAAAAAAAAAAAAAAAAAAAAGGTTTTCTCATCCATCTAATGTTCCCATAGAATGCAGGTAACTTCAAACATTCTTAGCAGTTTTACAGTCAATCTATTCTACATGAATTAAGTGGAAGCTATGAAACACATCAAGAGCTTCAGAGCTAGCTATTGTTAGAAAGAAGACTATCTTTCTGAAACTGTGCTTTTTCCTGACATCCCTTGCTAGCAAAGGCAGAGTGAAGTGCTGTTTAAAACTCTTCTATTTCCAGGGAGTTTCAACCCTCACGCAGCTTTTAACTGCCTGTTTTTCCACTGCAGGTCCTTTCTTTGTTGCTCCTTTTCCTCTGTTATCGTGCAATATCTATTGATCATTCAATGCTTCAGTGTTGTTTTGCACCATAGGTGCTTCTCACTGCCTGTGTTCAAAGCAGCCTGGTAAGCCTGGACAACCCAGGTAGAGCCTAAGGTGTGACTTCATTCCAACTGCATGTCAAAACCATAAGAGTCGTCTTTGGTCTGACCAGGTCCTCCAAGCCCTGTGTCCATCTCTCGGAGAGAACAAAAGGAAGTTTCTGACAAGAGTATAAGAAAAGAGTTACCACATATTTTCCCTTGAAGCATCCCCTTTGCCTCCAAATTTTTTGCAGCTTAAGTAATTCCTGATCATAAATAAATTTGGAAGTCTCACAAGGATTTATTTTCCATGATTTTTACCAGCTTTTTCTGGGATCTTTGAAAACTTAAATAATTACAGCAAATTCTGGCAAGGGTTACCACAACTAAACTATTGCAGACTGTTCAACTCACCTATATTCTGGCTACTTTAGACCCCTTCCTCCCCTGGTCTCCAGTAACGAAAGATGCAGAAAACAATAATCTCCAATCCCTAGCTACCCAAATCTGCTTATGAAATGCCTACTCTTTTTTTTTTTTTTTTTTCACACAGAAAGCTTCTCTTTTATTTACTTATTTCTCACATGGATTTTGATCTTTGATAATCCTTTTTGCCTTTTCTCTGGCTATTTTCAACTATATGCCCTCTGAGATGGAGAGGACCAGAACTGCACAACTACCACTGTATGACCAGTGGCTGTTTCCACTTAGGCTCGACAATGCTCCCAAGGCACCCAATTCCGACTCTGTCAGAGCTGGCCAGCTCATGCAGGCACAGTCCCAAACAACACAATATTGTGCACTCAGTGTCAGCTTTAGATTAGCAGCACAATTCTGCTGCCTAAAACCTGTATAAGAAATTTCAGGAAAAAAAAATAATCAAAGCAAAGAGATTTAAAATTTGTGGTGTTAAGAGCATTACCCTACACCTGGCAAGTATTGTTCTCCTTTTTGCAAGCTTTTACATGCAGAGTTGTAGTAAGCAGAGAAGCACTCAAGTCTGCATAGAAAAAGGAACAGCACTAGCAACCTCCATAGAGGACACACTACAGCCTCCATCAGTTACATGTTTTTGTTCTGAGTTCAGGTTTGGATAGGACTCTCCATACTGTACTAATGCACTGAGATCACCCAAAAATACAGCGCCTTTTCAGTGGCAGTTCCAGTCTTCTGCCTTTGTCTCTCTGTTTTGTTTTTTTTTGTATTCTCACTTGTTTTCTTCTTGCACCTCAGGTATTTTTTGCTATTTCTTTAAAAATTATTAATGTTTCTGCAAGGTGCAATAACTTTTGGGTTTCTGGGGACCTTTTTCTGATAAGTTAGACAGCAGTGGACTCCATGGTGGACTCAATAATCTCTCTACTGTTATATTTATGATAATAAATATTTTATGCTATATTAATCTCCTCTTAGAAAGCCATGGCAAAAATCAAAGACTCCTGTTTGAATAAGACTCTAATGCTACCAGCCATTCAAAGATAAAAAGTCAATATTTATTGCAACGTTCAGCAGCAACACTAATCTATAACTAGAGCTATAACATAACATGGGAAGCCATCTGAAGCTATTGTCAACCAGAGATTGGATAATAGAAAATTACTGTAATTACTGGCCATTTTGATTTAAAATATCAATTTTATTTAGCAAGTTAGCATGGCCTCCTTCTATTGATGACTATATGATGTTAAAATTAAGTTAATTTTCCTTATTTTCATTTTGCATTTTTCTAAAAAAAAAAAAAGTCAACAAACTGAACAACCATATCACTTCACTATTAACAATAATTCTGAAATTATTTTAGCTGGAGTAAAGTTAATTTTCCTCAAAGTGGCTAGTGTGGGGCTATGTTTGGATTTGTGCTAAATACAGGGTTGATAATATAGAGATGTTTTTGTTGTTACTGAGCAGGGCTTACACAGAGCCAAGGCCTTTTCTGCTTTCCATACAGCCATGCTGGCAAGGACTTTGGGAGTGCATGGGAGGTCAGGAGGAGACACAGCTGGGACAGGTGACCCAAACCAACCAAAGGGATATTCCAGACCCTATAACATCATGCTCAGTATAAAACGTGGGGAAAGGAAGAGAAATTTGAGGATTTTTTGTGCGACACAGTTTGTCTTTCCAAGTCACCATTACCTGTGATGGGGTCCTGCTGTCCTGGAGGTGGCTGAACACCTGACTGCCCATGGGAAGTGATTAATTAATTCCTTGTTTTGCTTTGTGTGCTCAGCTTTTGCTTTCTCTATTCCCACCATGGGTTTTCCAGGCTCTAATTCTGTCTCCAATCCCCCTGGTGAAGTGAGCAAGCAGCTGTGTGGGGCTTGGCTGTTGGCCAGGGTTTAGCCACAACAATTTGTATCATGCTCATACAGTCATAACACTTCAAGAATGCATCAGAAAGACATGCTTTTGTAAATCCTTTGAATTTCTGTTAGGCTCTGTTGAGATATCATTTTCCTCATCTTCAGGTTGCCACAGGATTCCCTTTGACAAAGACTTTTAATTGTGATATATCTATTGAAATTACATATGCTCTCTCTCTTACCTCTTTTCTGCCATGGCCTCACCTTCCATATCTGAAACTACCCCTAGAAGTATATTCTATAGCATCTTTCTCAGAGAGTCCAAAATATTTTATAAATATTCAATCATAAGCTAATTCCAGTCACTTGAAGAAACTGAAGAGTATTTATGAGCAATACTGAAGAGTATTTATGAGCAAACTCCACTGCATAAATCAGAAAACCAGTATGATGTAGCAGATACCATATGAGAGGAACTTCAAACAGGGACTAAAGCATTCTGCCTCTGAATATAGCTGCAGGAAGAATGCAAATCAACAGTACATTAAAAATTGTGTTTTCCCTGATGCAGGGTCCTTATGAGGCCTTGGGTGATTAAGCAACTTGACTTAGAGCCTTTATTCCAGAAGTCAGTGCTTGTTACAGATACATCAGGTGACAGGCTCAGTGTTGAACAAAGACAGTGGTAACTGCACAGCAGCCAGCACAGTCACTAGCAGTATTTTGGGTTTCCTTGGAGTTTGCCAGTCAAGCACTCAACCTGCCTACCACAGCATGTAAAATCTAGGGAGATCAGAGCATGACATGGTATTGCTGGAGGCTATAAAAAGCAGGCTCTATTTTTGTCATGTCTTTGAAAGGTTTCTCAAAATGCAGGTTTGTCACAAACATTGTCCTGCAGCTTGTGGCTATCAAATATAAAATCTGAAAATACAGCTGGAATTGCAGCTTTCTATCATTAAACTATTGATTTTTTTTTATATTTTAAAAGAAGTGTACATAAAGGTTCAACATGTGGCCCTCTTGTCATTTTCATTTCTGTATCATTTTTAAAATTCCTTATAACTCTGGATTTGAATTTAAGGAGAAAAAATGTATATAGAAGGCTACTAACAGCCCACTGTCAGGGCCACTATCACACATTAAGTACTTTATGTTGTGGACTCTTCATAGTGGCAGGGCCCACACAGGATCTTTCTTTCCTGCCATTAATTAATGCCATTAATACCCTCCTGCCCTGCTGCAACAGTGGTAGCAGGCTGACACTGAGACACACTTTCCTGCCTCTGACCTTTCCTCCTTTTTTAGAGATCTATCATGTAATATTAGAAAAAACAAATTGACAGATAAAGAGCTTAATGGGTCAAACTTCCTTAAGCTCACTACAAGGGAAAAATTTTTTTTTTTGCCTTTAAAAAATGAAAAAAGAACTGTGCTCCTTTGATACCAATCTGCATTCCTTCTGATCGCTGTCCCATGGGAGATGGAGTAACTAAACACTGCATGAACCTGTCTCTGCAGCTCACTCCTCTCTGGGAATTTTCAAATTTACTCCACAGTGTCTTTTGGTCAGTTCTTAAAAAACCTTCAAGGAATACTGTACTGATTTTTATTCAAAAATCATTAGAATAAGGGGACCAAAAGCCTGGTTTTTTCTATCTATAACAAGCTTTTTTGTACAATCTTAATTCATTTTGAAGGAATAACAGCTATGAAAATGGTTGTGTTATAAAAAGCAGAAGAGCCACTGAATAACAGCCTGAGAATTTTATAGTTTATTAAAACAGCATTTGAAACAGCTCTCATTTACATGAAGATCTTCTTACCCTTCTTATACGTGACTGAGAATTAGGTTTGATACAGTTTCTATCCTGTCATATGATGCTGAAATCATCACACACTCATTGCCACTATCTCTTAATGACAAGGAACAGTTTCAGTATGCCACAATAAGCATGTAAAAATTGAGGTGGCTGCCCAAAATATTTAATTTCTTTAATGTTCCAACTGGCCAAATAATTTTGACAAAACGGGCTTTCTCCTAAAGCTTCTTACTTGTCTTAACTAAGCCTAACTGGAAAGTGTGTTTTATTATATATGTACCCACTTCCTTATATAAAGGAGTTCTGAGATGCTTAAATAAAATTAAGTACAGAGTAGAGAGTAATCATAAGTTGTAGGAGTACAGATGGAAAAATAGTGATGCTTTATCCTGAAGAAAGTGCTCAGCATGATTGAAATAAGCATTTACCATTTTGATGAAATATTAAGGACATAATTAGGAAAGCCTATTATTCACCTGTTAAAAAAAAAGTGACATTCTAAATTCATAACACAGAACATAAACAAATAAAAAGGCCACCTGAGGTTTTCTGTATCATACCTTAACTGTGAGTTGTGAGGTTTAGGATTTTTTAAAATTTTTAAAATTTTTTCATTAAGCAGATGAATCTTGGCCCTCAATACTTCCATTACTGCATTCACACATAGATAGACCATACTTGTATAATCATTTCTATTTTATATATAGGCCACCTGTACATTTCTCTGCCTCCCAAGACTAATAGGTGAACAGCAGGGACTATGTTTCTCCAAGCAAGCGTGGGGGGAGGTAGGGTTGTTCATTGAAGTTTAAATCTCTACTTGCATTCCCAGATTGCTACATCTCCAGCATTTGGGGATTTTTCAGCTTTACTAGCAGTAATTTGTAGCAGCTCAGTGTATAAACTCTTTCTTTCCTCGATCCTTTTAAAAGTGTCCGTTTGCTTCTTTTCCTCTATTCTTCTTGCCCATGGTAGCATGAAAGTATTTGAAGATGATGAAGTGAAATGTTTGATCTTTTTTGCAATGTTTCTGCCTGGACCCAGTGCATTATCGTGTGTGTCACTAGATAATACCTGTGGGGAAAAAAGGCCCTGAAAATATAAAAATAATCATATATGAAAAAGATTTCATTTTGCCCCATTGCTTCTGAACAAATTTAAACAGCTGCTGACAGCTCAAGAAAACTTTGAAAATGTTCTTTTTAGAAACTATTGTAATATATCACATTTTCTGTATATTTCACTTCTCTGATTCTCTCTTTCTCAAGACATTTGCATGAGAATGAGATCCTTCTTTCCAGTATTTTGCTGACTCTGGCTGTCATACAGATTTGGTTCAGATTGCTTGGACAAAACTTCTGGCAGTGCTTGTGTCTTTTCAACAGCAGCAAAACTTCTGGATAGTCAAAGAGGTCAGGGAGGAGGAAGTTTATATCTTGTTCCTGCAGTCAGTGAAGCGCAGAGCCCATTGCAGTTCCCAGAAGCAGAATAACACTTATGAACTGGATCTGGCTATCTGGACTCCTTACAGTTTGATGGCTCCTCCTAAGTCCTTGTGGGGCTCACTCCTGTAAAGCACCCCTAAGCCCCCAGGCTAATGCAGCATAGCACTTGCTCTCCTAGTTAATTCCTAGTATGCTCATTAGCTCTTGTAGGTCTGGGCCAAACACACTCTGTCTCATGCAAGACTGAGCACTGCCTTTAAATAAAATAAAACAAAGTGAGTTTCCCACTGTCAAGTGTTGAAATATCTGATGTGCATGGAAAGTTCTACCTTAACTTCATTTGTTTTTTGCCTCTCTACACTTACTGGTTGATAACCAAAAGGCCTGAGAAACCTTAAGAAAGGCTGCTCCCTTGTGGTTTTTTGAGCTAGGCAAGAATGAGAACGTCTCATAAAATCTGATATTATGCAAGTTCTTAGTTGAAGCTATTAATCCCAGAAAAAGAATTGATTATAAATGCATTATGGAAGTCAGTAGTATTCACGTGCTCCCAGGTATCCAAATATTGTAGCAGTTCTCCAAGGATTAAAACCTTGAACAAATGTTAAAGTCAGTTATCTAAACTGCACAGCATCTGCTCAAGCAAAATGGAGCCTCTGAACCTTCTCACATTTTCCATGTCCAGGGAAAAACTTCCCTGTGATTCAGGGAAGATTGCTAGAAAGCAGTTGCTGGGCCCTGGGCCCACAGTCCAGGCGACAGGAAGGGTAAATTCACAGAGCTTCCATATACCAGGGCTCTCAGGAACAAGTTGGAGCCTCAAGCTCTATGTGGCTGGGCAGAGAGTCAGGCTGGACAGCACAGCAAAAATGAAGGCAAAAGCATCCATGTAAGGATAGAGGTTTGGGCAGAAAGGGACCCGATCGTGTTCAACAAAGAGAGGTTTCAGGGTCTTGGAGAGAAATAATCCAACACACCAGGACAGGTTAGGGGCTGATCTGCTGGAAAAGAACTCTGCAGAGAAGGACCCAGGAATCGTGGTAGACAACAAGCGGTCCATGAGCCAGCAGTGGCCTTGTGGCCAAGAAGGCCAGTGGTATCCTGGGCTGTACAAAGAGCACTGCTAGCACATCTCAGGAGGTGATCTGGCCCCTTCACTCAGGCCTGTTGAAGCCAAATCTGGAGTGCTGTGCCCAGTTGTGGGCTCCTCAGTACAATAAAGACATGTAACAAGTCCAGTGGAGGGCTACAAAAATGACCAGGGGGCTGGGTCAGCTCTCGTATGAAGAGAGACTGAGGGAACTGGGGCTCTTTAGAGATGGCTTATCAATGCATAAGGAGGATATTATCAACGCATTCAAACCTCTTAAGAGCAGGTGTCATGAGGATGGGGATGGGCTCTTTTCAGTTCAAACCAGCAACAGGACAAAGGGCAATGGGCACAAACTGAAGAAATATGAAGGGTGAACACTTCGAGGGTAACACAGGATGGGAACAGGCAGCCCAGAGGTTGTGGAGTCTCTTGCTCTGGACTTATTCATAATGCATGTAGATGTGAATCTGCTCCAGGTGAACCTGCTTTAGAAAGGGGGTGGACTAGATTATATCCAGAGGTCCCTTCCAACCCCAAGCATTCTGTGATTCTGTGCAACACTTCCAGAGGTGGAGAATTGAAGCCCCCACTCTGAAAACAAGGAACAACCAAAAGAGGAAAGAAATTGAATGCTCTGAAATTACTACCATTTTTGATTAATGTCCTAAGCCCACCAAATTAATTTAGCAAAATATGCTTTCCACATGCATTAGCAAGTCAATAGCATTTATCCATGCAGATCTACAAACTAAGTTGTGTAGACTGTGTGAATGTGTTAAAACTAATAAGCATACCTGAATTAAATAAACAGTTGTAAACTGCAGGCTCGGGGACTTTGTAATACCATATGGAGTCTTTCAGATGTAAATTACCAGCTGAAATTCAGCCTGGGTCAGTAAAAATCCAAATTGTTGCATTCTAATAATTGTTCAGTGGTTTATATGAAATTAGTTGATTGACATGTCTACAAATTACAAACACAATTGCTGCTAATAGAGCTTCTCAGAGAGACTGGAAATTTCATGAGCATGGAGAATGAACTGGCAATTCATCCTCAAGGTGAACTCTTCAAGTCAGGAAGAGGCACCTGGGGGAGCTGTGTTAGTGCTACTTTTCATGCTCAGACTGTTCTGCTTAATTATTATCATTTATTATTTGTACAGTCTTCTATTGCAGTATCACCTTTAAGCTGAAATCTTAGATCATCCACTTTACCAGGAATGGCAAACACACAGTTCCAGCATCTAATGATTTGCACTTGAAAGTCCATCTATAAACAACTCTAAAATGCAGCCAGATCCCTTAGTACAAAGTAAGGTGGATAGAAGATACAGGAAATGAGTTTAAGAACTGTCTAAACTTTACAACAAGGTCATATCAAGGAATTAATTTTCTACTGTGGCAGTCTTCTACTTTTCCATAGCTCTAATATGCATGTCAGAAAAGTGTAAGATACACTTTATATTACATCAGTGACTTTCAGAAGTTACTTTCTAATATGGCAAAACTATTTTGGAAAAGAAATTTCAGGTTTCTAATATCAAGTTGGTCTGGTAGGAAGGCATCTAGAGGGTAAGTCCTGTGAGGAACAACTGAGGGATCTAGGGTTGGAGAAGAGGAGACTCAGGTGTGACCTTTTTCAAGGTAGGGGCCTCTTGTCCCAGGTCAGAAGTAACAGAACAAAAGGACATAGCCTCAAGTATTTCCAGGAAAGGTTCAGGCTGGACATTAGGATAAATTTCTTCATAGAAAGGGCTTCAATGTGAAGAAAACATTGGAAGGAAAGGCCCAGGGAGATGGTGGAATCACCATTCCTGGAGGTGTTTAAGGGAAGAAGGATTGGATGTAGCACTTAGTGCTCTGGACTAGTTGACATGGTGATTGATCAAAGATTGGACTCAATGATCTTGGAGGTTTTTTCCAGCTTAATTGATTCTGTTATTCTGAGAAAAACAGGGAAAGAGATTTTCAGTATATATGATCACAAACGTACATGTTTAGAAATGTTTTGCATATCAAAAACTCAAAAACTTATGCTTAAATTGGATTACATCAAGAATTTCATTGACATAGTAGATGTGATGGGTTTTTATAGAGATTAAAACATCGCATCAATTATTTCTCTCGTTTTTTACCCAATTCAGTTTTATTTTTTCACATTTAAAACAAGATTCAAAGACTGCTAAGAAATTACTTTTCTTCCATATCTCTGTTTTACATATTCTTGTGGGTACAAAAAAAAAAGCATCCTGTATTGGTTTCATGCTTATATTGTCATGTCCCTTATAAATCTGATAAATTTTTCACAAAGATAACTTCATCCAGTGGGTGATGCAGGGCCAGGATCACCTGTCATGGGATAGATGTTACCTCCCTCATTGCACAACAATGTGTGCTTATTGCTTCATCCCACAGCTCTAACTCCCTTAGCTCTTTTGTCAGATTCACCCCAGGGATGATAGTCATTGCTGGTACAAAACAAAGGAAGGAAAAAGAGAGGTCGGTATATAATTTTTCCTCTGAATTATCACCTCAGTGAGATGCTGTTGAAACACAAATTAACTTCAGTCCTGAAAAACCACTGGGCATTTCTGCAACATTAGATCTACCAGCATCTTAAGAATACTTTACACATCTGACAGAGATGAAAACACTTAGATGAGTGGAAGATGAATGCCCACACTGGGGCTAGCAGCATATGAAAGCCTCTCTTCCTAAGAACTGATGGCATTAACTGAAAGGGAGTCAGGACTGAAGCTTTTCCTCTCAGTGGGAAGACATTGCTTAAGCAACAGTGAAATATTGCTGGTCAAAGGAAGCATGATGCCTGCCAAAATACTCATGTGATATTCTGCTTCACACCAAAGTATAAAGCCCAAACAATTTCATCTCTGTCTACACCAGGCACGGTTATTAAATCACTTAAAAGCTTGCAACTCCTTCAAATGCATGTGGCTTCTTTATCAAACACTGCCTTATTTAATAATATTGTGATTTGCCCCATATATTCCTTCTTATTTTGTGCATGTATGTTTCTGACCAGTCAGCTTTCAATCTTTCATACAGCTTGGAAAAAAGATACTCTGTAGCATGGCTTTAGAAGGTTAATTTAAAGTCTGTATTTCTGCTATCCTGTTTTTTTTTTCTTTTCTGTCATTTTAACTAGCTTCCTTTGTAGAATTATATAAATTAAATTTTTATTTGTCAAGGCCCTCTATTTGCCAATATATTATATTTATCCAGAATCTAATCTCAGTTTAGCTTTAAAAATTTTAAAAAACACTCTATATACTATGGGTGATCCTATCATTTATGTTTGTATAACAGAATTTTTAGGAAAAAATTCTAATTAGTGACAAAAAGATATGTTAAGAGTAACATATCTTTTTGTCACTAATTAGAGGTATGCTAATCATTCTGAATTTCTGCTGAAAGTAGCACAAACCAAAATGTAAATGCGGGTTTTAAGATTAAAAAAATGGCATCTTACATTTACAAAAAGCAAAACCAGAAAATATTCAATACTTTCACTAATATATTGTGGACTGGGGAGAGACCAAGGCCAGGACCATCAATACAAGTTGAATGGGTTTTATTCTTATGTCATGGTTTGACACTGGCGCGATGCCAGCGCCCCTATGAAAATATACTTTTTTAAATAATTGCTGTGAGATGTGATCAGGAACAGAGCAGAGCAGGCCCAAACTTAATAACAAAGAAAAGAACTTTATTAAACTACTACTACTATAAAAACTACAAACTCTAAATCCTGGATGAAGACTTTCCAAAACACCCCTCCTCCTCCCACCTAATTTCTAAACAAACTCAACAGTGAGACACCACCCAGGATCCTGATCAAGTTGCTACCTTTCAGATATTCAAATACTCAGTCCTTCAAGGGAGACAGGAGTCTCTCCTGTGCCACAGACCCCCCCCCCAGGAAACACAATTGCCACCCTTGTGTCTCCATGTCACACATGGCAACCGCCCGGAGAAAATCTGCCATGGTGACACTCTCCTTTCCATGTCACAGTGCTCTCACCACCGGGCATGGACAGACTGCTCACAGGGCTCCTTTAAGGATGCTTTGCCATGGACCAAAAGAGACAACAGTTCAGTTTCTCATTTTGGGACTACAGTCCCCCCCATTTTCCCCTGGGGCCGAGGGTCCAAGAACAGAGGTCTTCTTCTCCTCTTCTTCTTCCTTGAAGATAGAGGGCTTCTCCACACCTTCTCCAACTCTCCTCTCTTTTCTCTACTCCTCTGCTGGTAATCACTGAAACAGGTCTCCTGGCACACCAACGCACCACCCTAAGTGCAGCTTCTGTTAGGAGAATTTGGTTCAGTCTATGGCTAACAAGAGAAGTCCAGCCACAAGCCACTCCATCATCTCCTTCCAACTTGAGAATTTCTTCTTCCATTATCTCAGATCCCAGACTGTCTCTCTTCTACTTCAAATCAAGGAGGAGTAATATTTCACAAAGCCTTCATTTCTCAGGAAAGGGTTAAAAGCTCAGACTCCCTGGACGGCTGATATCTCTGCCCAGCAGCCGATTCCCAAGGCCAAGGCTGGGCACCTTCCCCTCCCCCCCACCCCGCGCCGGCAAAATTACAGGTGCCGTCCGGACTCTGTATCTCTTCCCTCTTGGGGGGGGGGAAAGACAAAGACATCTCCGCTTCTCTCCACCCTTCCGTCCACAGGAGCTGGCTCAGTTCCAGTCCTTCTACCCCTCAGCTCACCTCGACCAGGCCTCATGGCTCCCCCTCCCCCACCCAGCCCCATGGCTGGGCAGGGGAGGTCTGCACAGCACCTTGACCGGAACGAAAAAAGAGCGAGCTCTTGGGAGTTCTTGCTTTTAACCCCCTGTGTTCTCAGAGGTGTATCCCTATCTTCAGTGGTCACTTCAGGTGCCAATATCTAAACTTGACCACTGATTGGTTTGACTCAACTTCCTAAAAAAAAAAAAAATCACTTCCATGTCAAACCACAACATCTTACTATTTCCGTAAAAGAATATTTAGAGGAAGCACAAATATTTTTCTCCTTTTAAAAATGGTCACAGACAATGCATTTTTAATAGGTACAATCTGTCTTTTGGTATATTAATGCTTTTTATTACATTATTCCAAATACACATCTTGCAATGGAAAACTTATCATGAGAGGTATCTATCTAAAAGTAAATTATTTGGCTAGGATATGTATGTCCCCATACAGAAAGGTGCATAAGCATACATTATCAAGGACCCCTTTACCTTGCATAAAGTTAGATATAACCTATGATGGTTAACCAAGTCTTGACTTTTGCCCAAGTCTTGATTTTCTGGGTAGTAATTTTAGAAGGTTTTCACTCTGTATCAGAGATTTCCCCAAGAAATAATGTTTTTGGGAAAATAGACAGCAAAGGAATACTGAGATGTAACTTGCTACATCCACTCCATGTTTCCCCTAATGCCTTAAAAATATTTTCGAATACAAGTTTTGTGGAAGAAGGTATGTTATATTCTGTGTGGCATCCTGTGCTCTGGCTTTGAATGCAATGAACAGAACTTAAAGAGCAGGTATGACAGGCACTTTTCTCTAGCTGTACTTAAAAGAATTTTTGCCCTCAATAAAATAATGTAAATAATGAAAGTCTTCACAATTATACTAAATAAATAAACAAATAAATATTACAACTGCACACTTACTTTCCCCTTTCATTTGTTTTTCTTTCAGATACCTTAGACCAAAGGCAGTTCTTATTAGGTTTCCCTCCAACAAGAGAAAAATATAAGATAAAACTGGAAATTTCAGGTTTGACTTTATTACACTCTTATAACTTAGGGCTTCTGCCATATAAGAAGCTGCAATTTTCTATTTATTCCATAAAAGAAATGTATTTGCTTTAAGATGTGTTCTCATATTTTATATTTCCTGGTTCATAAACCACCTCAAATTCTTGAAGATGAAAACATAAACTGAAGTACTGAACAAGGTCATTCCTCTGTCAGTCTTACCAAATCTGGATCATATGGAGAGATTATTATATCAAGAGGTAGAAACAAAAATTTTTAAAGGGAATTTTTTTACCATTTTTCTCTTAGTAATCTTTAATTTGTTTTGCTTCACTGCAATAAGGGCAATGTTGCTCTGGAGAAGGAAAAATTGTCTTCAGAAAAAATGGCTCTGAATTTAAGAAAAAAAAATAAAAGCTAATATGCTTTGGGGCTTGAGGGGCAGGGGGTGTATTGTCATTTTAGGCTCTATTCTTTGCTCCGCTGCTATTCCATAACAGGACATTTTGTGGGTGGACCCAGCAAAACTGTGTGTTCATGATTTTTATGGCTCCAGCTGGCTGGTTTGTACCTGTTTGCAGAAATGTTCAGATCAAATATTGTCCATGCAGTGCTACCTAACCAGCCCATGTCTGATGTCAGGAAAAATGTGCAAGCTTTCTTCAACTAGTGGCCATGCTATGAGACATTCCTAGGGATGATTTCAGCAGCAGCAGGAACAGTCAAATTGGAGAGTGTCGAAAGCATGTAAGCTCCTTCATTGATAGATTCCTCTGCCAAAACAGCTTGGAAGGAAAACCTCATTTGGATGTTCTGGTGACAGCAGCAATAACTTAAGGAATCAGTGGTGAAAACCAGTTCTCTTCTTGGTCTATGGGACCATGATTAGATCAGAAAGACCCTGATCCTCACAGGGTTGTGAGTGCCTAACTTCCACTTAAATAGTTGTATGTCTTATGCTCCTTTGTGGAGCTAAGTCTTTCTTTTTCACATCTCAAGGTGTGTCTACATCACAGGTAAGAATTAAGACCACTCCAATTAAATTCAAGAGCTAAAGCACAAAAGAAACCCGGACTCTTCATACCAGATAACAATACGATGGGTAACAGAAAAACTTTCTGGTTAGGCATCTCAAAGTACTTGCACTGGGACCAGCCAATTAGCTCTACATGGTGTTTCTTGTTAGGGTACAATTAAATCAGTGCTAACTAAGGAGTCTTGGAACATCATCCATATATATTGTGTGTGTGACCTTTCCCATCCTTAATATAGATGCAGATTATTTATGTGTTTCACAAGGCCATCGTGAGGACGAGGTATACTGATAATAGTGAAGAAATGGATGGCTATGATTTTAAGACTGAACTAATAACTTTCATCGATTTAAAAATTATTATAAAGTGAAAGTATTGGACAAGCCCTATAAAATGAGGTTGTGAAGCTCAACAGTGACAATACTGGTTGACAAAAGAGCTCCAGGAAAAGCTTGCTAAAAGGAAAGAATACATCTTTAAAAAAAATCCCAGTAACACATTATAATTTTGTTAGATTTATTCCCTTTGCAGACTGTTTCTATATAGCAGGTTCAACAAGGAGTATATAAAAAATGAAGCTTTCTTTAAACTTATGTAGCAGGATGAAAAACCCAGTGCAATAGTCACCCACATATCTCCTCCGGGTTTCTTTCTTAAATTAAGTTCTTCAGTCGTAAAATCAAAATTTGATTAGCACTACTTCCAAATGTATTTGTCATTTTTGGTACTTAGGCTTTTGCCTACCTGGTGAGGGGGTTTTTCCTTGTTTTGTTTTTAGGATTTTTTTTAATTAATGTGGAGAAGAATTAGTTTTAAAAAAAGAAATTCTGAATTAATTCAAGAGTACCAGACACTGTGCAATTGGCAGTGTTTAAGGAAGCCTGCTGCTGTGCTGAATTCAGGCCTTGACAAATGCATGGAACTAAGATAATGTAATAATATGCAGAGATTTTCATCCAAGGACCACAGAGCTTTAATAGAAGTGTGCAAGTTGGTAATAAGATTTCTGGTTTACATCAGAGGAAATTGGGCCTAGATATTTGACCTTTTTTTATTCACATGGAGCATGGGTTTCTTGCAGCTGTTGCCAGAGTCACCTACCCTCTGCTCTGAAGTAGACCAGAGCATTGCCTGGAGCTAGAAAATCCATCCTAATGAGAAATAACATGTTTCTGACTTTCTTTGAGAAAGGAATCTGAAAGTCTTTAGCCTCTGGGACAGAGCCTATACAAGTATGTCCCAGGTTTAAGATGGGTTTTATGTCTGCTGTATGGCAAGTGATTTGGGAGCTAATGATTGGCAAAACTGTCACAAATCATGGAAAATCCCTGGCAACCAGATCAGACCCCACTGTCAGTGTGGTGAGTGCCAGCTCACTCCTACCCCACAGCTATAGATCTGTAGTTTTGTGCCTCCACCATAGAATATAGTACTGACTCCCTGGGAATCCTTCTAATATCTTGAAAGAGCACTGAATCTAAATGTCAAGGACATCTTGAGTTCAAGTAATAGGTATTCTACAATGTAACCTTTTTGTAAATTTTTGTGTAGTTTTATATCTTTATTCTCACCCTGACAAATGTTGATCAAAATAACTTAGCACACACATGGATGCTCATAAAATTGATGTGCAGGAAGGATAAGTCTCAATAGAAACCTGAAATATAGGCATACTGGTTATACCTGCTGACTTCTCCCAAAGATTTGCTGATTCTTTCAGTCTTTATCAAAGAATCAGCCAAGTGTTCTTAAAATGTTTGATTAGCAAGGGTTCTTAGTGTGGAGACAATTAGACACTGCCCTATCTGTTAAAATAATGAGATTTGATGAGAAAAGTTAGATAATTCTACCCCAGCAGAGGGCTATAACAATCACTCTTTGAAGAGAAAAGATTATTTCAGAAGAGGGTTGTCTGAAGTTTATGAAAGATCCAAAAAGGTAGACTTATGCAGTAAGTTTCATTCTGCACTAAAGATATTTTCCAATAAGGAAAATTATTGTGGGAAAAAACCCTTTACTTTCTGAGTGCAATTTATGCCTTGCAAAATCTGTGAACCACTTAAACCAATTCCTGGGATCAAGCAAAATGCTTTATAAAGCCTGTATAAAACTATGAGAACCTCCTGACATATCTGTATTCTTAATATATTCTGTATGCTGCTAAGTTCCCAGGCTGGGATTTTCTAGGCAGTCTAAAGGAATTATGCTCCACACTGTTTTGAAAATTCAAGCATCAGGTGACTGTACTAAAATTGTCTATTCATATTACTGGTAAATATGCAATATTTTTTAAATAGCTCAGTTCTGTTTCAATATGAATTATTTTTACAGTCTTTTGGCAAACTAAAGAAAATTAAAAAGAAACCAAAGAAAAGTGTTCATGAGCAGTGTGTAACCATAATGAAAAGAATGCCTGGCAACTTTGAAAGATGACACAGGTTTAAGTGACTTGTACTTACACTTCTGCTATCCAGAATGCAAAGGCTCATCAAGTCCCTTCAGAACTGGACAAGAAAAAAAAATAGAGTGCCTTTGTAACCCCTGTGATAAGAGGAAGAAAGAAAGATTGGCTTTTAAATTCTCTTTCGTGGTTCCCATATAATATAGGGAATCCTTGCTGATACATGGAGTCAACTTTGTTTTCTGGTTTCATTGCATTATATGTCCAGACAAGGAAATAGCAGTAATATTTCTATCCTGAAAAGTCTTTGCTTTAGACTTGTTCCTGTCTATCAGAACCTTGTCTCTACTTGATTATATAGAATCAGGACCAGCTGTTCACATCTGCTCCTTTTTACACAGAGCGGTCCTTTCTGCTTTACTTTCCTCATTCTTCTGGAAGAGCAGAATTATAATTCTCTACTTAACAAAGATTACTTTTTGTGTAAAAAGAAGGTAATGTTACCTCGTCTACCTATTTGCGGCTTGTGATAATTCAGGGAGATGATCTCAGTTTTAGTGTATATCACAGCACAGACTGAAAAATTTATATTGTATGGGGAATAAACTCCCCACGAATTTGTTTAATGTTTGAGGTGTGTGCTCTGGCACAGCAGTGCTGTCACAAAATTGATCTGTAAAGCACAGACACAAAAATCACTATTGTGGACTTTACCTCAGTAACATACATTCCTTTATTTAATCAGCCTGCAGTAACATGGTCACTCAGACAACATCAATTCCTAATTTATCACAGATTTTAGGACTTTAGATCACCTTTCAGTCCCCAAAACTCCTGCTGTAAGCAGCTGTTTCCTCTGCACAGGGTTTCAAAGCAAAGGCAGAATATCAGCTGGCAGCAGTTTCCTGTCTCATCCTGCTGGAAGTGATGAACAAACAATTAGATTGTCCAGCTCATAAATGTTTTACAGTACTAAGTGATACATGAAATGTTACATTGAATCCCCTTCCTGTAACTTGCATGTCACAAGATATATCAGTCTCTAAACAATATTGTCCACACACATACACATTTGAGAACACAAACTCATTTTAAATAAAGAAACCTCTTTGAATTACACCTTGAGTAATTTTAAATGGGCTTGTTTAGCAAAATTAATCTTGTGGTAAGTTATAGATTCTGATTTTTTTTTAGTATGATATAGCATCATAGCTTAAAATATAAATACCCAACACATGCTGGGTGCTGGTAGCAATCAGATTTCTGTCACACACATGGTCACACACACAACTCCTTTCCTATTCATTTGTATAACTATTCATATAGTCACAATATTTCAAAGGCAGGTGTTGATTAGAAATAAGGAATAGCTTGCTAATAGTCAGCTTTCCTTACAGGAAGGATAGTTTGGTAAGAAAAACCTCAGCTCTATGAAAAATTCCTTGTGACATTTCTCAGAAGATGAAGTGCAGTTTAGAGCATTGTACTTTGCAGGGCATGGCAGAAAGATCAAATGCTTGTACATCGTCTGCATGACCAGTTTACCACATTTTAATATTTGTAAAAGATATCACCTACTCAAATATTTTGTACCTTTAGAAATGTTACAACTCCTTTTTTATTTGCATAAAAAGTGGCCAGTTTAGACATAATGGGATTGATTTAAGAAGAAAGAATGAACTGTCTTTTTTTGTGCATGGTACGTACAAAGTGGCTAATGGAGGGTTGATGAAGATGCTGCACCATGCTCATAACCCAAATTAGTAATCAAGGCCATTCTTGTATGAGACAGTATAGCCTAGCACATGTGCTGAAATAGCTACATAGGAGTTGCATTACTTATCCTTAAAAAAAGAGAATAAGCAAATACAAACTATGCAGACTTCAAACCATATTTTATCTAGTTTTGCAGCACCTTTCAGATATATTCCTCTGCACTTGTGCTAAAATTGTTCTCTAATTTGTTTTCTGCTTTATTCTCCTTCATTCAGTTCCTATTGCTCAACCTTGTCTGCTATCTAATGATAGATACTAGATGTTCAGCTTTTGATAATCTTAGAGCCGCTAGATGTTCAGCCTTTGCTTATCTCTTGTCAGCTGCTCAGTTGGACAGCACTCTTCAGCTTTGTTTCTCTGAAGCAGGAGGATGATTTTAGGCCCTCAATTAAACTCTTTCTTGTCTTTAAAATAATTTCTGCCACCTAAAGAAGGGAAATTTCATTACTATTGTAGTTACAGCAATTATAGCAGTTATAGCAATGCAGATAAAAGTGTATGAATTACATTTATCTTTGGAGAGTCTGAAAATGAAGTGATGTAATATGGAATTAGACACTGATGAGAAAAATATTGCCTCCTGTTCCTACTTGATGCTAAGGAAGGCGTTCCTGAATTAAGTATGACTATAACCATGGAAAATACTGAACTCCATCAGACATATGCTGAACACAGGAGATTGCTTCCACCTTCTTTACAGAGCATTCTAGAACAAAAACCAATAGGTCCAGTTATATCACTTACCCTTAACTGCCCTTTCAGAAAGGGAAGCAAAACGTCTACACCAAACAAGGCAAACAGAACATAAACAAACCCTAGCTTCTGGTTGCTGCTTGCTTACCAACCTCATGTAAGGATCACAAGGGCTGGTGAGACTTGATTTCTTACAACCATTTTTGACCAGGAGAGTCTGTCAGGTCATCTGTTGGAAACTGCAAAGAGAAACTTGAATCTTTTTTATTTTATTTAGTGGAGCTTCAGTAATCACTCAGAACAGAATTTTCGTAAAAGACAGACTACTGGGACAAATTCTTTTTTAACTTTGGAGGAGATGGGAGTATTTTACTGCTTCACTTTCACTTTATTTTTCTGCAGAGTGAGATTCCTGAGAAACAACTAAATATTTAAAATTATCAAAAGAAGTATGAGATTGAACAGAGCAGCAGCTGGGATAGCCAGTGGATGACCTTTAATTGCAAAGGTGTGATAAATACACAGCCATATGTTCTTGCCAGTTATCAAATATGGTCTTTATTTTCCTTTTTCCACAGACTTCTGTATTTCTTCAGAGAAACCAAGGTGCATATATGTGGTATTCACTCATACTTTCAAAACGTTCTGTGCAAAAAAAGGATCTATAACTTATATGAAGAGTCAAAATGTATTGTTAGTTTAATTGGAGTCTTAACAACCTAATCAAACACAATAAACAGTTATTATTGCAGTTGTAATTAAATTAAAAGTCATAGTCTGAATTATCTAATTATTACTGGAAAAATCCTTTATCATACTGCTACACATTTTGAACATGTAAGTACCTTTCTTCTGTGTTCACTTTCCAGTGCCCCACTGGCTTACTCAAAAGGAATCAGGGAGAGAGTTACAATGGTTCCTCAGCATGCCAAACTCTGATAGGATGATTGTGGAAACAATCCACAGTTATGGATTGGGGTTAACTCTGTTCTCAATTTTCCATCCACTTGTCACTAAGTTTTTTACATTATCCACTAGAATGCACTCTCTCTCACTTTCTTCCTTGATTCTGAATTCCCCATTATACTTGTTCTTCTGTCCTTTTTGCTAACAGATTTACCTGTCTCTCAGGGCTGCATCCCTTTAATAAGCAGCGACTGACCATGAAGATTTATTGGTTTTCACAGTCTAAAGCCTCTGTATCCTCCTATGCCTATGCTGTCTCACAGCCCATTTTTATTCCAGTGTCATAAAGAATTCAGTCTGCATAGAATTGATAGTTATTACTACTCTCTATTAATTAGCATTATGCACTATGCTATGCAAAAGTGAAAAACTAAGGCAAATTTAGGCAGTAGGCACCTGACTGGTAGACAATTGCTATGATACCCAAAGCAAGCTAAAAACAAGGTCAGGTCAAAGGAAGCCCCTACAAGTCCTGAAGCGCTGCACTATTAGGTCAGTACAAAAGCTGTGTCTTCTTACAGGTGTATTTGTTGAACTGCAGCACTGAGCTAGTGACAAATTGCCAAATCATCTGCCTTTCCCTTAAACCCCAAGGCCAGAGAACTCAAAAGCCTTTATGGGTCTGAGATTACAGATCCTTGCAAAACCTGAACCTGTGGCTGGGAGCAAGTTTATAAAACTTCTGTTGGCCCAGAAAAATTATTTCTATCTCAGTCAGTACCTTTGTGCTATTCATCCACAATATTTTAAAGTAATTGCAAATAGCAAACAAACATTTTTTTTCTGTTTCTTGTTCTTGCTTTCACTTTATGTATATAAACATTGAAGCTGATGAGGAACTGCACTGAATGCTGCAGTAATATTTGTAGTGAAGTTTGGTAGTGACACTATAAATAGCTGGCAAAAAAATGACTTCATGGGATGGGGATGGACAGGGCGGGTGGTATTTTCTTTGAACCAGAAGTTTCCCAAGGTGAAGATTTTCTATTAAAACTCTGAAAGCAATGTTTCCAGACGTTACTTTCTTGACTACTTTTGGCCTCTTGACAATGTAATGTTATCCTGGGATTCATTCTTGTCTTAACAACCTAGGTGAAAGTCATTTATCTATATTTGTTACATATCTCTATGACCTACATTTATCAAATATAGAATTCCAAGAGATCATGCAGACAATCTGAAGGGAGAAAGATTTGTTTAATCTATTAATTTGTAGCTATAGATAATGAATGAATAATCTCTTTGTAATAGTCCTGAATCAAAGATTTTAATCAGTTTCAAAGTCTCAAACAGTGCAGTTGTTTCCTGGGACAAAATTTTGTTTTTCAGTTCCTCTGTATGGACAAGCCTGCAGGGCTGGCTCCAAAAACAATAATCCCTTCCTTCTGTATGGCAAGATGCCCTGGTCTGCAGCCCTTTAATTTATTGTTAGATGAAGAGTGTAATCAGACTGCTCCTCTGATGTTTCTTTAGTGATGCCCTCTGATCCCATTCCCTAGTCATACTGCTAACACCTCTGGTGTTATTGTGGCCATCTGACACCCTGGCCTAATCAATAACCAAGATGTACAAAAAGGGAGCTCTATGGTGAGTTTCTGCAGCCTCCTTTGTGAGGAAACATCTAATTATGAGCAACACTACTCACACTGCCCTCTTAAAACACTGGCCCAAGGCATGTGAGAAAAAAAATTCTATTTTCTAGCACAGCTATGTCTCACCTTTATGGGCGTACACCAAAGAGGAACAGAAAATACATAGCACATAATTTTGCATTTTTATTATAAGGCTGAAACGAAACACTAGGAAACCTTGTCAGTGCCTGCTAAGCTGATTCCAATTAAAGCTTCTGGCAGAGTTCCAGCTGTTTTACTACCTCAAATAGCACTGAACATTACAAGGTTTATGAAGCATTCAAAAGTCAAATACCCTATTAACATAAACATGTAGTGAAATCAACTCTTCTACAATTTTCAGCTTGCTTTCATTCTTTCATTTACGTTGGACTAATCTAAGATGATGTCTGTTTTCTTTGTTGCATCTCCCTTTTTTTCTGCTTGCTGGAATGCAAAACAAGATTTAGTATTTGAATGGTGCCTGATTTGCTTAAGAACTTACTCCCTTTGGCAATTTTATTACAACACTTTTAATCCCACTCTGTTTCATTAGCAGTATGCTGAAGGTTTGTTTCCTACTCTGCTTTTAACTCCAAAATGGCAAGTGGTATATTCCATTCTGGACTGTTTGGGAAAATTTCTGAAAACCTGGATGCTAACACCAACACTTAAATGATAATGGCTTGATTCAATTCAATTACAATTAATAAGCATGAATAAAAAGGAAGAGCAGCGTACTACTCAAAACTATTACCTGATGGAGTTTTGTCATTGTTAAATAGTAAGTCATTCCTATTTAAACTGAATGAAAATTAGGTGTATTCTTCCCTGTATCTTCAGTAGAGTGAATGCCTGCTGTGTTCAAAAACATTTAGTGCTTTATTCCAGGATGCCAATTAAAGCAGTGGACAGAGTAATGAATAGAGTGTAATTGAATAACGTTGATCCCTTTATAAATAAATATATATTTAAAACAATTATAGGCATCTGATAGTAGAATGGATTCCATTGTATGCAACCCACCAAGCAAACCCATTTATAATCATATTGCCATCAAAGAAATTTTGAATAAGTAGAAATAGAAATATGCAATCATCATAAATCTGATCTTGGCCACTCTCTTATACTTCATTAATATGGTGACTTAAGATAAAGCTTTATGATGTCATTTGTTAAGTCTCACCATTTTATCTATTTTGTGATTCAGCATCTGATAATTCAGCTTCACATTCTCAATATGTAAATTAAATTCTATCAGTATATCATATTGCTGCTCTTCCAGATTGGCAAGATTTACAGGATGTTAAAAAAAAAAAAAAATCTTGGAACCAGAAGTATTCTTTTTCTTCATATGTAGCCTGACCCAAAGACCATGTCAGTTTACTAAACGGCTGATTTCCACAAGCACCAGATCAGATCCAAAATGGATTAGATGCAAATTATTTTTCTTGTGTTTTAGCTGAAATAAGCATTGTTAAACAAGGATAGTCTCCTAAAACATAGTAAAAACCACCTTAGAACATGTTTTTTAAATGGGAAAATCAATCCACTAGTCTAAAGACAGATAAATTGTTTTCTTTTACTTTTCAGTTTTGTATTTTAAGGACATTTTATTTTAGGAATTTCTGAACTACTTGTCATCTAATGTGTCATCATCAACTCAGTCCTTAACAAGCTGAAATCTAAATAAGTCCAGAAAATCTTAAAAAGATTTCAAATTTCTGTTAGTTTGAGAAGGTTATTTCTGTAAATTATGTGTTATCTTTACATTTTCAAAATGCTCTATTCTTTTAATATTCTTTTTCCACCACAATGCTTTTTTAGGGACAAGCTGGTTGCAAATTAGAAAATAGAAAAATATTTAAAGGTCATTTTGGCTTTTAAACCAGTTCAAGATTGAGGAAGAAAAGTCTTGCAAATACTTGAAATCAAGATCTAATGCTTAGTACCTCTTAATATTCTTTAGTACTATGACACAGAAATCTTAAATTCCTTTGTATTGTATGACCTTGGGAAAAATAATTTAAATTACTATTTTTATTAAACAATATAATTCGGCCTTTACCTTAATAAGAACTTTCTGAGTTGCACTTGAAATTCATTGTGATCCTCTTTGATACAGATAAGTGGGTTTTAAATTTTCTAATCTTTCAATTTCTACATTATTTAATCTCTTTTTAAGGTTTAACATTACTCTAATAGGTGTTGGTGTAAAGTGTTGCATATTATTCTGAGAGAAAAAATGTAATTCAAAGTAAATAGTATAATAGACTGTTTCAAGACTCAGAAAGCACTGAGACCCTGAGTTTTCCTTAACTATTGGAGTCATTTGTTCTGAGATTATAGTTCACTGTGCAGGAGTTTCCCTGCTGCCTTCTCTTTTTTTCCTTTTTCCTTGATGGCAGCCTTCAAGGTGATTGCTTTTTTAAGGATATATTTAATGCAAGCCACTCTAGTTTTCATTCAGGATATAAGGGAGAAAAGCTTGTGAAATCCTACTGGGAAGCTCTATAGTACAACAGGTTACTGCAAATTTACCCACTTTTCCTTTTTGAGACTACCATACAGTGTTTCACACAAAGGGCTTAATCACAAAAACATATCTTGTGATTTAAGAGCCATGACTGTAGAAAGACTGAATCAGTTAGGAGAGGCAAAGTTTTAGCTAGAGTTCCAAATAAATGCCAAAACAAACACAAATATATTGCTGTTTAAAATTTGGATTAAAATATCTTGTCTTTAAAATGTTCCCCAACAGTATTTTAGGAATATATCTTTCTTTTCCAAAAGTGCAAGTTCCTCTTTGATGTGTGGCCTCATTTTGCACAGGTTGCAAATTCTTTTTTAATTTGATGTAAGTTGGTAAATGTACCATTTTAGATTCATTCTGTGCTCCTGAACACTGTATTTATCATTGATTTTTATTCACATCTGCTTAGCTGCTCAGCCTACTAACCTAATGCTTGGCTTATTTCCAGACACTGGGATGGATATGGAAAAATACTCCAAAAAAGATTGTCAGAAAAGAGCAGCAGGATCTTTGTTAATTTTGAGTTCTGTGTATGAAGCCTGATTAGGCATGACTAGCTTGAAGTTAAATGTTGGTGATTTACAGAGGAACATATCGAGAACAATATTCTTAATATTTTTTTTTCTTTTTTGAATGATAAAGAGACATTATTGTTTCTCAAATGGCTCCTCTCAGGTTTTGTTGGGTATGTTTCTTAGTGAGGCTACTGATAAGGTGAGGTGTGTCATTTTAAGATTAATAGACACAGGATGCATGAGATGCAACATTCAGAGCATGAAGAATCATTAACAGCAACGATGTCTGAGGGATGTTCCTGCATTTCAAATGCTTCACTGCTTCATTGAGTAGTGAGCACAGCAACTCACTCTGAGGCAGATGTTATGCCCGCACACATTGCAAAACCAAACAATTATCTCCAAAGCGTGCAGAAAAAAACCAACAAACTATGTAATATTTTTGGAGGAAGGAGAGAAAAAAAAAAGAAAAAAAAAAGAAAGAAAAAATCCAAAACCAAACCCCCCAAAAACCCCCAACCTATTTAGAACTAGAAACTTTATGAATATTGTAATTGTTACATTCCACAATTATGTGTATGAAAAACAAGGCACTCAGATTCAGTATTTGACCAAGAAATAATCTTCTGGTTTGAAGGATTTCAGGATAACACAAATTTTCAGAATCTATAGCTAATTTGTAAATCACTGATTATGGTAAGAATGGTTTATATGTGACTCCATTGCTCTAGAATTACCTGATGGTCACCACTGAAAATGTCCTGAACTATTGACACAGCTATAGAAGAATATAGGAATAAATAGATTAGTTATTTCGACTGGCATGTGTTGCAGCGCATTTCGGGGGACCCCCCGGGGTTGTTCCCAGGGGGCCCCCTAGGCTGTGAGTTCGCAGGTAGCATCAGGCAGGCAAGGAGACTCCACACGACTTCTGATGGTGCTCATTAGATGAGGGTTTATTGGGGGTCCTACCCCCGGGAGGCAGCATGGTTTCTGAGGGAGAGAAGGGAGAGGGGGAAAGGGGAGTGAGGGGGGAAAGGGGAGGGGGAGAGAGGGGCTAAGCAGGCACCAGCCAGGAGAGCCGGTGAAGTGAGAGAGAACCATCCCCCCAGCACACTTAACAGGGAGATTCAAAGTGGGCACGGAACAGATCGGGCCAATGGGATTACAGACACAGGATATTGCAGGGGAGGATCACAGGCTTGGAATAAACCATACATTTTCGAGGGCTGAGACAGAGCATACCATTTAACTAAAATATAGCACCATGGAAGTTCATAAGCTAGAGACATCACAACATATCTCATAAGCCATAAGTTCTCAAATATTAATGCAAAAAATTCCCAGTGCTAATAAGGAGAATTATGAGAGAGAAGGATAATACCAGGATACCTCTTTTTAGGAAGAGGGAAGTCAGGCAGGAGTTTAGCTTTCTACTGTCTTCCCAAAACCCAACACTATGGTTCTGTTTTGTTCAGCCAGGGTGCTAAGTGCCATAGTACTACAAGCTCTGCAATTATTACTTCTATTGACAATAAAACAATGAGATCAGGAGCTAAGTGCAAGTTAGTGTGTTCGCTGCAGTGCGTCTTGTCTTTATAACAATTATCATCCAGGACAGTATGAATATCTATTTCAGATTTGTTCCTGTGGTGCTCAAAGACATTGTCTATAGGTTGAACAGGAGAAAAAGATATTCAAGTGTCAAGCTGTGTAATCAAGAAAAGAGACACGGTGCAAAAACTAATGTAGTTACATGTGTAAGGGTTTAAATTTTGCACCAATATGATATCTTAGGCATTTGCACCACCCTAAAAAATGTGTTGAATCTCAGAGGGATTCAACACAGGAATCTTTTCACCCAACATAAAATTGCAGTGACTTCAAGGGGTGAGATGATATTTTTTGTAACATATACTGAGAATAAGTAAAGGAAAGAAATTAAGCAAATGGAAAAGGTAAGGGAATGAAACATTATCTTCTCACCCTATCCAGGAGGACAAAACATGCTTTGCTTCTGCAGCAGACTGGATCTACACACCAAGAGGACTCCCTGGTCTGCCTCCATAGCCTATCCCTGGTACCCTACAAAGGCCGTACACTGCTCTTACTACAGACCTGGCAGTTAATTTCCAGGGAAGGAGATGGGAATGGAGGAGGATTTTCATGAATCAGAAAAGACAGCTCTGAAAGCATTTAGAGAAACTGAATTTTTGCTCTATTATTAAGGGAAAATCCAAACCTGAAAATAATATTAAAACAAAAGTGAAGGGGAAGAAGTTCTGACCTCAGAGCTCACATTTTCTCTCCAGGCATCTGATATGTCACTAATCATTTTTATAACACTGAATATGTGTCAGACATGTTAAAGCAAGGAATTCCACAGGTCTGTAAAATTTTCAGTGCTGTCAACAGGTACCATTGAGTAGTAGGCTGGAAATTCCTCTTCTCAGTATCTTCAGTCCCACAGAAATACATTGCATTATTTAATGAAAATTCAGACATTGTGTCTTTCCTGGTTCTGATTATCAAAGACATTTCCTGTACCAGGTACAAGCTCACTGTGAGTCTCATGATGAGATGGCAAAAAGCTGGGATAAATCAGCCTAGCATTTGTTTTAAACCACTGTTTTTTTTCACTTTGAGAATAGACTAAACAGTCCTGGGCAGTGCCTCACAATAAAAGGGGCCTTCAGACTTGCAGAAACTCCACTGTTGTGTCACAGCCTAGATTCACTCTACTGTTAAATAAATTTGGCATTTAAGTTCTAGATGTACCTCCAGTGAAGACTTTTTTTCCCAAGCTTACCAAGTGGGAGCAGCCTGTGACTATTTACTCCTGCCCAAACCAGCAGCTAAATATTCTATCAGAAAAGTCATCTCAGACCGATTTGTTAATTGCTGCTGCACACTCTCAGGACAGAGACTACACTTAACCTTGAAAATGGTTGTTTACTTTCACAAATTAATTTCAAGCATGGTATCTTAGATCAAGGCTCCCCAGAACACTGCAATGATGTCTCTCAAATACCTGTGCAGATGCAGTTATATTCCCTTTTCCTCTGGATATCCTGGATCGCTGAACTTTAGTATTCAGCTCTTCCTGAAATGTCCGGAACTCAAATAAAGGTTATCTCCATTTCTCTGTGTCTTATCCTATTTTTATGATTTTATCACTAAAGATGTCATTGTATTGGATTTGCATTGGTAGTGGGAGGGGGGCTACACTACAGGGGTGACTACTACACTACAGGGGTGACTTCTGTGACAAGTTACCAGAAACTTCCTCCATATCCAGCACAGGCAATGCCAGGCAGCTCCAAGTCTGATGGGCTGGCCAAGGCTGGGTCAATTAGCGGTGGTGGTAACACCTCAGTGATAACATATTTAAGAAAAAGTAGTAATTGCGCAGATGCATTTGCAGCCAGGGAAGAGCGGGGTGAGAATGTGTGAGAGAAGCAGCCCTGCAGAATTCAGGATCAGTGGGGAAGGAGGGGGAGGAGCTGCTCCAGGAGCCAGAGCTGAGATTCCCCTGCAGCCCATGGTGCAGCCCATGGTGAGGCAGCTGTGCCCCTGCAGCCCATGGAGGACCACAGGGTTGCAGATCTCCACCTGCAGCCTGTGGAGCAGACTCACACTGGAGCAGGTGAGAGGAGGCTGTGACCTGTGGAAGGCCTGTGCTGGATCAGTCTCCTGGCAGGGACCTGCAGACCCATGGAGAGGGGATCCCATGTTGGAGCAGGTTTTCTGGTAGGACCTGTGACCCTGTAGGGAGTTGCACACTGGAGAAGGCTTTGCCTGAAGGGCTGCACCCCATGGAAGAGTGACTCACATTGTGAAGAACTGTTGCCCATGGGATGGACTCATGCTGGAGAAGTTCATGGAGAACTGTGTCCAATGGGAGAGACCCCATGCTGGAGCAGGGGAACAGCTGCTCTCCCTGAGCAGTAACAGGAACAACCTGTGGTGAACTGGCCATAAACCTCATTGCCTGTCTCCCTGCACCACTGAGAAGGAGGTAGACCTGGGAAGGAGGGAGAGGTGGGGGGAAGTGTTTTTAGATTTGGTTTACTTCCCATTATCCTGCTCTGATTTTGTTAGTTATAAATTCAATTAATATCCCTAAGTTGAATCAGTTTTGCCAGCAGCAGTATTTGATGAGAGTTCTCTCCCAGTCTGTATCTCAGCCCATGAACCTTTTGTTACATTTTCTCTCCTATATCCACTTGAGGAGTGCAATGATAGAGCAGTCTTGGTGGGAGCCTGGCATTCAGTCAAGGTCAGCCTGCAGCCTTACTAGAGTAAAAGGAAATATGCTTAATTCTTTATAAAATCCTAGGTCAAAAATACAATGAAAAATGCATAAAGATGCAAATATCAGAAAAGAAAGAAAATCACTTTTAATCCAAGATACAACTCTGTTTTCCCTTTGTCTCAAACATTTGGCAAGCTATAGATGCTTATCTGAGCCATATAACCAAAGCCCTACAAATACTGTATATTGTTAGTCTGTGTTTCCAGAAAAAAAACCCAGACCTTATTGATCCAGACCTTATTCAGTAAGCAGGTTTTTTTTATTGTTTCTCCTAGGCTGTTCACTGTCTTCTCCATTTTAA
Organism: Anomalospiza imberbis; assembly: GCF_031753505.1. Lineage (NCBI taxonomy): Eukaryota > Metazoa > Chordata > Aves > Passeriformes > Viduidae > Anomalospiza > Anomalospiza imberbis. Next base: position 53,917,421 of record NC_089681.1, on the reverse strand, counting down.
AAATGTTAATGTTCTTCTGGCAGAAAAAATATTATCTCCTGTACTTGATCATTGGACTACTAAGTGATAAAATATCTTTTCAGATCTGGTGGGAAACATGCCAATTTCAGTATTGGACCTTATGAAATAACAAATCATATTTTTCCCACTCATATATTGCAGAAATGTATTTTTATATAGACACTCATCATAAGACTTTAATTTTTTAAATCATATTTGCATGGGTTCAATTAATTAATAAATAGAGATTCAGAGTCTGGCAGTAAAAGCACCATGGGTGAGTTACCAGTTCAGAGGACAGATATAACTCAGAGACCATGATCCAAGTTCTGTAAGATTGTCGTAAATGTTATGAGCTATTCTAGGTGATCCATCTTGTTCTGTATGCCTGAGGGCTTTTTCCCTTGGAAACACTTGTTAAAGACTCACTCTCATTGCAATATAACAGATTTTCAATCCTCAAAATCTGCGTAAAATAAAGTTCTTATTGAGGTTTAGGTAATGCTTGCTGGTGAACACCAGCAATGCAAAATATTATTACTGTTTGGTATTAGCTAAGTCATAATTCTGAGATCTGTAGAAGCTCAGGTTTACATTTATCATGCAGAATCACTCTTCTGTGTATGTTAAAGCATTGTGGTGCTCAATATTAGTTAACAGTAAGGTTTGACACCATGCTACATGCCTTGAAACTTAAAGTTCAGAATTTTCAGTATAGCAGTACCTTTTGAAGGGGTAGCACAGCTATCCTGTGAATTTCTTTTTCATAGTCTAATAGGGTGAAATCATATTTTGCAATGCTTCAGTGTCAAACTGAACGGGGCCTCAGTGGCATTGTCTCAGTTGCATCTGGCATTATGGAACAGTGCTGTAAAGGAAATACATTGGCACACAGAGATTCTACACCACCCTAGCTACTTATTGTCAATACTTAATCATGGGTAATACCAAATATAACAGATTTGGCTGGCTTCTAAAATAAAAATGTGTGGAAAACACTCCTAGGTGACTCATAACTGGTTGAAGAGGTGCATCTGAACTTCTGCAGTGCTGTTTCTAGAAGGAATTGCATCAGAACTGATCAATCTTAGTTTTTGATTATAGGAGGCTCAGAAAAGACCAAAACTCTGATGGCTGTCCCTTTGACATTAAGTGTGAGCACCATCTTCTCCCTTTCTCTGTATAACTCTGCAGAAACAGCATGTTTTGCTCACAAATGGCACTTGAGGAAAATATCCTACCAAGTTAATGCATGGAAGACATTTGTAACTGACTATTTCATTTCTTTTTCAAGAGGTTTTAGGTGGTGTTTACATGCATCTGAGGGAGTGAGGAGGGGAGGTGTGGAAGTAAGGCAGTGTGAAGAAGAGAAAGATACATGCACACATACACATGATGTTTTGTATGGAGTGGCAGAACACTTCTGGAAATCATCCTGTAATCATCCCAAAGACAAAATTGTCTGGTGAGAGCTTCTGCATAAGCAAGATATTCAGAAACATTGCAAAATTAATTTAAAATTCTCTAATAAACTGTTGTTATTGGTCTTCAATTGATTCCACATTTCCTTTGGTAAGAGTGAGAGAAAAGTCAGGTTACTTAATTTAATTTGTTCACTTTTCCCAGGAAAATTGGTCTCAAATCATCTGATGGGAAAGACTTAATCTACGCTACAAAATCAGATACCTGTAAAAACAATTGTATAATTATAATTTTATTTCACAATGCTTTTCACTGTAGGTAAGAAATACCAAATATTATTTAAAAAAATTTTGGGTGAGATTAGCAATATCTGCATGATTTTATAATTTGAATGTCTTGCTAGGGTAAAGACTCATCTATATATTTCTGTCATTTGTTTTTTAAAACCATAAACAATAATATCTAGCCCAGAAAATATGTAGCTGCAGATAATATTGATAACAGATTTTTTAAATTTTACTTTGTGTCTTCATGTCATATTTCACAAGTTATATTAGCCAAAAAAATAATCATACTTATTGGCATCTACTTTCTTTCAAAAATCTTTCTGAATCACTGAGTATGTGAAGGACAATAATGGTGAAAGGTGAAAGAAATGAGTCTTAAAGCTCCTATCATTTCAGAAAGATGACAGAAAGTAACAGTAAAAATCTGCCATACAGATAAAAGACATTGATTGTAGGAATTTGCCTCCCCAGAAGAAGAGAGACTGCAAGTGTCATCCTAACATCATCGCATGTTTTAATATCAGTTGGCCTCAATATATATAGACTGTTATCTCCTGCTTGCAAAATTCAAGTTTGCCTTCTATACTGGAGAAGGCAAACTTGTAAATGTCCTGCTTTAAGTAAAGCATCCCCTGTGTATTTGAAAAAGAAATGCTGGAAGCAGGTTTAACTAAAATTTACTAGAAATTGCTCTGTGTTTTGGATATTGTTTCTTCTTCAAACATGTACTTCTGTATTTGTAAGGTGTTTGCCTTTTTTTTCTCAATCTATGCACAGAGGAGAAAAAAGATTGTAAATGTAAATTAATTTGTAAATCAGAGAAAATTGCAGTCATGTCTAACATGTAATTGTAATTTTTTTTATTCATATTATATTATGAAAATTAATTCCTTGGATTATTTGCTTTCATACAATTTGTCCTGTGTACCAATTTTACCTTAAAACACTAAGAAGTCATCCAAATGCAAGATAGAACCTTCTTGTGTCAATAGGAATAATTTATTAATAATTCATCTTCAAAGAATTTTAAGATATAATTTTTCAGATAGCACTAAAACCACAACTGTAACGTTCAAGACTAAACATGCTTCAAGAAAATTTTAAGCCTGGAAATACTCTCAGTGAAAGGACTTATAAATCTCAAGTAGCCACTGTAATGGTCAATAAGTATAGGAAAAAGAATTGATAAAGAAGACCTGAAACATGAGAAACTTAGGAAGTGAGCTGAAGAAATGTATGCTAATTGTGTTTTCCATAGCCCAGTTCAATAATAAGCTTATTCGTAATTCAGAACAAGTTGACTGGTGCTGGAATACCACCTCAGTAAAACACCTCTACATTCTGAAAGAGAACATGATTCTGTGTCCCCGGTGTATTTCTTCATTTATAAGCTGTCTGAATTGAAAAGGCAGATGTTTTATTCTGGGAATCGACTGCAAGGGTGATTGCTTTCAGGTGAAACACTTAATAAATTAAAATTTAGGGAGCAAATAACCCTACTTAGGGAGAAGAGCTGAAATAAGTAAATGTGAAAAGATAAAAAAAAGCCTGGTGGTTTGTGTTACATTTCTGTGCCTAATTAGATAATTAGAAGGTGGAGACTAGAGGGCCTAATATTGATTATTTTTCTGAAAACATCTTTGCTGAGAACAAGGACACAAATAGGAACTGAAAGCATTTTGGTGTGCAATCTACAATGGTCACCTTTAAGAGTTTTATGGTTGCTTTAGATAACAAAACAATGCTCTTTCTAAATTTCCAATGCACTTTAGTGCAAATACAGAATTTACTGTAGTTAGATATCACTGAAAATGAAAAGTTTATGAGGATGATCTTTGGTAAAACAGCAGCGGTCAGCAGATGTTATTTTGTCTTAAACATAAGCAAAGCTTACAAAAGAGAATATTAAAAACTGACCCTCAGGCAATTGATTGAGCCAAGTGTTTTATAGTGAATTCAAATAAAAAATACATAAATATCTTTCAGTCTTGGCTCAGTTTACTCAGGTAGACTTTGCAAAAATATTCCTTGCTGGGTTGTTCGGAGGGTTTTCTGGAGCAGGCAAAAGGGGTTTTTTCACAGATATTTCAAAACATTCATTCACAGGTGTCTTTATATGTGTTTTAGACCAAATAAACACTTGACCAAACCGTCACTTGCTGTGATCCAGAACAAATTAGGCCACTGAGGAGAACTGGTGCTTCACCCTGAACAAAGAGAGAGTGCTGTGATTCTTCTGAACATTCTCCTGAACCAGAAATTTCAGACGAACTGAACTGTAAATTTGAGCAATTAAAATATCTGTACACATTAATTAGATTTCAAATTATGTACCAAGGTACAGTCATACAGTCCAAGTAGTGCTTCAAGGGCTCTTGTGTTGGCTACTGTTACAAAGAATGTAACACCCGAGCATTAGGATACAGACACTTTTATCACTGACCTGCCAGGGTATGAAAGAGGAAAGAGAGAGAGCTTTTAGTAAACTCATAATAACAAAATAAGAGCATTCTTCATGCAATTTTCTCTTTTTCTTACAATGTCCTTTTTCAAAATCACTGGAATTTACAGTTATCTTCTCTGGGTACAATTGCTCATCTTTCTAGGCTGGTTTTGGGTTTTTTTTTTCCCAGTACTCTAAAAAGACGTAAAAGCCACATAAAGTCATATTTTTACTGATATAGGAAGACATTATACATATGTTTTCTATGCTTCATTTAAAAACTGACTATAAATCCTGAGCACTCCTGTAATTAGATCCCATAATCATTAGATTAGAATCTTTTGGGGATGATTGGTGGTGATGGTATTGTTGTTGTTGCTGCTGTTGTTGTTATTTTATGTCTACAAAATTGTATAGCCTTCCTTTTTGTCAAGCTACCTTGGAAATACCAAATGAGACAGAGTGGAAGGCAAAATTTGATTAACAAAACTACCCATGCTCTCTTTAGTTAGAAATAAGTCTATGAAAAATTCATGGAAGAAAAAAGGCTACTCTGGTACTCAGAAGCATATTTCTTTTCCTCAATTTATTCCTTTTGTAGATAGAAGCTATTCATATATTGACAAACTTCCTTCAACTTGAAAAGCTAATACTATTGTAGAATTGAATTTGGAATTGCAGCCTTCAAATATTTCTCTCCCTTAATTTTAACTTTAATAAACCCACAGGGACTGTTTATTTGAAGGATTTCCAACCAAACATTCCTGCTTAATTTTTAGCTTCCACTGAACCATAGACTTCTAGTAGATTAAAAACTACTTACTTTTGTCAAAGTAAAGCATCTTTCTATGCACCTCTTTTGCTTTATAGGTATACATACCTTAACAAGATACAATTAAGATGAATCTCCTTACAACACATTATCTACTTTTGCCAATTTCTTTTGCCTAAAACACCTTTTTGAGGTGTTTTAGGCAACAGAAATTACCTGCTAGTGTATCTAGGAGAGGCATCACTGGGTGTAGAATTCCCATCAAATTTTGTCATAGAAGAGATATTATGCAAAAAAAAGTTTGGGAGATTCCGAAATAGAGAGCTTACAAATTACAGCTTTACTCAAAAACTATATGTATGAGATGATAGTTCAGGAAATCCTTTTCTCCTCTATATTATAATAAAGCAACCATTTGTTACTAAAATTTATTGACCTCATATTACATTTTCCTACCAAAATTCCTCCATTCTGTTTCCCCACACCCCCCTTCCAAATTTTTCTGGTATGCTAATTGAAAAATAACCTTTTTTGGCTGTCTTGTTTTGTTTTGGTTCGGGGTTTTTTTGTTTTGTTTTGTTTTGTTTTCCAGGGAAGTGACAAGACATCATTGCCTGTTAAGAGAAACAATCTCATAAATAATTAATTCTCATCTTGAATTAAGTACAGGAAGAGTTCCCATGATTTTACAGGAATTTCACCCTAGAAATGCAACAACTCGACTGGTGAAGAACAGAACAACCTGCAGCCTATGTACCACAGACTTAGTATATTAAATAAGATTACAAGGTTCATCTGGAGGTTCTCTGGTCCAGTTCCCAACTCACAGCAGGGATAAATATGAAATGAGATATGCATTTCAAAACTTTGCTTCAACTTTAAAATTATAATATGCCCACAATTTTTAAACAGACAAAAGAGAATGCATTCCATAGTTTTCTCCAGAACTAATGGAGCCTTGCTTTTCTGTCTTTCATGTCTTTCAATGATGATTCCTAGAAGCTTTCCTTAATTTGGCTGGCAACAATATGTATTTATCAGTTTTAATATGATGAACTTTAAAATATGGGGTTTAGTATTTTTAGCATTTTTGTATATTTTAGTATTTTTGCTCTATGCCTTATATTATTTACTATCAAAAAATCAAAACTTCTTTGATTTCAACTTTAAAATGTCATTGTCTTTCCACTTTGATACACTTTCAATATGTCTTAACAATGATTCAACACTTGTTCACAAACCACTTTTCATTAAACTACTGATACTAAAATTAAATTTAAAAAAAAGACAATACTGAAACTGTTTCACTGGAGACTTATTCAGTTTTGTGTGTACAAAAGGGATCGCACAAACTAGTAAATAAAGTTTATGATACTTGTACCAGTCATGGATCATGTTCATTATGTCCAATTTAATAAAAAATTACTTAGGACACTTTGACTCTCAGATAAAAATTCTTTCTGTAAATTACAAGAAATGTTCATGAACTTTTACTTAGCTATCATTTCAAAAACTAATTAAAATCTATTCTTGAATTATTTTAAACATATGAAGAAGAATTTAAATAACCAATAATTTTACATAATGTGTTTCTTTTATTTCTTGCACAGATCAATGTAAAGCTCCTATAATTTTAAGTGAATGGTACTCTTGGAATGAATGGATATGATATTAATCTTAACTCCCATAAAATCCATAAAAATTTCTGACTTACTTTCATCCCAGCTCATAACCATATGCAAAATTAAATTGCTGCAGTATGATACATTTAATCATTTCTGAATTATGTAATCAATTTAAACTGCTCATTGTGCTTATAAAATTTGTGAATGAGATCAAGCCTGAAGTACCTGTATTTTGAATGACAAAGTTAGAAATTGAAATAAGGCTTCATAAAAGAAGGAATGGTCTGGGGTCTGATGGACTTTGGTGAAAGTGGTAACATGCAAATATGACTAGTAGAGGGGAATCAAATAAATGTCAAATGACTACAAACCTAAGGAAAAAAGTACATAGCTCTAGAGTAGATCCCAGAATTAATAAAGATCAGCCACATGACTCTGCTGCAAGACAGTAGAGGCAAACATAAGTTTCAGATGTTTCATATCAGCCAGACAGCCTAGACAAAGAAATTACTTAGCCTTTTGCATATATATAAATAGATATGTTTTTAATTAGCCAATATCAATGTCAATATAAGGACTTCAGCTTGAATAGTCTACACAAAGAAAAAAAAAAAGTCATAATAGTTCTTTAGCTCTTTGGCATTCTATAAGTTAGTAAAAAAAGATATGCAATGGTTACTTATTCCTAAATATGGGCAGAGAGGGACTAAATGCCCTCTCTTAATCTTTAAAAAAAATCTGTCTTATATCCACCTACACTATTCGTACAACTCTCCTAAGGCAGAATTGTGTGATACTTACAATTGGAAAGCAGAGGTCACTTTACAGACAGCAGCCTTCCTTTATGTCCATTTAGTTTTTTCACTGTTCTACAACCACAGGGGTTTGCAACATGTGAAATCTTCCAGAAGTCTCTCTGGTCTGTGTAACTTGAATTCAGTTTGAGCAATATTCTAAGTGATCTACCGTGGCTGTCTTTATCACAGTTGATCTTATGTATATGATTTTGGAAGTTCTCCTGAAAATTACTTGACATTTTCCCAACTACTTTAAAAGCTATTTTGTTTAAGGTTTTATTAAAGACTACTAATGCAAGACACTGGGATCATTTTAAATTCACAGCCTTCCCATGAAAGAGAAACTCAATTAAATCTGAGTCTCTGTATGTTAAATGGAATACCTTGAATCCCCTAATCAATTATTTAAATTATAATCTTATGTCCTTCATTGCTTCTATTTACTCCTATTTAGTGGGGTTTTTTTCTTTCTTTATTGTTTCATTCTGTTACTAAGTGCTGTGTGTGTGACATTTATCTCACATTTATTCACAAAGTGCTTAAAGTTCATTATTGACTATGCATAATCAATGTATGCTAATTCTCTTTTCTTCTGTTTCTGTCATTATTGCATTTTAAATTACACAAACAAGAGCTCAAAATCTACAAGCTAAGGCTTTAGGAAAACACATCATCTTAGAAAAAAGTCAGGCGTTCTTAATGTATGCTCTTTCCTCAGCAAATAAAAAATGGAAACAGGCTAGGGTATTTGTTAAAGACAACATTATTCTTTCAGATCTGCATGGCTGATCTTAACTCCATTACCCTGCTCACCTTTCCTGCACAGATCTCTAAGCATGAAGGATATACAGAACAGACTATCAAAGGTGAGATCTGCTTTGTAGGATCTGAAAGAAGAGTATTGCTTTAAACCGACTGTCCAAAGTTTCAAGATCCAAACACGAAATACAGCTCCATTTTAAGTAAGCCAGGAAAACATTTCCTACTTATAGCTTACCAAAATCAAACACTGACACATTCTACTGTATTCTGAGCAAGTGGAAAAATTCTTCAATATTCCTTAAGAGCATATAGGCCTTTTTCTTTTCCTATACTCAAGTTCAGCCACCCAAATCTAAACAGACCAGCTGTAAAGTTTTTTGCGATCGGAAGCAAATCTAAAAAGAGGCCAAGAATAACCAAGTGCTGCTTCAAATTATTACCTTGTCTCATGAAACACAAATGGTAGATTCATCAGAGACACTCATCACAGCACCTTAAAATCTAAACTAAAAGATTCAGAAATCCTGTAGTTTCTGTAACACCACCATTCTACATCTTCTGAAATTTCAGCATGCTGTTATCCCTTTTGTAGCCATATGCAGAAGGAAAACCTAAACATGGGATTCTCATGAATGTATGCAGAGGGAGAGCAGCTTTTGGCAGAGAAGACTGATCAGCCATGATGCTGTGACATCTCTCTACAGTGCTGACTGAGGAGTTGAAGGGTCAGAATATGGACTGCAAAGCAAAGACTTTCTATCACTACAAATTGTTATGTCTTGACTGAAGATATTTAAGTTCAGAAATGCCCAGATGATGGTGATGTATGTCACACGTCACACTTACCGGTTAAGAATTCTACTGAATGGCTCACATGGGACAAATAATACGAAGGAAGATCTTGAAAAGAGAAATTTCCCCTCAGAAATGTCAGTGTCTACAGCTCCTGTTTCAATACACATCAAATGCCGAAACCTTGGCAGGCTTTTCATGAACTTTGATAGCTCTTCTACCTGTCTATTGCCTTAAAGTATGTCAAAAAAGCAATTAGTCCTCTATTTAGACTTGAAATTTTAGGAGCCATTGCTTAAGTACATGGTACCAGCTTTTTAGTGTAGTGGAGAAGTAGATAAATGAGAATTCCTAGTACTCCCACAACATGGTGACTTTAAGACCTTGGGCTCTGTTCTGTAGACTGAAAGTACTCCTTTTTCCCCCACTCGTCTGCATTACCGGTACAAAATGGGAAAAGATTTTTTAACAGTGTCATCAGCCATACATTCAATCACTTTCTCAGTATTACTCACAGGTACCACTAAAACACATTTTCGAAGGAAAACAGGACAGCAAACTGGGACATTGCAGAAGCTGTAAGTCTGATGAATGCTGACCCCAGAATTCATGGAATTCATGGAAAAGCAATTTGCAATCTTTATTAGTTATGCAGGGAAAGGGGAAAAAATTAGGCTTTTTTTTTGTGTGTGTGTGTTATTGACAGAGTTAATTTTCAAGTCTCTCTTTTGGGGATTGGTTTCCACTGAAAAATGAAAATCCATGTCTCCAAGGACTGTAGAGATATTAAACTTGAAAAACTAACCTACTGCCTTCTAAAAAATGCAACATGTGAAAAAATCTCATCAGATCAAATTCTGTTCCCTTGTGAATATACAAAATAAGGCATAAAAATTGTAAATATAGAACTCAGTTTTACTGACATACTGGCCATGCTGCTTCTGCCAATCCCATACTAGAAGAACAGATGTGGTAGCAGATAAGAAACAAAATATGTTCCACTAATAAAATGTCATAATCATATGTAGGCCTCAAAATTAACTGCTTTTTCATGTCAATTTTAGTTGTCAAAATCTTCTGACATTACCTTTGAGACAATTGTTTTAAACTAACTGAATAAAAAAGCACAGCTTTATGTTCTTGAAAGAATATGTCACAATACCTAATTCTGATATTGGACTTGGCTTGAATAAAGCATTTGAACTTAAAAGAAGTGTAAAGTATAAGCAAAGTAGAGACAAGATTACCTCTCCATTACAAATTGTATTGTGTTTGTATATAATACAATCTAATTTATAAAGTCCCTTGTCACAGAAGCTTATCAAGGCACTTCATACCCCGAAAGGAATTATACATAAGCTCAGTAAAAAGCCATCTTAAAAAGAGTCTTTAATCTTATTTTAAAACATTTAGCAAGGGAATGAAATAAATGGCTTGTAATACACTCAGACCCAGAAGTCTTGTATATATTTATCTTTTGAATACAGAATTCTCAATAAGGGTGAATGCAGTAGAGCAACTTCAGTATCACAGTATTTGTTCAAGGTCTCTGCTGAATATCATGAATTAGTCCCTCTTTCCTTTCTGTTGACCTTCTCTTCATTGATCGCTACATAAGGTCAAAGACTGACATCCCAGAGCTGACTAAAGCCCTTTTAGTTCTTCCTGGAGTAAATCCCACGTCTGCCAGCACTGCTGTCTGCATCCTCCAAGCTCCATCAACCTTATTTCAGAAGGGACAACCTAATGTGCAAAATGGATTGTGGGTAATCCTATGTTCAAGATGCATTTAGCTATTAGTCCTTGCTAGGCTACTGAACAGTATGCCAGTCATGCCACTTGTTTTTGTTGAGGCTTACTACCTGGGAATCAGACAACACTGGTAAAGTCTTGGCTCAAGTAAAATTCATCTTTTTTTGCCTGAGTGTTCCTGCTACTCTTTACTGAGTGGCTCTTATTACCGATATTCTGCTTTTTACAATGCATGTTTACTTGGCAGTGCAGTGTAAGATTCCCACACCAGTTTGGAGGCAAGCACAGTCCAGCCACAATGCACTACCTGCACCCATTTAGTGAACAGTGTTCCACTGCACTTCCCCGTGAGGAAAAGGGGTTGATGCTCTGTTCCACACTGCCATGGCTAAAACCTGAGTATGTGAATGAGCCTGTCTGAGGTGATCTGCAGTAGCACTGCACCATACTGCAGTCTGCCAAGCTGATAAGCCCACAGTCTTGACTGCCATCCACCCACACATCTTTGCCTTCCTCCTGTTAGGGAGTAAATAGTAATATAGACTGTTGTGAAGTGTCCATCAAAATCACTTTAAAAAACTGGTTCCATATGTTCCATTCTCTTTTTATGGCTAACTGAGACATTCTTTCTTGCAAGGACCTAAAAGTAAGAGTAGTGAAATTCTACATCAAGGCAAAAAGCTGTTATGCTAAAGAGATCTGAACTCATGCTTCTGAGAGCCTAAAGAAACTAGGTATTTCAGCAAATGTCCAGGTACATGTGCAAGCTCCTAATGTCCTTGAAGAAGACTGCTGAGAAGTGCTAGATCACAGAGGTAATTCTGTCTATGAGGATAGCTCTGGCCATGCAACACATTGCAGCACCAGTTTTTTCCCAGTAGCTGGAAAATCACTGACATTACATAGCACATAGAACTAGGGTGGAGATGTTAGACTGGACCCACACATCATCTGTACTATAACTACCTCACCAGTGCAGTGCTGTGCACAGTTTGTGAGGCAGCACTGAAATACCCTTCCTAGCTTTACAAGAAGATTTTTAACACGACAGTGATCCATGTGCCTTAGGCACAGTTAAAAGCTGGTATAAGACCAGTTACTGTGACTCTGTGCCTTTGTTACATGTCAGCCTCTGGTGATAAATTTCAGGGATGAAGCAACACTTGAAGGGTCACGTTTACAGGGAGGGAATGAGCCTCCTGAATCCAAATATGATGGACATTTCAAATTGTGTAGCAGTTCTCGAACATTTTCCTTCTCTGCACACAGACAAAACTTCATCAGGCTGTTTTTCCTCTGTTATGCAAAACCCATCATTTCAGGATCAAACCCTTCTAATAGCACAGGAAAACAACTCATGAGCAACTTCCTCCTGACAGCATAAGGAAAAAAGAAGTGAGTATCAGTTATATGTCATAGGCAGTCACTATTTAGCAGCTCTGTTCCCATCACAACCGAGCCTGGTGAGCCGTATTTAAAAAACTTCTTGTATTTTAAAATTTTTTTCCACAGTCAATATCTAACATTTTCACACTTTTTTTGCATAGCTTTTTATTCTTATCTCCATTTGGTTTGAACTTGCTGTATCTCTTCCGTACTCATCCCTTTTGGTTTTCTTTCTTCATCTTATTCTGCATTTCCTTGCATTTTTTAGGTCTTGCTGTTGTCATTGTCTGTAGAGTTGCTGATGCTCGACTTTTCCCTTAATTTGAGATGAACAGAGGAAAATTAGTTATGTTCGATGTTGAACATATGCACACAATAAACACCCAATTTTTAGAAGATGTCATGGAAGCATCTGCTATGTTATATTTTTATTATGGGTATAAAACTGAAATAATTGGTATTTACTTTTTATTTTCATCTTCAGATGTCATTTCTGCCTACCCCCTCTATTCCCACTTAAAAACATAGCACTACATTAAAGTTAAATTGACATTAAAAAAGTCAATTTAAAAGCTTTTTTTTAAACTCATGAAATTAAAACATTCCCAAAGTAAAAATAATCTTAACTACTACAAAGTTTTATGCCCTCTCTTGCACTCTACACTCATTATCAACTACTGCTTAAAATCTATGATCATTAAGGTCTTTACTACCTGTTGGTGTGCATGCAAGTGAAAAGCTTTTGTGTCTGACCACTTAAACTGAACTGACATACCTAATAAAACAGGCATTGAAAACACAGTAAAGGGTTTTTTGGCACCCCAAGAAGCGAGTGGGATCATAACATCATTAAAATACATAGAAGGCAACTCTGAGTCAGCAAGGCAGCTACACTACTTGGTAACTGTCAGTTGATTACTCTTGAAAGCTGATAAAAATCAGAAATAGTGATTGCCCACCACAGGCATGAGATATCTGGCTGCTTTAGAAACATAATCACTGTGTTGCAGGAGGTCTAATCAACAGCAACCTATAATCTCTGTGATAGCTGTAAAAAACATGTTAATGAAATATTCATGCAGATAACTGTCATAGGCATAAAGCATCATAACAAACTCTTTTTTAGTAATGAATACTTTATTGGACCATTCTGTTCCAACTTATTTTCCTACAAAAGCAATATAGGTTCAGTAGCTGATTCTTCCTAGACACTGTGAGCAACAGCTCAATGAAAATATCAGTGTTGAGTCAAACTCCTAAGGAAGGATCCAATGTTGGGGCCTGTTGTGCCTGGATAAGATGGCACAATTTAGTACCCTGGATGCAATTCACATTTTAGAGGTAGTTCCTTTTGTTTAAAATATGTTGGCAAGGTTTTCATTCTGGAAAGGCAATAAATGAGATATATGTGTGATTCATTCTTGCTCCTACTTTATTGGCTCAGGAAAATACAAGACAGGAAGGATTTTTCTTAGCAAAGGCATTAGGCTGACCCCTAACAACTACCTCTAAGTCTTAGAAAGTTGTTTAATCTCTCTGCATCTCACTCCAGGACAATGAAGAATACAATAATTCATTTCTACTTTACTTACAGACTGAATTAACATTCATTAACATAATGTGCATTTGTATATATATTTTGCAAGGTACAGTAAGTATTTGTGAAACATATATACATAAATTTAAGCAACACGGTAGTGTCTAATTATGTAACTTCAGCTGGCATGGCACCAGACAAAAAGTATAAAAACCTCCAGATTTTTACTAAGAAACTCGAAAATTAGGCTGCTATTTGAAAAATACAGCCCATAATCAGTTAAACTAGGACAGAGATTATTTTGTGGAGAACCATCAAAATCTTCACTTATATAGCACTGCATATGAACCTTTATGCCATTTTCCTTTCATTAGAACATCAAACTTATTATCTTTAAAGCCTGAAGTGATCACTGCCTTGATAGAAAATATTTAATTTTGAACAGCTTTTTGAATTCCATTCACCAATTCAGTTCCATTAAAACTTTTAGTGTATTGAATAGGGAAATGTGGAAAATATTTTTATAAACAGGAATATTCTGGATAACATGTCCAATGATTATATCAAGTATGGTTTAAAATATACCTCTTGACTCATGATTTAACCACCCACAGTCCTACTGTCATTTCAATTGATTCGTCTGTTGCCCAAAAGAAAATCTAAGATTCCCTCAGAGCATCTTAAAATATAAAATACCAACTTAGCTCAGAAGTAAAAGACAGATCCAAGAAATAAATTCAGAGGCTCCAAGCAAAATTTGCCACCTTGCTTAAAACAGTGTGCTCAGCTACTGCCTGCTCTAGAGACATATACACCTGATAGATACTCACCATTAAAAGTTATTGGGCTACCTAGAGCCACCTAGAGTTGTTCCCAGGAGTGTTTCAAGTCACCGCAACCATCGATCATGGGCTCCCAGTCCAGGAGGTGGCTGGCAGCCAGGATGCAGTAGATCTCTGCTAGCCACATCAGAGCTACTACAAATGCACCACAAAAGAAGCTCCAAAGAGCTAGACTTTTTAAACATATGCAGATCAGACTAGGATGAACCTGAGATCACGACCAAGACCTCACTCTACATCAGGGTCACAGCTGGAGCAGACTTGTTTCAGCGATGACACGGAGCTGCTGCAGACATTCATGCAGGGAGCGCAGGCACCCCGACACTCCCCTGACTCTGCCACGCTTCAGCAGTAGCTGTGCTGGGGAGCTCAGAGCAAGTCTCACACTCCATATTTCAGGATTCACAGATGAAGTAGCAATGAACTCCTCTTCTGCTCAGGAATCTGCTTGATGTGGCGAGCCTGCTCTGAAAATATTTACCACAGTTTATCGAGTGAGCATCATATACAACAGAGAAAACAGGCACAGGTGGCACTTCAGCTCTTCACCATAAGCTAGTGTTTTGTGCCATAGTGAGGAATGGGTTGGTAAAATTCTTTTTTTTTCCCAAATCAGCTATCTTCCCTCCCTGGTGAATTCCTAAAAGCTAGTTATATAGGTTTAGATTTATTAGTATACTTACCTCAATTGCTCCTCTTTCTCTTTCAGAGGACTCTGAATTATTAGTGTGCCAAAACATAACTCCATGAAGAGAAGCTGGTCTCATCTGCATCCAAACAGCTGCCAAAATAGAAGCTGTACTCTTCCCAAGAAGTTGTGAGTTTGACTGTCCTCAGGCAAATAAGGAGTATCAATTTTCTGTATTCTATTTGAGTAATGTAAAGAGTTGGTACACCAGCTAATAAAAGAGCCTTCATTGTTATAATTACCTCTTTGGGCACGCGTGCCATCCAATTAAAAAAAAATTTATAAAGATGAAAAACGAGTTCCAGACTATATCCCAGGAGCTGTAATTCAGAAGATCCCTGCTGCCTTGCCAATAGTTTTAGCTTATGTTCTGAAAGCCCCTGTTTGTCAGAAGACATGGATTAACAGGCAAAGCTGCAGCATCCAAGGGCACTGAAAACATCAGGTTTTTCTCTTGGTGTCCTGCAACCAACACAGATAAATTCAGATGCTTGTGCACTTACCTCTGTTCCAAAGCAGACATATGTCCTGTCTCTAGTCTTCAATCCTGATCTCTGTTTATATCAGGAGCCAGTCTGGGCAATTTAAAAAAGCTCTTTGTCCAATTAGCTCTTTTTTAATATACTTCATCTTTTGAAAAAATTATCTGCAGTCAGAATTCTCAACACTCTCCAGAAAAAAAACCTCAATATTAGCCCACTGGTAATATGATAATATGAATAAAATAATAATCATCTTTAGGCTTACAACAAAGCACCATAAAAGAGTCAAATAATTATTGCTAATTAAAAAATTGTGTTCAACGTGCCTTTTTTCCAGATGTGTGAGAACCCGTCATCTGATTTTATAATGATTAAATTACAAAAATGTTTTCGAAGAATAAATGAAGTAACAGGGCATGAAACACTGAAAGCAATGTAAGAGCAGTTAATTATGTTGTACAATATATTATGGGGTTGCAAAGCAGTCAGGACTAAGGGATAACATGAATGGAGATTCAGTATTTTATTACCTTCAGTGCTTACACTGTCAGCACAGTAGCCTGAAAAGATTCAGTTTGTAGAGAGGAAATTTTATATCAGGATAACCATGGATTGTGGAGGTAACCTTTGTCCACAGCATGAGATGGGGATGCAGAACTATGCTGTTTGTGCAATATAGGCTCTAAAAAATTATCTTTTTAGTTCCTTTTAGAACTGAGTAATCATTACTTCACAATCTTCTGGGCATTCTAGGAGCTTAGGGCATCTGACACGCAACTTGTATGCAATATGTACTGTCACAAGTCATTCTGAGATGAATAATAGATTTTATGTATTTGAGATTAGCTATGTGGCAAGTGTGGAAACGTTATTTTTCTGATATGTCTCTGTAGAATTAAACTAGTTGTCAGTCAAGTCCCAAACATCATTTTTACTTAAACCAAAATAACATATTTCAAATAAATATAAATATAAATATTGAAGCAGACAACAGCAACAAAAAAAAAGGGGGGGGGGTTGTTTGCTTCATCTATTCTAAAATGCATTCTGGATGTTTTCTTAAATTACTAATTTGGAAAAAGAAATAACCATGCAGGATACATAAATGAATACAAGATTATTTTTCAGCAGTCTGTCCATCAGCTGTAGATACTTTGGAGGTACTTGGTGGGGGTGTGGGGGATGGATAGGAGCCCTTGTATCCACTGAGCTATTCAAGTACCTATGAAGTGTTTTCATTCAAGCTGACAGGGGTCTGTGAGCACCCACTTGTCTTGTAAGAGGCATTTAATGGAAGAGGTAAAGGGAAGGGAAAGATCTAGATATACCTAGAGGGCAACAGATTTCTCCCCGATTGCTTAGAAACAAAGCTCATTGCAAAAGGAAAGTGAGGAGCACCAAAGGAAATGTCAGTATGTTTGCCAACATGCCAATGTTTGCTTACTGCCAACACAACATATGCTTTTTGTAATTTGTATTTATTTCCTCCTAAGAAGCAGCCTCTTCTAATTCAAAATTACCAGGTTTCACTGAAAATTATTGTTGCAATAGTCTCCTCTACTGTGTTGCTGGTCAGTATTAAATAAGGTTTTATTTTATTTAAAAACGTTGAAATATATTTATAATATGTTGGTGCTAGAGTAGCGAAACAACACAATGTTGTTGCTGTAAACCTCATCCTCCCCTTCCAAGCTGTTTCTAAAATTAGTTTATGCAGTCTCTAAAACAGCATGAGTCTTCTGCTTGCTCTGCTACAGTTTGTAGGATAGCTAAAAACAACACAGCAGGATGCTGCTGCCTCTGTGGAGTCATCACGCCAAGCTTCAGGCGCCAAGAAAAAGATGATACAGCACCAGATTTAGGCTACATGAACATACATAAACCTGTACATTTGTATCCCCACTTCTTTGGGACATTCCTTTCTCAAAGGGGAGCCATAACCCACCCTCAGCACCCTGGAATGGGTTGGGCTTTATTCGAGAAGTCCATCTGGCCTGCAGGCCTGTTTGAAAATGCATACACTGGAAATATACAAGAGGAGATAAGTCTTTCTGCTCTTTCTGTTTTTTACAAAGACATCATCTGATACTTGGCTAATGTAAATACATGTGACTGTGAGTAGGAAAGGAAATAGCTCTGGTTTCATTAGTTTAAATTCACCTGTTTCTGTGTGATTTAATCAATCACCTTTAGCCTTTTCATGCCCTCAGTCAAAGGGTAACTACAAAATTATGAATAAGAAGGAAAAGTGAGTGAAAAATATTGACCATTTTACAAGTCTTAGGTTGAGCAGGGGAGCAGTACTCCCACAGGAATTCCCTTCCCCAAAAATAATACCTAAGGCACAGTAAACTGCTCACTGACACCTTGTCATGGGTTAGTGCTGGTGCAGTGCCAGTGCACCCATGAAAATATATTTTTCTATATATGGCTACTCTCAAAAGGCTGCTGTGAGATGTGACCAGAGACAGAGCAGAGCAAGCTCAAGCTTAGAAATAAAGAAAAATCTTTATTAACCTACACTACAATAAAAGAAACAGATAGGAAACAGAATTAAAACCTTCCAAAACATTCCTCCTCCTCCCACCCAATTTCCACCAAAGCACATCGAGACAAAACCTTGGACCCTCAATCAAGTTACCACCACTCAAATACGCAGCTGATGGGAGAAGCAGGCAGCTAAACAGACGCTTAAGGTCTTCTGGCACTACGGTTCTAGACGTTAAAGTCGCTTTTAAAATGCCTTTAAAAAAGGGATTTTTTGTCCAAAATCACGTGATGTTTTGCAGACCTCTTTTATGGATTCATAGGGAAGGGTACAGAGAACTGGAAAACTAACAAAGAAAAAACCTGTAATTTGAACCCAAACCCAGGATGAAACACAAATAATCAATTCTCAGTTCATCAAGGGAGAGAGGAGTCTCTCTTGTACCATAGTCTTCCACAGGAAACACAGATGAAACCTCTTATGTTTCCATGTCACTGCCCGGAGAAAATCTGCCATTGTGACATCCTCTTTCCATGTACAGTGCTCTCACCACCTTGCACGGACCGAAACTGCTTACAGGGTTCCTTTTAAGGATGCTTTGACAAGTACCAAAAAACAATAATTTCTCATTTTGAGACAACCAATCCCCCCCATTTTCTCTTCCCCTGGGGCAGAAGGTGTTGAGAACAGAAATCTTCTTCCCTGAAGACAGAGGGCACCACCACACCCTCCTCATCTTCCTCTGTTCACTCCACTCCTGCACATGGTGTCACTGCAGCTGGTCACTCTCTTGGCTCAAACCATTGCATCCCCCTAAATGCAGTCAATGTGTTACAGGAGAACTGGTTCAGTCTATGGCTACACAAGAAAAAGTCCAGCCAAAAGCCACTCCATCATCTCCTCCCACCTAGGATCCTTTCCCATCTTCTTCTGCCATCTCAGGCCCCCAGGCTGTCTCTCTTCTCTTTCAGATCAAGGAGGATTAATGTTTCACAAAGCTTTCTTTGACCAAGAAGGGGTTAAAATTTTGGCCTTTTATGCACTGCTCCCGTCAGGAGCAGTGACTGAAATCTCACAGCAGGCTGCCCAGGACTCCCAAGGCTGGGCACCTTCCCTCACCCCTTCTCTTTCTCCTCTGCCGGCAGACTGCCAGCATATGATATCAAATTTTCAGGTGGCACAGGCTCTCTGTCTCTCTCTCTCTCTGAGGGGGGCTGCCCAGGACATCTCAGTGTTTCTTCACCCTGCTTTCCTTCAGGGGCCGGCCCGGTTCCATTCCCTTCACCCTCTTCTCTGTCCGGGACTCCGGCCTACCTCAGCCACAGGCCGCATGGCTTCCCCTTCCCCACCCAGCCTGTGGCTGGCAGGGGAGGTCTGAACTCTTCACTGCCAGGAAGAAAAGAGAGCGTTCCCCCTGCTTTTAACCCCCTGTGTTCTCAGAGGCATGTCCATGTCTTCAGTGGTTACACCAGATGTCAATATTCAAATCTGACCACTGATTGGTTTGACTATAACTTCCCGAGAAAAACTCACTTCCTTGTCACTTCCTCTGACACACCTGCTTCCTCAGAGGAGGTCAGTTTAATGACAGCTCTATATGGTCATTACCACACACCCTCTGGTCATCATATGTGCTTCCAAAGAACTACTTCCACAAGTCATTACTTCTTGTATTTTCTCTGCTAATAGCCTTGGCAAATTAGGTGAAATTAAATCAGAGTGACAGCATAAAAATGGAAGAAAATTAATTGGTAAATTCACATAAGGACATTATCAGGTTTCACCTTATCTTGGAGTATCCTTTGTCAAAAAAAAAAAAAAAAAACAACAAAGAAAGCACGTGTCTCTTGTTTCTGCCAGACAGCCTGGTAATGCACATTTCTTCCAGCTGAGACAAAAGAACACTACATGTTAAAACAACAATTTGCCATGCACTGATATTTGCCAAACTTTTTGACATCACTTCATCCATAATTGTGGAGATGGCTTCTGACAAATACCATGTATGTAACCTTCTGTACACATGTATGTGTCTCTCTGGTTTGTGTTCTTAAGCATTTTGATCATCTACTGAATGTTAACATCAATTGAATTCAGTTGTTACCTTTTTCTCTCTTGAAGTTAATGAACTTTGTTTCTTAAGCTGTACATCAATTTTCTGTGTGTGACACAGCTGTTTGGTACCATAAAAAGTATGTGTCTCTCTGGAACCCCATGGTAGAGTTGGATTTTAACGCTCTGCAACCATGGTTACACTCACTGTGCTTTCCTGAATTTCACGTAATTGAGAAACTGGCTTAACAGTGCTGCAGCAAGAAAGGATGTTCACTCACTTGATCCTTCTATGTGGTAGTCCTTTCTTTTAGCTATTTGTTCTAAACAGCTCGAACCTTGAAACAGATCCAGAATATTTCTGTGATTATTGAAGATGTATTTCCTTTAATTAGAATTAGAGGGAAACAAAAGTTCATTCCTAAGTGTGCATTTGTGTTTGGGGCTAATTTAAGTTTAATTTCTGTGATACTTTTGCATTATATTTGTAATAGAAACATTATTTTTTTTATTCACTAGTTCATATAACATAAGAACATACATTTTTAATAGGAAATATAATAATTCAGCAAGAAAAGTAGAAAAAGAAACCTAGGGGAGCACTTAACCCCCAGTCAGAAATAGTGGTTGCAAACCTTCCATTTGCTTTTAAGGCTCGTAAAGCAGTAACAGGCCAGAGGGAGAAATGGAAAATTATAGGCACAGATGGTCTGAGGCTGAGAGGAGTAAAGGTAACTGAGGAAACTCTTTTCAGAAACTGAAACAATATCATTTATGTTCTGGTTTTGCTTGGCTCTGGGCAGTTAAGCACAGCTGACTTTGAAAACTGTGGCTTGTTTTGAAATCATGTGCGTTAAGAGCAGATTTACCTTTACAGTATTTTATCCTTATGATTCTTAATTGCAGTTCATTATTTTCAGCTGCATTATCACAACTAAATTTCGAGCTTGAAGTGCTGAATATCTTTTTCAGGCATTTTTAATTTTTATTAACAAAGGATAATTGTACACTGTCATATTAATCCCTGAAAAATGTACAGAGAGTTTTCAAAAATGGTGATATTTTGGCAAGTAAAATAGAGAATACTAGATACGTAAGTCAATACATAATATGCTTAAGAGTTGAGGAAGATACAATTGTTGCTAAATAGTTGCAGCACATTTAAAAAAAAATGAAGGGTTTAGGAAAAAGAATGCATAGCATAGAGTTGTCTTAATGGGGATTTTCATATGACAAAACTCTTTGGATGTGTATCAAAGCCCCCGAGGCTTTGACAGGTATTTAATGTATGTATTGGAATGTGGGGTGTTTTCTTGTGCACATAAGTAAGATCTCTCAGGTTGCTGGAATTATGACATGCAAGACCCTAAAAATGTTCCCAATTGCTGGAAAAAACAGATGTGCACCAATGTGTATGGTCATGACATGAACACACATGTATCCACACCTTGTAGACAAAGTAAGGATTTTGGTTAAAGAAAGTATCCTTGAGTACTTCCACTCCCAAACTCTTGTTATGGATAACTGGCAACAAATCCTACTGTATAAAGACAAGCATTAATTATTGCCCTGAATTAAATATAAATGTAATTAAGAGGTTATAAACAATTATTAGTTCAGTTACAATGTCAACATACCCATGTCCAAATTAATAATAAAAAAAACAAACCCTCATTAGGAAGAGATTTTTAATTGCTATTAAAAAACATTCACCAGTCCCTCCTCCTTTTCTCAGCTGTGATGCTCACCTTTCCAGGGCTCTTTTGGGTCACGAGGTTGATGGTTCGGTCTTTCCCAAAAACACCAGGAAGAGATATTTGCTGCAAGTTTGTCAGCATCCTAGAATTTTTGCTGAAGGTCAACAGTGTCTGTGATGGGGAGTTCTTCATCCCCAGTCTTGGGATCTCCTTGGGTTTATTTTCAATTTTTTTTTTTACTTGTAGTCCCAGCTTCCCTCTGAGGCCAGAGAGTGGTAAATTTGCCTGCCCTAGTCCTAGGTGCCCTCAAGGTCTGCTGTTTCATCACTGACTTCCTGTCTTTGTCAGAATGGTGCCATATCAGGGATCTCAGGGTGAAGCTAAAACTGAAAAGCTACAGCCACTGCCCCTCTTATCAACTCCCAAACCAGGCCAAACACAGCTTTGGACACGGCAAACTTGGATAAGCCTTGGGTCCCTGAACTGTTGGAGCAGTACAGAGCCTGTGACCTGTTACAACTCATGACAAAATTGTATTTCCTGGGCTACAATAGTAATGGTGGTGTGATTAGAGGCAACTGCTGCTGGAGAATATGCTATTAGATACTACCAGTTCTCCAAGGTGCTCAACCAGATATAAATGCTCTGCCCAGTACTGGTATAGCAGCAGCAGGGGCTGAGCCAAGCCACTTTCTAGGAAACTAACAGGTCCCCAGCTGCAGGATCTGGCATCCTGGCAAGAACCAGGCAAGGGGAACCGAACAGAATATTGCTGGTACTTAGCAGGGAGAAGGGCTACAATAAAAGCAATCTTAAATGAAAGGTGCAGATTTATACTTGGGGAGATGGGGATGAGGCACCAATAAGACTGTAGACACTTCATTAAATTCTTTTCACAGAATCACAGAATATGCTGAGTTGGAAGGGAATCACAATGATCATCAAGTCCAGCTCCTGGCCCTGCACAGGACTCCCCAGGAGTCACATCATGTACCTGAGAGCACTGTCCAAATGCTCCTAGAGCTCTGTCAGGCTTGGTGTTGTTATCACTTCCCTGGGGAGCCTGATCCAGTGCCCAGCCACCCTCTCAGTGAAAAAACAATTTATAATATCCAACGTAAACCTCCCCTGACACAACTTCAGGCCATTCCCTTGGGTACTGTCACTGATCACCACAGAAAAGAGATCAGTGCCTGCCCCTCCTCTTCCCCTCATAAGAAAGTTGTAACTGCAATGAGGTCTGTCCTCAGTCTCCTCCAGGCTGAACAGACCAAGTGACCTCAGGCACTCCTCATGCAGCTTCCCCTCACAGCCGTTCACCATCTTTGTTGCCCTCCTTTGGACACTTTCCAACAGCTTAATATCTTTTGTTGTATTGTGGTGCCCAAAACTGCAGACAGTGCAACAATGTTCATCACGGGGTGACACCAAATAGTTGTTCTGAGTACTGACCACTCAAGCCTGTAAAGCCCCAGTGGTTGCCTAATTTGTACTGTGATTCACAAAACAATATTATCACCATGATTATGACTTCAGAATGTTTCTATGACCTTGATGAAAAGGAAAATCTGAATAAAATTGTTCAGTGTTTATTAGATTGTAAATCATAAAATGATATGAGGAAACTTTGGTCTTGGAATGCTACATTTAAGTGAAAGCATGTAATGCTACCATTTCACAGATCATGCCTTTTTTTAAGAGAGTTGTGTCCATTTACCATATGAAATGTCATAAAACTGTTTCTGCTAATGAGATTTCGAGTGTTGGTGCTCTCAGATACTTCATCTGTCACAGAAAGAGTGATGCAACACTTAGGCATGTAAAACAACTTGGGAACTAACTAGAAATCCAGTCACTAAAATAATGAGAACATCTGTTCAACATCTGTTGTTTAACTTAATTTACTAGACCTGTGTACAGGAAAAAAACATGTTCTCATTACTGGTCCATTGACAAATAAAGTAATGAGAAATTGATTGAAATTATTAACAACTCCATTTCAGCCTAGTGCATGAGCTTATCATTTTAGTCTGACATGAATCATTCTAATTCTGAATTTGATCATAAAAATTATTACTCTTCAGCTGCTTCTGCTATCACCACTTTGTATACAAGAAGCAAGTAAGAAAATGTTAAACATGTTTGAAGTGAACAATCGTTCTTTTTTGTTACCACTGTAACTATTTGAGTTCAGAATTAAATATTTTCTTTTTATTTCTCACATGATTCTGTGGAAATGAATGTAATATTATGGAACCCAGACCTGTGCTAAAGTTACCATTTAATCTAACTTACAGTTCTATGGATATTTATAAAAATCTAAGGGTTTTTTTTTAATCCATTCTATCCACTGTAATTTAATTTTTTTGAAGTATGCAAGCATCATATTATCTCCCTTAATATATTAAAAGTAAACTATATAAAATATGAGATTAAATTATACCTCTCCTTCAGCTGTGTAAATATTTATAAGCTTTACATAAACATAACGGTTGTTGCTAACATAGTTATTGATTAGTAAATCTCGTGTGAAAAAGTTGCATTAGTCTTGCATTAAAACACTCTGAAATGGATCTTGTATCACATTTTATCACTTTTTTTTCTCTAATGGGAATGTTTTGGAAAGCATTTAAATTCATAACTAATCTCTCAAAGTTTTTTAATCACTGATTTTCTGTTATGGAAATAATTCATAACTGAATCATATTTACTGGGAAATAATGGATTCCTCCTACTAGAAAAGAACAATTTTAACTTAAGCCCTCTACAGGGGCCCACATCTAAAGGAAACCTCTCATTCTGATGAGGCTTTTGTTCACTTAAGTAGAGGCATCATTTATGGGGCAGGAGGAAGAGGAGGTTTAGATATCAGGAATGGACACAGTAAGTAATCCTGCAAGTGCCTCCTTTTCCCTAACAAGAGTTCCCACATACTTGTTGAGAAATTGTGCAATCTGAGGACAAATTAGACCTCACACAAATGATGGAAACATCTAATTTCATTTAGGCATGTCATTTAGGGAGCTTGACGAAAGTGTAGGAAATCCAACAGGTTCCAACTCAAGAATGTGTAAGAAAAGCAAATAACTTTGTACTACATCTCATCCATCTAGTGGGGAAAATTCACTGGATTCCAGTAAGTCCAAGTTCAGTATATAACAGAATACAAGCTCAGTACGAAACAGAGCTTAGCACTGCACTTTATTGTGCAGATAAGCCCAGATACACAGTCATCATATGTCAGCCGATTTCCATGTATTTCTTATGTACGTGGATCTTTTTCCTTTTTCATTAAAAACTAATCTAAGTCAAATTGCCAAGACTGTACATGGGTCGAGCACATTCAAACCAGTAAGTGCTACGGCTCACCAGATAAACTCACAATGCTGTTGTAATTTGGTTTTGTATTTCAGGCCGCTTCACAGGTTGTTGACATACCAGCACACAAAATAAGCCAGATCAGTTTAGCTGGATATTTTGCAGGGAAGCAAAGCATTAGCTCCCATCTGTTTCCCTTTCTCAGTGTTACTCTTCTCTGGCACTCTGACCCAGAACACCAGCCACAGAGGAACAGGAGGAACTGCTGTGCCACACTAGGCATGTGAGTGGTGTCAGCTTCAGGACATCAAGGAAAGGAGGGGGTAGCCCCAGGCTTTCTCCCTGGCTTGTGCCTAGACTAGGAAGGCACCATATGACTGATGAAGGGACACACATACCCCTGCCATATGGCTTGGCACAGCACATAGAGAGTCATCAGGGCTTCTGTTCAGGCCAGGACTGCACCTATCTCTGGATTTTCCTCTGAATTAATTCTGAACAGAAAAAAAAAAGAAAGAGAGGATATGGGTCTTCAAGTTCTGGAAGCTGTGAGAAAAGTGTTCATTGAGTTATGTGTAATTAAGGTTCAATCTAATCACAGAAACAAGACTCTACAGCACCTGCTGCATGTTGTGCCTGGCCCCAGGTTCATGCAATAATTCACACACTTCACGAAAAACTTGCAAAATGAAGGAGACAAATTCATACAAAAGAGATTAAATCTTTCAAACCATCATCTACGAAAAAAGCTTGATCTGCTTTTACAAAAGTAGCAAGACTTTATTCCTACACCTGCTTGTAATACTGAGTCCTGACATAACCACAGTGAATTTCTACATTTCAGATTATTTTTGGTTTCTCTGAGGCAGATGGAGTTTGCCTTTCACATGACTTCCTGGGGGTGAAGGTTCAGTAAGGATGAACTATGCAATCTGCTTCGCTGTAACACATGACATACCGTTGATCAAAGAAAAACGTGTTAGGGACCAGATGTTGCAAGCAGTAATAACATGTCCCAAGCCTTGCTTTCACCTAATTCATGGCATGGTAAACCTAAAAGTACCTGTAAGATGTAATCAATAGGGAAAAACATAAGTGAATACCACAGAAGAAATATCTCAGTTAATTTTCTTCTCATTATTAATTCTCCCCTTCCCTATTTAAACTTTCTGCTGTATTTCCCTCTTGTGTCTAACTTTCTTCATCATATTTTTATCCCACTGGGATATTTAACTTAAAATTGGATTGATAATTGCCTTTAATTTATTCCTCTCTTTTAAAATGCACGGGTCCACTTTTTCCCCAAGGGGTACAACACTACTGAGGATTATTTCAACTCCTAAGGGAGTAGAGAATGTTGCAATTAGTCAAACTCCCTCCCTTTGACTCAGTGTGGTTGTTTAATTCTATTCATTCTGTAGACTTTTAATGTAGAATAGCCAATGGAATAGTTATGCTACCATGTTTTGAATCTGCTGAGGGAGTCTAGGGTTTAAGAGATGGAAAAAGAAAACAGATAATTGTTTCATGTGTGTATTTGACATGGGTTTCTTATGTGATGTGATATCATCTGATCTTTGTGTCACACTTTTCCGTCTACCAAATTAATTAGTATGGAAGATCAGCAGAATATGATTAAACATTGTCATGCTCTTTTTACAAAAAAGATCTTTCCATCCATACCAGAAGGATATTTGGTCTGCAAGTTGTCCAAGACAAGCCTCTGACTTCTTTTTTTCCTTGTGTTTAATCTTTTATTGTGCCCTGTCAAGAAACAGTCCAGACAATTAGAATAATCTTTTAAAAATAAACAAACAAACAAACAAACAAAATATTATATATGAGGAAAGATATGAAGATTGTTTAGACTAAAGAAGAAAAGGCTAACGGGAGAATATGTTGAGAAGAGGGCGCATTAATCTTTTCTACATGTCACTACTGAATAGAATAAGAGGCAATGGATTTATATTTCCGCAAGAAAGATGGGGGTTAGTCATTAAAAAAAAGACTCTAATAAAAAGGACAATGAATACTGGATTATTGTGGAGCCTTGAAGTTCAATTATAGACAAATGTCTGTTATAGATATTAACACTTTGGAGGACGGATTTATGGCCAAATTGATCTCTTGACTTCTCCATTTGCCAGACACATTTTCTAAAATGTCTTTCTTTTCCTGAATCTTTTGCTCTCCTGTCTTATCTGTAAGAGGACAAAGTGACTGTTTCTGAGAAAGCACTATGGCTGACAGAACACCACAGGTGGGATTATGTATGCATCACTATATATGCCACTGAAGTGCAATTAATTTATGTATTGCATCCTTTTACAGATATTTTATTGCAAATTCTTACCTAATACTTGCTAACATTGAATAAATATCTTAGAAAAGACCATGTCTTATGAACTCTGTTCATCAAATCGTTGCATTTGTCTGGAATATAATATGAACTTCTTTTATATTGTTATCCAAACCATAGTGTCGTCTTATATTTTATGGTCACAGTCTGTCAACAGTTTTCTATCTCATTAGGGACTCAGTATAACTGGGAGTTCTTTTCTTCATTCTTTCTGTGATTTTTTTTCTCCAAAATAGACGAGAATCTTGGCCTTAAGATGGAATCCAGTTTGACTTTCTTGTTTTCACAGTCTGTTCGCAAACTTCACCTGCAGCTGAAAGAGGACCTAGAGTCTGCCCCCTCAACACCAGACCACAGCTTTCCTCTCTGACATCTAGGCTGCAAGACAGACTTGTACCTAGGCTGTAACAGGTTATGCTTGCAAATAATGTGAATTTTTAACAGGACAGTTTAAAATGCTGCAGCAAGAAACACTTCCACCTGTTCACTGTGAACTTTTAAAGGCATATACAGATTCAGAGGTGAAGCTAGATTCTCTGCTGGTTGCTTGCAATCATCCTGGAATCTGGCATAAAAACCTTAACAGTCGACTATTATGCTGTGCACAGCAGTTGAAACATATCCTTTGCTTGGTGAGTGACGCTGGGAAGAGAGGAATTAGTACAGCAACATCTTCTGACAGTGTAGCTATGGGAACTATTGGCTTTTCAGAGTTGAGTCATTCATTATACAGCACTTGCTGAACCCTTTCCCAGTGGGGGTTACTGCTTGCAAACTGCTTTGGAGAATCTAAGTAAATCAAATAACATGTTAATGAGTGTGGTATAAATAGATAAATAGATTCGGCTGCTGAACATCTTTGTAATTTGTGAAAAGTAATGGTCTTCTGAAGCTTTTGAGGTTAATGAAAATAAATAATGTGTGCTTAACATATCATTGAAGAAGCTAGCTCATATTAGTATCAACTTTTACTTCTAAACATATTTGTCCAGGAAAAATATAAAAGGTATACCATGTAGACATTTTCTGAACTCAGTGGGAGGAAGCATTGGAAGGGTTTAACCCCTTTACCTTGGCATATTTATATAAAGCTAAAATAAGTTTCCAAGTAGAGCCTTAATAAAATGGACTACTTGTACCTCAGAGAAATAATACTGTAATCCATCTCCTACTTTCCTTCCTCTTAGTTCATGTAAGTGTTTTTTTCCTTTTTAGTTTAGTAGCATAATGATACGGTATTTGTTATTCTGGCTTTGTTGGTCTGAGTAACAACATTTAATATTTGAGTTTATTTTCTGTTCCAATGTCCCTGTTGAGGTTTGTAATAGAGAAGAATTTATCCTTTAACTCTGCACAGCAGATTTGCCTGAGTTTGGACTTCTCATACACAGTCCTAAAAAGTATTCTTTCTTATCTGCGAATTGCACAGTCTAAGTTCACTTTTTTAATGAGTTTAATAATACTAATTCACCTGCTTAAACCATAACAACTGTCATTATGGCCCACATTGCATAAAAATAAGGCAGAAAGAGTAGGATGGTGGCTTACTCAGTCACATTAACAGAAATCAATCTTATCAGTTTAGATCTCAATAGTTCATATTCCCCCAGCCAGGTAGTATGAATACCCAGAAGGAAGTAGCTTTTTTTGCTGCAAAGCTTCCACCGTCTATGCCATTTCAGTACCTCATTGCATTGGGAGCCAGAAAGTTTTTCATTATTCTCCACGTGAAACTTTCCCTCTGCAAGTTAAGCTTCTTACTCACTAACCTATTCATTAGGTTCTCTTCCAGTTCAGCATCACAGCTAGCTAGAGAATTTCCATTAAAACCCAATTTTGCCCACAAGATTAGAAAATTGATCATCAACATTTTTCATATAAATTTTAGCTATCAGCATGTTCTAGGACCATATTCAGAAGCCTGTGAAAATGTTTAATAACTAACTGACATTAAACAATATGCAAAAATATCTTAATAATCTAGCATTGCATTTAATTGAATATTTTAATAAAAACTTAATTAAGGTTCCCACATTTGTACTTGGGGGCTATCCTGAACTCAATACCATTCAAATCCCATTAGTGCTAATGGCTTAATGCTATATGTGGAGAATATAAAACACATAAAATTTACTTTTAATAAGTCATTTATCCTACATTAAATGTAAAACTATTATTAAAAACATATGAAAGAGGATTAACCACTAGTATTACAAGGAATGTTTTTAATAATCAGTTGATATTTATTTAGTTTATAGTACTGTCTAATCATTACACAATTATGGTTTTATAATTCCCCTCTAAATCTTAAGCAAATGAAATGTCTATCTGGAAACATTAATTTAAAAAGTTACCGAAAAGCATTTTTTAATGTCATTGGCTCGATTTTTTAATTTTCTTGTCTTCTTTTTTTTTAAGGGAGAGAGAGGCAAAAGTCTTATTGTAAGAATATTCAAGCAAAGAAATTTTAATTTAGAGAAACAAGACAGCGAGTACACACTAGATGATCAGAAGAAGCAGGTGTTTTTTTAATGCAAAGTAACCTATATTTAAGTGAAAATAGTTGTCTTCTTAACATAAGATTTTAACAAATAAAGATTAATTAACACATAGTTATCAGACCAAAAGGAAGGGGGATGACCAATTGGACAGAATGCAGGCAGGGAAAGTGTCAGACAGCTGAGTTTAGGACATGGAAAACTTTTCACGTCCTCAAAAATAAAATAGAAATATTGAATTTAGAATGTTTCTATTTAATGTCTTTGAAAGGATGGTGGAAAAACAGGAAAATAAGAGTAGTATTGGAGAAGAGGGACTTATCATGGACCAGTTATGGACCATTTCTTTTCCATTTGTCACACTTCTGTTCTAAAACCTTTTTAAGGTGTCTTCTAATCACTTCTTTCATTTCTTCATATTGTCTCACACAAAACCACATATTGCTGCATCTTTCTTCTTGATAGACAAAACTGAACTTACTTCTTAGGAATTAAAACAGCTTCTCTCGCAAAGGCCAATGAATAGTGACTGATAAAAAGCCAAATGAAAAATGAAGAAAAAACATAGTTTGAAGTGCCATAAAACACATCCCACATTTTGGGTATCTTGAATGTTTTGATGAGTGTTACATGAGATAATAAACATCAGGAACTTGTAGTCAATACAACCTCAAACTAAATGTAGAGGGCTACATTCCACCATGGAATACGCTACTGCACACAGGACTAGCCAGAGCTAATGGAAACACCTATATATATCTTTATAATTATCCTTGCAAATCCACTCCCACTAAGTGACAGGAAAGCTCTGAGAATAGCTTGGAGATATGTATTCAAAGAGTTGATATGGTATGCAGACTCTGACCTTAAGTCTAATGAAGCCAATGCTCATCTCTTCTTTGACATAGGAAGGGTATGAGTCACAAATAATGCCATATGCCTGGAGTGTATTAATCCCTTTAATGAGCTATGGTTGTACTTAAAAGAAGAAAGAAAAAATAAAAAATAAAAGAGAGGGTCATCTTTGACTTTGCAATCCTTTGATTTCACCAGTTTCTGTCCTAATAATAAAGCTATTTAAACATTTTAATTGCTTACATTGCAAACACATAAGGCCTTGAAATACAGAACATTAATGAGACTTCTTACTATTTGGCCACAGCATCTTATGAAATCTATGTGATTTAGCTGCATTTGGACAGAGATTACCTCTTAAGCTTCAAGATAATTCAAAGTTGCTCCTTTTACTTGTTTTATTTATGTGAAATTCTAGACACCTCCTCAAAAAAGATAGAAATATCTATTTTCAATCCAAGAATTATACCTGAATCTCAAGTCATTGAAACATACTCATTTTCACTTTGAAATATGAATATTACTTCAACTACATTGTATTCTTTTTAAAAAATAAATACTCTGAGATTGTTGTGGTTCTTTCTTAGACAATCCGTATCATTCATCTCAGTAATGCTGCTTTTTTGTTTTCATGGTACCATCTTCCTCTTTGTGATGGTCTGACCCTCATGGAGTTCTTTATACAACTAACTATTGAAAAGACACTTTGCATCAACATTTCACTTGATTTCAGATTATTTTTCTGCTGAAGTATCCAACAAGGTTGAGCGTTAAATCAGTTTAGTAGGAGTTACATATACTAAATGTTCAGTATGACATTTTATGTGTGAAACAGCAAGTTGTGAACAATTCAAAAATAATTTGAAAATAAAAACTAGACATTGGAATCTCTTGTGTATGAGTGGAAGACACAAGAAAAGGAAGAAAGAACAATGTTCAGGAAGGCACCCAAAGTCAGTTATTATCTCTATCCTTTTATGAAGCAGCAATTCAGATGCATGCCCTTATTCACTAATGCCCAGTCATGAGATCCTTTACTTAGTTTTAAGAGACTTTTCTCTTTTCCTTCTGATCCACTGTGACTCAAAAGAGATGGAAATCCTTTGATACATAAAACAAATATCCAAAAAGATGACAGAAGTCAAAATGCTTAATGCCTTTTAGTGGTAATCTTTGTTAAAATTTTTCACTTTAATATAGTCAACTACAAGCAAAGGATAAAATATTATAAAAATAATAATTAAAAAAAATAAGATGTTAGGGAATACTATGTTAAATGTTTTCCAATCCATTGTATCTGCTAAAATTTACTCCTAAGTACTTAAAAAATGTGCCTGAGGCAACCCCTAAACCCTTACCATGGTTATTAGAACTAGCATAGGTAATGGGAGAGCTGGCTAATAAATGCCAGTCTTTAAAGAAAGTTAAAGAGGGCATCACACCCAGGTCTTTGAGGGCCAGTTGCTCTGTGGGGCCAGGTCCATGGGGGCTACCCATAGTTCCATCAAGGAAGGGGCCCATTCCACCTTCCCAGGTGGATGCAGGGAAGACAGGGGGCACTGGGGCAGCCCGAGCCCCTGG
The DNA here is from genome assembly GCF_031753505.1 of Anomalospiza imberbis. Classification (NCBI taxonomy): domain Eukaryota; kingdom Metazoa; phylum Chordata; class Aves; order Passeriformes; family Viduidae; genus Anomalospiza; species Anomalospiza imberbis. The sequence continues at coordinate 53,884,986 of NC_089681.1, read as the reverse complement.
CATCCAGCATCTCCTTGGGGACAGGAGCATACCTGTGGCAGGGACATGGGAATGCAGGCTGGTCTAAATCAGCAGAGCCCATGTCCAGGCAAGGTAGAGCTGTGGGAGCTGGACATGTGCCATCCTGAGGTGCCACTGGGGCAGAGGCTGGTGGCTGTGGGGGGCTGAGATGGGGTCCTGAGCTGGGGTCCTGAGCCCTGGGCGAGATTAGGGAGTCTCACAGCTGGGCAGGGCCAATCAGGGTTGGAGTAGCCTCAAGGACACAACACATTAAATAGCCTCTTCAAGGAGACCCCAGACACCATTTTGCAAACCACTGTCTTAAGTCAGGCAAAACCAGCCAAGCCTGAACAATTGGAGCATGTATGCCAAAAGAGGTTGATAAAAACCTTGAGGACACAATTATCAATTGTTCAAGAGCTGTTTTATGAGGATAAGCTGAATGTTTTCCTAGCACATGAGACCATAAAATAGAAAATACACTGATTAAACATGGAGAAGAGACTATAGAGGAATGTATTCAAATGTAACAGAAGTGATCTTCAGAAACAGCAGAAACGGTCTGGAAAATACAGGTCATACTGAAAAAGAATACCTTCAGTGTACAACACTGAAACTATGATGTGCTTGCTACTGCAAAACATAGATATACATCATTCTAAGCTTTATAAAAAATATTTTAGTCCACGAGACACCTCAAATTATTTTTATGTCATATTCAGAATATACTATGTTCACTGAAGTTATATATTTAGTTTAGGTAGAGCCTTCAGGAACAACCAAGAATAGCCTAGCTCAAAGCAACTTTCTCTCTGATTTTAGGATTCTGGGATTTGCTAAAGAAGCCCAAATTTTTCCACCAAGTAGTAACTCTGCATTCTGATCATTTTCTGCCCTGTTGTAGATTCATTGATTCCCTGGAAGGCATGAGTTTTGTAGGAGCATTTGAGCAGCTGCTGGTAGAAGTCTGAAAATGTGCATTTAAGACTGGGCATGAGGGGAAGGGTGAAGGGCAAAGCATGGTAAATAAAGAGCATGGCAGCTCAATATATTGTAAACCCACTAAGTTATCAAAAAAAGCAAATAAAAGCAGCTTTCATCATGGGTAAGAGGAAGTGGCACAATTTATCTCCCAAAGACCAGTCTGACAGTCCAGTCATGAAACCTTACACACATTTATGTAGGAACCTTATGTACACATGCGTACTCTGACCCATGAAGAACTGGACTGAAGATGATCTATTGCAGTTCTAGAAGAGATACAGTAATGCAATGAAAGATGGAGAACATGATAAAAAAATACCATGAATTCAGTTTTTGTGTACATCCATTGCATACCATTTCTCTATTTATTTTGTGTTCTTTCTTGTAAGAAAAGACCTGATGTTCCCTCTGCTTATAGAGTCACATTTTCCATTGACATGGTCAGATTTTTGTGAGAGAATTGGTGAGACAAAACTACTGCAAATTGGAAGATAAAAGATAGTAAATATTCGTTATTGCTTGTTATTTGGTAGACACACAAGGAGGATGTTAAAAAGGATGGCTTGTGAATACAAGTATTTTGTTGGGTTTTGGCACAAATGTTCTGGCTGCTGGTTGTTGAAAGATGTTATTCTGCTGCCACTCAGATGGGTCTGCCAATACTAAGGGTCTTTTTGATGAGCTGGAACAAGGCTGTAGTGGTTTGTCTGCCACTTGCTGGCTTTTCCTCTTCATGATTTTTAAATTCTCTCTTATTTGGCCCTGATATTATATGTAAGTCTAATGAACTTCCATCCAGATCTCTACAGAATGTAAGTGGGTCTGACAGCTTTATACTGCTTATGTGGATAAAAAACTACTAAACATGAAGACAAATTGAAATATTATGAACATAAACAAAGAGTTTGCCAGCTACTAGCTAGAAGAACTAATCATGTTTGAGAATTATAATTTAAAACCAGGCGCAGAAAACAAAAGGCTTTTGGAGAAAAGTGTGCAGAAAAATCCTGTATAAAATTAAGGAAGTTTTACCTTTAAGCATGCCAAGAAACTAATTAAAATAGAAATTGCAGGCCAACAGTGGAATGAGTCTGAAAAGTTAATATGGGAAACTAGGATTACTTTTGAATACTATATATCACAGGCCAATACCTGGGTCAAATATTGGTTCTAACAAAAGATGGATCTATTTTTCATTTCATAACTCTTTTAAATGCTGTTTAATAAAACTCCTTTGTAGAATCAAATTAAGTTAAACCAGTTGGATTTTATAAAAAAGAAAAAATTCTGTGACATTTCATTATATTTTTAATGAATTGATAAGCAAATGCGAGCGTCATCTATAGAAAGATAGAAGATGCAATTGTTTAGAATTTTGTGGTTATTCTTGTAATTCATTCCGTATTTTACAAAGAAATGGCAGAATTCTTCTGAGCTGTTCACAAAAAAAAAGTGGAGTTGTATGAATATGCATTTTCTGGGTAATGTTCACTCACAAATTTTAAGTTTATGATAGAAAAGTTCTGGACTGTATTGGTGGTGACCAGATTTGATAAGAATCTTCTCTTAAATCAAAGGATATTTGAGACTCCTACTGTTTTCTTAACATCTCCATTTATCTATTCTCCAAAGGGGGAAACAAGAAAGTGTCATGTAAAAGGTTGTGCTCAAAAGTTTTCTGTTTCTAGTCCCAGGAATGAGTGAGTAACAAGTGACTTTTTTATTATCTGGAACTAAAAGAATTTCCATATCTTGTTTTATTAAAAGTTTTTTACCATGCTTGGTTTCAATAAAGTGGCTTTCATTTGAGTGAAATTTCATCATCTCACACTGTACCTCCCACACAAATTATTTTGGGTGTCCTACATTCCATAACAGCAGTTATGGGAAGGGCTGACCCTCAAGCCCCTGGGTAAAGGCACACTGCTGAGATGTGAAATATAAATTTCAAGTTCTTACTCTGCCTTCTCCCAGACAGGAACTAGACCCACTGTTTCTCACAACTCATAGAAATATCATTCCCACCAGACTTTCTGCTATGTTGGATGTAGTTTGCTCTCAAAATAACATAAAATGACTGGTTTAATGATTCACTTTTTTATAGTGTAAAAATAATTATTGCAGAGATGTTTTATAAAGACAACTTTATGTGAAGACTTCTAGCCCCTCACTCAGCTGTTGTCTTGCTGATAGCATCAACATTATGCTTCTGCTGGATAGAGAGGAGATTATTTAGTTCATCTGTCAGAAAATACAAACAATCCTCCTTCTTTCTTTAGCACTTGCTCTGTGGGGCAAGGAAGAGCAGGACTTGGTCACTTTAAACCACAAATACATAAACGACATGAAATCCAGACATTTGTTCATCATCTATCCCCTGCCCCCCTTGCTGTTGAACTTCTGGCTAACCCACTTTCCAGTGGGTTACAGCAGTAGCCTCCATGCAGCCATTCAAAGTGCTGTGCAGAGATAAATGTCTGCAAGCATTGCTGTCCACTTCTTGGTTCTACGTGTTCGCTGCCAGGGAGTTTAAAAAGTGAGCTACCTTCCCTACCAGTTGCCCTGATTCCATGGCAACCACACTTTCTACCACTAAGCACCTGTTCGTGTTTTCATTGTAAACTCCTGTTTTCAAGAGTTTAGGGATTGGCATAATTTGTTATTGTATCAGTAAAATAAAAGATCTGGACCTTTCTCTTTTCAGCTGCTTAAAAGAAAATAGCAAAGTCCTCCAACATTCAATGCAAAACGAAGCGAAAACAATTAAAATTATTAGAGGTTGCCATGGAAGTCTGAATGGCACTTCAGCTCCAGTTCCTACCCTTCTGATAGCTCAAGAAGGGAAAATTAGGTACGCGAGTGATTTAGTGACAGGATACAGCAGTTCAGCTACTGACCTTATTCCTGCTTTTATCTGATGCTGTGGCAGCAGATAAAAATTGCATTTCTAAAATGTAGAAAGCTGTGCACACTGGCGAATAAGAGAGGTAATCAAAGTAACAGGTGATGGATAAAGATGGAAGTGGAAAATGAATGAAGGAAAATAAGGTATCATATGTTAGCTATAAAGGTAGCAAGGCACAAGAGGTGAACCAGAGGGAAGAGACTAGAGATGAGTTGGATTGATTGTTGAATTGTTACCAGTAAGAAATAAAAATTGATATTGTCAGCAGTGACAGATAATGGTGCTAAAAGAGAATCATGGAACACATTAGCAGAATTTCATTTTTGGCCATGTTAGTCAGACATTTTCCTTAGAGACACAAGTTAGAGGCAAGGAACAATGTTTTAGAGTCAATGAAAGGAAGTTGTGATCAGTAAAGTAGCTTTTACCATCACTGAAGCAAGGCTGTTTTTATTCCTTTCTTCACACTGCAATCCTAAACAAAACGTGATTTTGAAGATAAGAAACCTGAGAAAGGATGCTGTGAAGGCCATGCTATCCTGCTAGGTAAACCAAGGAGATTGTTCACTGTTGACTTGAACAGAATAGGAAGGACTAGGAAAACAATGAGCACTTTTGAAAATCAGATTAGTCTAATAAACTGAAGGATTTTATGTCTGAGATTGTCTGGAATGGCTTCTTCAGTAATTTCTTCACATCACTACCCCCCCTCATTTCTATCACACAGAATAAACAGATTAAAACCCTATTTATTTGCCTGTGAATAATTCTTTGGCTCAGAAAATGAAGGATATCCAACCAAATTGAGGCACACTATCTCTCTCTTTATTCTGCTTTTAGGACTTGGGCCAAAGCTGGCACTTTGTCAAGATCAATGTCTCACATGTGCCAGGGATATCTGACCTCTTTAGTCACATATTAACTCTGTTCCATCGCTGTCAATCACAAGTCTTCAATTGCAGCATAGCAAGTATCAAGAGAGCTGTCTATATTCATGATAAAACAGCTTTGTGGTGAAAAGAACAAGGCTGTGCGAAGTCTCACATCATGCCTTAGAGGCACACTAAGTCCAGAACAGCAGAAATAGTCATAGGGTTCAGCTTTAATTATGCCAAAAAAGATGGTTCAACAAGAAAAATACCTGACAAGATTGTTCAGCAAGGCAAATAAAAATGCATAAATACCTGAAGGGAGATGCAAAGATGGACACAGGCTCTTTGTCATGATGCCCAATGGCAGGAAAGATGCAATGGGCACAACCTGAAAATAGGAGGCTGCCTCTGAATATGAGACAACAATTTTTTAGGGTGATTAAGCAGTGGCATAGATTTTTTTGGGGTATTGTAGAGTCCCCAGGTTGAATATATTCAAAAGCTATCAGAACATGATGCTGGTCAACCAGCTGTGAGTGTCCCAGCCTGAACCGGCTTTGAACATTATGACCTCCGGAAGTCCCTTTCAACTTCAGCTGTTCTGTAACAAAATAATGCTGTAACAAAATAATGAGTTGTTCTGTGTTAGGTTTGAAAAGTAGCCTAAAATTCTTGTGACAAGATGTTCAGTAGTCCTAAATGGAGAGCTACTGACAAAATCCCTAAACACTGTAGAGTTTCACAATAACTCTAAGGATGCCAGAAGCCAGCCTAAGCTATGAACAAAAGAAGCATCTCCATCTTCAGGCGTTTGCTCCCATCTTCACACCTTCTCTCCCTTGCGTGCCCACAAAGCATTCATGCAGTGCTGCAGTCAGGAAGGGCATGGAAATACTTTTAGAAAAATTATTCTTTTGGCAGCAGCAGTTTCCAACACAAAATAAGAGTTCTGAGAAAGTTTTTGACAGGATTAAGGGCAGAAATATATCTTTCTACTTTCAGTGTGAAGTCATTTCTAAGTCATTCCTCAATTACCTTCAAGAGTTCGGGTCAGCTTACAAAACAGTACCTGCCGGCAGCGCTCCATTGTAGCTGTTAATTCATGCTTTCGCATCTGTTACATTAGCATGCCAAAAGAACTTACAACCTCCTTGAAATTTCCTTCAGCATAGTTTGAGCATAATTGAATATTAAGAGATCAAAATTTAATTTTTGTATTTTCTTAACCAAATCTATTCAAATATGCCCTATGCACTAGCCCCCTTGGAGTATTAGGTGTAGAACAAGGTCAGAACTTTTACAACCAAACATTTTTGAGTGACATATAAACAAAGAAAAGTTGGGACCTTTTCTTTCTTTTAAAACATGAAAAGCCCAAATGTTTCTAAGCAATTTAACATCCACTGGGCCATGCTGCCACCTGCCAGTCTAGTAACCCCTTCTTAAATTTATAAGGACACCCAAAGAATAGTTGAGATAAAAAAATCCTTCATCTAACTATTTTTCATTCTAATTAAAATCATATAGTCTAAACTTTGTTAAAGAGAAAAAAAAAAAAAAAACCCTAGCATAAGGGCCTGAATAGACAGCAAGGCTGCCTGTGCTGTCTAGGTGCACATTTATAAGCACTTTCATTATGTGGGGATCAAATCCTTTCGTTAAATATTCTCATTTAAAACCAATTTGCATAAATAAGGGCTCATTTCTCAAAGAGTGCACTCATTCAAAGAAAATTAGATTTCACTTGGAAACACACACAACTTCAAATTTCTCATCGTGTTCTCAGGCTGTGCGAAACAGAATAATTTCCCAGTCTCCTATAGCTGTTCTGAAGCATGTTTTTCCCATTCTCTGTTCGATCCAACAAAGCTGCACCAGAGCCTCTCTGAGCACACCAGTAGGTGCTTCCATTTCCTGTATCAAAGCAAGACCTTGTCAGGCACCTACCTCTGCCTTGCTTTGATTTCAAAAGAAGGATGCACATTTGCTGTCCAGAGGGAAAATGTGAAATACTCCAGTCAGGTCCTCGTGATGAAGCAATCTGGATTTTCAGTTGTTCTGACACGTGCTCCATCTCTGTGTGTACATGGACAGTGTCAAGGAAAGCCTACATCTCCAACCAGTTTGAAATCATAATTTTGGAGATGGACAGAGTCCCTCTGTTTCCTTTCTCACTTTCAAACATCAGTTTCTGCCCAAACTTCCCAAATTGTGTAATGGAAATTTGCTCTGTACACCTTCTTAAACCTTCCTAATTGCTCTCCCAGCTTTTTAATGACACCCAGGGCTATCAAAGAAGACTTTACCTGGAGTTTTTGGCATCAGGGGAAAATAATAAGTAAATGGTTTGCAAGAATTTATTGTTTACTCATACTTGTTCTATTCAGAATTTTTTTAAGTCCCTAAAGCTTACCTGTCTCTCCTTAGCAGGAGCCTAAGGTTCTGTCACTGACTCTTTCCAAAACATTCTCCTCCAGGCTTAATAATGGCCACTACAGTCAGAGTAATTCAGAGGCACTCCCTGAGTGCAACAAGGGGCTGAGATGGCATTTTTACATTTGACCACAATGACTATGTGGATTACAACTCCACAAAGGAGGCCTGGGAAGCCATGGATTTCCCAGCTGCAACTGCTACTGTATTAAGCAAGGAACCCCATAACCAAATCAGCATTATAGGCAGCATTTAGAGTACCACTTTAACACTTTAGAATGGGTTTAGTTGTATTGGATGAATTTTTCAGGAGTAAGCATCAGCTTCAGACTGATTTCTGGTTGGTTTTAATGTTTGTTTTGCTTTTGAGCTGAAACCATTCAGCTACTGCTGCAAATATACAAATGAAACATCACATCTTGATCCATTTTTAAAAGAAATGGTTGCAACAATTTATTTTGAAGAAGTCCAGGATTTCTGTGATTTGAAAGGTGTCATGTTTGGCAAAGAAATCACTGCAGAAAAATTCACGTAGATTTGGAGAGTTTACAAGCCTCCAGATTAATATCCGTTTAAGTACAGTATAAAATGACCAAGTTTTGGCAGCTGAATTCTCTAAAGGTTTCACTTTCACAACACATCCTCTGTCCTTCGCTGCCTCCTACATGTTATTTTTATAATGACTAAAATATCTGTGTAATGACTATACCATCTCTATAATGGACATAAATGTATTTTGGGCAATATTTGGGCTAAGATTTTTTCTTAAACCACTTTCTAATTTTGGAAATTAAGTGTTATGAAACTCTGAAAACATGAACAGATAAACTTTTTCTCATGTTGGCATAACTCTTCCCTGCTAACATATCTAGTTTTTCAGTATGTTGGGAAAGTTCCAAAAAATTATCTTCTCGTGCTGATTTCCATTTTATGTTTTGACAAAGCTTAAAATGCACTATATGAAACATATCAAATGGGCTGAATAGCTGATTGACTGGGTGATGGGATTTGTTTGTTTGTTTAAATTTAAACATACAATATGGCCCAGGCTTATAAAATATGGTGACAAGGGTTAATAGGTCCAGTTATGTTTCTTATTGAGCATGAAATTTATATTAGCAGAAACATGGGAACCTCCACCATCTATTAGGTTTACTTTGTATACTATGATTAAAATATATTCATAAGAAACCAGGAAATAAAAACACTGTTATATCAGCTATGTAATCTACATAACTACAGTTACAATCCTCTTAAACAATGTTTTCCACTTCATGAGATGTTTGATATAATCTAAGTATCCAATTATGACATTAAAATTACTTTCTTATCTATATCACGACATATTAGCCATATTAGCAGTACATGTTACAAACCTACATCTGAATTTAAATGTTTTATTTGCAGTGATTTTCACTTAGTGCAATTCTTGCCATGCTTTTCCTTAACTAATTTGCTTGCTTCTGTTTACTAACTGAATAATTGTCAGAGTATAATTAACACAGATGTCGCACAAGTTTAGTTTCCAGGTTCAGGTTAAATTTATACTACTGCATATGGAAGTGTCTAATTAGATCTCCATCTGAAATGGTGAAGGAGTTACTACATTTTGAGAAAAATCTTTTTCACAGACTTCTATCTTTCTCAGCGGTACTATAATGTTTTCATTGATTGGCAGTTTCAAAAATAAGACTTTTGTATTAAGCACACCAGTTTACCCACATCAGTGTTGACTGAGACAGGAATGTTTGCAAATTTGACACTGAGCCCCTCAGTAATTCCAATGTATTCTGAATTCTGTAAGCTAATGATTTATACTGGGCCAATAGTTACCAAGATCCTAAATATTCCTACTCCCTGCAGCTCTGAAATCCAAATGTATTTCTTACTCCAGTTATTTAATTTCCAGTTATTTATTTTCCATTTACTCCTTTCTCTTTTGGTGATACTTGCATACCTGGAAGTACTGAAATATAGGATCCAAAAGACTTGGCAACAAGATGGAGTTTTTTGTTAGCAATAACCTTGAAAGATTTATGTGTCAGTATACTACTGTGAAAAAACAAGATGTGTACCAAGTGCAACTTTGATACATTATCAAACCAGTTATGGTGAATTAGGTATGGTTCTAGTGATAACCTTCAACTGTGATATTTTACACTGATGCCAACAAAGTGGATCATGTGGAATAGGGAACAAAAAATGGTGGCAAAGTCAGTTAGCTCGTTGCTGTATGAAGAATGTCATTGTGCACATCTTTAACAAGAAATGACTTCAAACAGTGAGAATGAAAGTCATACTGATAAGTTTTGACATAGAATACTAATGAAATAAAATGTATTTATTGCAGTAGAAAATAAAAAGTTACGGGGTCAGGGCAATTACTAATGCTTTTGCTTAATATAGGTTGATAATGCACCCCTTCCCTCTTCATGTATTTTTCATTATTGAGTAATTCCAATAAATGATTAAAGTGCTGATTAGGTTCTGTAATCCAAATTACTAAATGTGAGCTAAAGAGCCATTCACAGATCTAGTCTACCAAGCAATGTTTTAATTCTAAATTGCCACTTCAAATTTATAAGCAGAGTATTAAGTATGTCGTTCACATTAATTCTGATTTATAATCTGATATAATAACTAAATGACAGAAATTGATTGTTTTATATACTTTTTTATTGAAGGAAAACTCCACCGTATGTTGTTGAGAGCAACAGACATTGCAATAACATCAATGCTGCAATTGAGTCTTCAAGCTCTATTGTCTTTCCTTGTCAACATTTCCCTACAGAATAACAAGTATCAGGTACTTTTACTCAAGCAAAATACACACTGTAATAATAGCATTGTTTTGATTGAGATTCCAAACCAAATAAACTGTCTCTCTATCACAGTTCTTCAGTAAGTGAATAGCTGGTCTCACACATTTAAGAAAAGGAGATTCTTTATACATGACTAGGAAATTAGTGGACCAGCTAATTACCTACATCCAAGCAAATGTATGGCAAGACAGAACTCCTCAACATTGTCTCAGTACTCAAAACCATCCATTTCAAGCCCACATGAACTTTACTACATAGTGAAATCTGTGTATGGAAATCCATCATTACTCTAAAATTGTGCAAAGGGAATATTTCCTTTACTATTTATGGTGAGTGGCTTTCAAATGCAACTATATCTCAGAAATTTAGATCCTCTTTCAAAGTAAACATACAAACCAATGCAATTTATGGAACAAGTGGGTATGTGTTCTGTTACATCATTCTCTCTCAATATGTTTGTTTTTTTCCTTTTCAGTATGTTTCACTGTAGTTCTGAATGCTTTGTTTGCAATGCCATGATTGTTGTCATTTATCAGTGTGACAATGGTTCTTTACTCACCAAGAATGAGCCTCTTAAAAGCAGAATCACCTGGACGTCTCTTTGTTTTCTTTACTTAAAGTTTAATGTTAATGTTTCAAGAAGGGCATTCTGGCCAGTTAGATCAGGTGCACCATCTGGATTTTTCTTTTGAAATTTTCTGTCTGGAGCCCTCAGTGTATCTCTGGACACCATAGTCATATAAGTAAATGTTATTTAAAGCATTGTACCAGGAATCTCTGTGTACGTGGTGTTGAGCCATAGAAGCAGGGTACTTTTGTCACAACCTTTTTTGCTAAATTTCTAAACTTCTATTAAGTAAACATGAAAAGGCAATTGTATTTTAACTGTTTGTCTCAACAAGCAGGGCTTGTTTGGTGACAAAACATCCCCTTTTTAGTAGAACAAGGTACTTACCTCACTACACTATTATTCTGTGGCCAGAAACTTTGTTGAGAAGAAATTAAACATGGAAGAGACATAGGAATATTTATAATGCCTAAATTTGCACAGTGACATTACTGTCCATAAAAACCACCAATACAGAACTGATTTGTGCTCTCACTGACTCCCATAAAGTATCTATAGCAGGTAATGTACATCTGTTAAACCTTTCCCAAAGAAATGCAAGACTTTTCATGAGATTCTTCAAGACAAAGGCGCCCACAATTTCAAAATTTTTGATTCCTGGAAGTTTTTCCTTGCACCTTCTGTGTGTACTGAGCACCTACATTTCTGCCTCCATGCCACTTGTTTTATACAGTTTTATTGAATTGTTCCCATTCACAGAGGTGTTACAATTTCCCCATTTTGTAAAGAGCTGTTATAGTGCAGCAATAGAAATGGGAAAAAAAAAATTCTATCATGCCTGTGGTTTTTTTTGTCCTTGATACCAATTAATTAGAATCAAAGAGTGCAGAAGAAGTGTTTAGAACTGAAGATATCAAAATTATCTCATTGGTGGAAAGCTGGATCTTTTGGTTAGTAGTTTCTAATTTACACTGTAGCAGATGGATGGTGTTGAAGGTCACAATTACTGTGTGAGGCCAGCTTTTCTGTAGAGTTTGAACTCCATGTAGATAACACTCATTGATAGAGAATGCTTGTAGTGAAAAACCTTTTGTTCTTTTTAAATCTCTATTTCATGTTGGTAAATTACATCTCTGTGATGAAACAAAATCAGATTTCTGGCTATCCTCCATTTCATTCTTCATATTGATTCTGGAGATATCTAATTAGACTGAAGAATTTTGTAAATACCAAAGAAAAAGGGGTTTGTTACTTACTGGATTGTAAGAAAATTATGAACTGAGAAATTTTTAGACATTCAGCCTAAAAAATTAAAAACTGAATGCAATTTCATATTTAACTAATAGATAAAAACATTTTCTTTCAAGGCACGAAAAAGCCAGGTCACTTAACATTTAAAATAGAGCAAGACAAAATTTTCAGAAATGCTCAACTCAGTAAAGTGACATGCATAAAATTTGGTTAAAATCACTGAAATCAGTGTCTGCTGCAGAGGGGCCCTTTAGCAAAAATTGTGGGTGTATGTTTTCTTAGAATCATCGACTAAAAACAACTGCTGTTTCATGATCTTTCTGAAAACTAAATTGCAAGGTAGAATACTCCACATTCAGTAAGAGATGAACTATTTCGTATATTGTGGGATAAAAGCATGCAGATGTATATATATCACATAACACTTAATGAAAAAATATACAGATAAACCTCTTTTCTGCTAATTTTTCTGTGTAGCTGTATTTTGTGTAGCTGAAATGCTTAAAAAAACAAAACCAAAACCAACCCAAACCAAAAACAAACAAACAAAAAATAACCTTCTCAAAACCCTTTAATTTGAAAATTCAGGACCAAATTACACAGGTAATGTTTTGTACAATTAGTGACTTGAAAGTGACATTATGTTGCTACTGGGACCATCAAGCAATGAGCTATAGAATTTTCTGCTGCGGTGTTTCCAGTCTAACTTGGGCTATGAAGATGACTGAAAATATTTTTGTCTGAAGAGTACTCAATATTTTTTTTTTTTCTTACGGAAGTAGGTTAATTTTCTAGCAAATATGTCTGTATATGGTGGTCCATGTTCCATTGCTGAGCTTGAAATTAAATTGCCTCCTGAATATTCACTTTTTATTACTACCTGTCTACATCTGGTTATCTTTTTTAAGCTAACTACTCTCTTGAAGTCCAGAAAACTCTAGAGCTATGCTACTGATAGAGACAAAATAATTAGTTCTGGGACCCTTTCAACAAGGCAGGTCAATCAGCTGAAAAGTAGACTTTGAGAACAAGTGCAAATTTATAGAGAGTGCTGCAACTGAACCCTCACCAACACTTGAAAAAAAAAACCGCAAAAATTGCTGCATGTTTTTTTGATCTAACATGGACACTTAAAAAGACTGAGGCCTGATTCTCTGAAAAATCCTTTTATTTCCTAGGCATTGACTTTGATCAAGGCAGTATAAAACAAGCTCATTTTTTTCAACAATCTGTTATTTTTTAGTGCATTGCTAAGTTTTTTGCAAGAGTGTCATATATGCGCAGATGTCACCAAGCTGCAGTGAGGCAGAGAATGTGGCACTGTGAGGAATGATTCTCAGCCGCTTGTCTCACATCTTAAATGTACGGAAGGGGGACAGGTACACGTGCGTTTAAGAAGGTGGAGCTGCCCATTGACACATATACATATGATTAAGATAGTCAAGGCAAAGACAGAAACACACGCTCCATTCCTAGTTACAGCTAAGTATGACACATTTGATATGTCACCATCAGATGCAATGGGACCTGTGTTAGTGTGTAGTATCCGATCACCTGGGAGATGTTATTATGTCTCATCCATTCAGAACTACCTGTGAATAGTGATCTTTTTCCTAGTTTGTTTTCCTCACTATCTGTGCCCTCTGCAAGTCTTGTTTGAGCAGCCTTCACCTTCCTTCTTGTCTTCCTCCCACATGTGTGTCCCATAGCGTTGCAGAAATGGCCTCCCTGCTGCTTCTCTGCTTGAGTCCTGCACACCAACTCAAGATACTTCAAGAGTTAAGTGAGCATGCCACTGTGGCTCATCCAGCTCCTGCTTAGACACAACGTGTTTGCATTAGAGATTCCTTTCTTACACCATACGGGGTTTTTTTTGCTTTTATAACATCATTAGCAGTGTCAACCATGTTCTGCTAAAAACTGATTCCATTTTTCTTCATATGATGAAATGAAGTAGTTAGCAATGGTACAATGACAATAAATAAAAAGCCATTTTTCATTTATGTGAGTAGCAGTTTAACTTTTAATTTTGTTGTCCACATTACTGCTTTTTTCCACTTGTTTGTGATTGGCTGATCCACAGGATATTTTAAGTATAAATTGTGCCAAAGCTAAAATATATCTGCTTTAGGGTACACTGTGACATTTTAAGGAAAGAAGCTTAACTCATCTGTGCAATTTGTGTAACTGCATGTGCATGCATTTTCTAAAGATTAGTGCAAATTACCAGTGATGAGTAATCATTTAAGGAGCAAGTATTAGGAGCTACTGGATTTGTGTTTGTAACAGTGATAGTGGCCTAGACAGCTTGCAAATTTGATCAGAAAAAAAAATGTAGGCATAGCAGACATCTGCTCTTCAACTATGAGAATTTTATTCAGATACATTGCTCAAAAAAAAAAAAAAAAATACTGCAACATAACCCAGACTGGAACACTGCAATTGGCAAAACTTTTATACATATCCATGCTAATGAAATATGTCACATATTTGTGGTGAATGTGAATTCACAAATAAGTTTTTAAAAACTGAACTGAGGCAGGTCACTTTATCCAGGCAATCAGGGAGAGAGTGACAGGGACAACAACTTACACTGTTAAGTATTTCTGTCTCACCATAAACAGAGAACCATATGAGGCACCTTTCTTTTTGATGCTATACCACATTTATATGTTGTGGAAGTAGTAAAATCTTATATATCCTGTGCCATATACAGTTTTGCAAACAGTTTCCAAGTCTTTCTTCATGGAAAATTCTGAGGTGGTTAATATGGCCCTCGGGCAGTAAATTCCACAGTTACCTACATAATTATAGGAACTCACTTGGTCAGGTGCTTTTGATAAAATGAGCTATAAAACAAGCCATATAATCAATACATGGAATTAACACATTCAGATATGGACTTCACAAGGAAAAAAACACCACCACCAAACTGTCATGTATTTACATGTGTTGCAGACAGGTTTCTGTACAATCAAAATCCTAATGCAAGAACAGAACTGTTTCAGAATGCTCTTTGCATTCTTTTAGTGCTACTGGGAGTGCAAGGAACAATGTTCTCAGGAGCTTTGGTTCTCTGTCATGCCTGTCATGTTCCAGAATCCTTTATGCTGGCAAAGAAAAGCAGCCAAGGCATATAAATGCTAGGTAGCTTCTTAGAACCCTGCTTCTCCAAGCATTGGCCTGGGATGAGTGAGAACACTGTGCTATCAAAGATTACTCAAACCAAGTAGAAAAGGGAGTGAGTTGGATTTAATACAGCACAGCCTTTCAGAAAGATTGGACTTCCCTACTCCCAGCTGCACTATAATGAACCAACCCTCCAAAAAGGGAAATCCTTTTAAAATGAGTACTACTCCGGTCAGGAATTTTTTCTAGTTTTTCCCCTATTTACAGCTTAACCTCTATTTATTTCCTTTTTTTCTTTTATCCCCCACACCATCCCACCCCTCCCAGATTCAGAGTACCTATCAAGCATAAATGAGTAAACTGTTTCTTCTTTTAGCATATTTTAAGCAAGCTGGAGCTTAAGGGGGATTACAGAGTTAAAAAGCAAGTAAGAGCAGGGGAAAACAGAAAATTTGTGTAGTAATAGATGAGGAAGAAAGAATAGAGATTTGAACAGAGACAGAGGGGCAATGAAGCAGTGAGATATAAGAAGGCTGTTCCAGATGGCAGAAGCAGCAGTTGGGAAGGCTCTGGCACCAACAGTGGCAAGATTGCGGGCAGGGACAGTGAAGAACCAGGCGCTCTGCAGAGAGAGGAGGGAGAGAGAAATACAAGGTCAGGGAAGCAGTCTGGCTCAGCTGCATGGAAAATTTTAAAACTCAGGCTGATGATACTCTGTCACTGAATCTTGTGCGCTGATATACACCCCTGCAGAACTGTATTAAATGGCGACTGCAAGGTAGTAATCATTCACTACTGTGGTCGGCACCCTGCACTGGTCAGTAGATGATGAGCAGGGCAGCAGTCATTCAATACTCAGAGATGCTGAGGAGGTCCTTGAGGAAGCTATCTGCTCCTTATGTTTGTGAGTGGAATGGAACAAAATATCTAGATTTAAGAGGCTTACTAAGATTTTTGAAGACAGCAATTGCCTTTTCAGCTTTGAAATTTGCTCTCATATAAATCAATTCCACAAGAATGCCATTGTGTTACACAGGTGATGGGACCATACCCTCTGGTAATGTCTGTTAAGGTCGTTTCCTCTTATTTGATGTAAAAATACCATGTCTTCACTTTAGAAGAAAGCCCTTTTTTGTTGTTTTTCTATAGCTCAGGCAAGTGTAAAAGGCTTTTCAAATGTGCATGCAAGAAGTTTCCTTATGTGAATTAAACAAGTGGTATATTGTGCACAAACTCTGGAAAAAATCTCTCTGAAATGTCTGTGGAGGATTTTATGACGATAGTTCATTTCTGCAGCACAGTTTTGCATATATTAATCTACAGTCTCTGACTGCTTCACTCATGCCTCTTGCCAGAATAGCACCAGAGACCTTTCAATGGAATCTGGGGTCAAGCTCTGCTGGGATCTTCATTTCACCATTGCTGACTTGGGAAGCCGTGAATCTGGATCTGGGAACCCAGCTCATACCAACAGCACTGTTATGAGCTATCCCCTCCTAGCTGAAATAAAGAAGCTGTGAGTGTGCTGGTCAAATGCCAAGACCACAAATGTGATGAGGTTCTGTCCTGTGCCGTAAGCCTTGTGAGGCAGATGTCAGGTAGGGATGTGCAAGCAGATGAATCCTTCCGTCTCCTGACAAGACAGACTTGGGACTGAGACCTAGCCTCAAGTGCTAAAGCCTCAAAGTGTTTAAAGTTCACATCAGAATGCAGTCAGTGCTATACTAGTTGGACCATTATGTTCACAGATTGTACTGTCCTCTTTATTTGACAGTGCCTAATAGATGGCTCAGAAAATGCACTTTGCAGTTAAAGAGCTGGGAAATAATTCAGCAAGAAGAAAAATTCCTAAATTCCTTTTCAATTTGGGCATTTTGTTTGGTATCTGAAATTCCTGATTTTTTGAAGGAAGTGTCCTACAACACTCCAGATGCTGGAAGCTTTCCCCTTAATTTAAACAAGAGTTGGAGCAAGTGATTAATCTTATTCGTCACATTTTGAGATACTCTTGCTTGCACATCTGTCTAATCATATTGCATAAAATGCTTAAGAACACAGAAAACAGAGGGAAGGAAAGGTTGGATATGTTGATTGGGTACTTAATTACATTTAACTGTTGAGAAACTATTTCTCATAAGGTAAGTTTTTGCATGCAGTATTTTTAGTGTGCTCTTAGGGAAGATCCTAGTTGACCTGGACTCTGGAAAGTGGCTATCACTTACTCAAACAGCAGTTCTACATTTTATCACAACTAGGAGGCATCCAAAAGTTTCAGTCTGATTTGTGATGTCAATTCTGGTTTTTTACAAAAAGAAAGCTCATTAAAGAGAGAGAACACTGTCCTGTGCTTATGCATCCCATATGAATACACAAATATGTTATTAGTGAAATACTAAGGAGCAGGGGAAGCTATTATCTGGTGCCTCATAATTTTCTTTTGGTTTAAACTACAGTTTAGTATAACTGTAACATGAATTTGCATTTATATGTGTATGCAATAGGAAATTTTATAATGGATGAGGACCAAATTTTTTCCTGAAGGTGACTGATGTAGTTCAATTGTCAGATCCTGATGATGCGTTTGGGCATTCATGCCCACAAGAATTGGCTTTACTCTTTGACTTCACTAGTCCAAAATAGTCTTACCTTTCTTCATATGAAAACTGTAGGATAAATGGTGTCAGATTTTCCCTTGTCTCCCAAAGAATCAATTAAGCAGCATAGTGCACCACCCAGCACAAGACATGGTCAGTAATGACTACTGTGCACCATTCATTTCATACTTTTATTCAATTCCCTTTGCCACTGTAATTTAATTAATTTCACCCCATCTTATTAATCTTCAGATAACGTCTTGATATGGACTACAGTACAGCTTCATCATGTTCATTGGATTTGTTCTAAGTGCCTCCTTGTGATTTTTGTCATTTCCCTCCCTGGAAGTTTATGTGAATAGATGTATAGTTGTCTGAATTCACAATTAGTAATGTCACGTCTATAATATCAGCTTGTGAAAAAAATGCATTCATGTTCCCTTAAAATATGATGCTAAGTCTACTCTTGCTTTTTTCTCTCATTTTGAATTTGACTTAGTTGCCCAGTGTGCTGTACCACTGGCTTCAGACAGCAATTCAGTGCCTGCATGGCTTGAGAGGGTTTGGAGAACTGTTGTTGTCTAACAGTGCTCTCTACTGATGAAGAATAGAAAAAATATTTCATTTTAGTGCTTTTCTACATGTTCTTAATTTCTCTCAGAAACTGTGAAATTGAACTAAAAGAAGTATTTTAAATATTGTGGAAAAGTAACAATTTCAAGCTGATTTATACAATTTTTTTATTTGCTTTCATTTAATTATGTATGACTGGTTTATCTGTATCTTATGCTTGTGCAATAGTCACAGTAATATATCAAAATATTTAGATATTTCTAAGCAGGACCTGGGTACTTGAGAAGAACAGAATTCCCACAGTCTGTTTTTCCTAAATGCCTGCAGCTCTCTAGCCAACATTTTCTCATCATTTAAAAGTTTACAGCAGAGATAAATCAAATATTAGCATGCTCACTTTGTAGAGAAATCTACCACAACATACACAAAAAATTACATCTGCTGAAAGCTGTGAAAGTGACTCCATTAGTTTTCCAAATCCTTAGTGTATTTCAACTATGTGAAGTATTCAAGATTAGGCACAGCATTTGGCTTTAAGTAATCTCATGAATTTAATATAAAGTCAAATTGGAAAAACTGTTGCCATAAAATATTGTTTGGGCCTTTTATTATATAAAAGGATCTTGTAAGAAGTTTGAGAAAGACTTAACCAAGGCCTGTAGTGACAGGAAAAGGGGTGATGGTCTTAAACTGAAAGATATCAGATTTAGATTGCACATAAGATAGGAGTTTACAATGAAAGTGGTGAGACAGTGGAACAGATTGCCCATGGAAGTTATGGATTCCCCATCACTGGTCAGGTTGGATGGGCCTTTGAGAAACAAGGCCTAGTGAAAAATCACTAGGTCTAGAGAAAGAGGGGCTAGGTGATGTTTAGAGATCCCTTTCAACCCAAATTTTTCTGTCATTCTATGAACAGGAAGAAAGAGACAGAGGCAAAAAGTGGGGCATCCAATATAAATACATGAAATCGCTGTCTTTGGGTCTATTAATAAAGGAGACACAAGAGACTCCAAGTCACACCAGCTCAGATGCCCTGCACTCAGAGGCTCACTGCAACATCAAACCCAAACTGGTAACTATTACTGGGAGGGAGGAAGGGAGGGAGATGTGCTGGCCAGTGCAATCTTCCACAAAGCCCCTCGAGGTCCCTCTGGTGGTGTATGCATTCTCCCTGTTGCATTAATAGTGTGCAGGGCTTCTCTTTTCTGACGATGTTATTGTTACTGCTTTTTGTTGCTTTTATGTCAGAAAGATATTGTGTGTCTGCCCATTGCATACTAAACTTGCTTAGCCATTTTCTGAGAGCCTTTAAGCCATCTTCTGTAAGCTTCTATATAAATCAATAGGCAACATGGGGCCACAGCAGTAACAATAATATTCAATCAGATTTCTCCAGTTGCTGGTCCTTTTAATGTCTGATTATGAAACAGCATAATAATAACTTCATAGTCTTCGGCTAACCACACTGAAATTGAGTGTGAAGACAAAAAGCAGCACAGCACAAGCCCTGCCTTATTTGCAGTACCAAAGCTGTCTGACCGTGTTTCATAAGTATTCCTTTGCATTGATTTTTGTAGTTTTAATTTATTTCTCTATTTAAGTCAATATAGAAAAAAGAACAGCTGGATCATAACCTCTTTCCTTGAGTAAACTACAATCACAACAATACTGAGACTTCTCCTCCCTCCTCTATTCATTTCTGCCAATGAATTTAGTCTCAAGCACACAAATTCCTTGGTCCATTTGGAATTCATGTGACATTTTGCATGAAAAACAGTGTGAAATGCTGTTTTCTCTACTCCTGTGCTATAAATTATTCATCTTTTTGATTTATCAGACAGCTTTTGCTTGTAGATAAGAAGTCATCTCTCATTTGCTCCACAGATCACATAGCCTAAACAATAGAAAATGGCTTGAATCCAGCAGAAAAAAAGGAGACCTGAGTATATGTAGTTTGTGTTAGGATTATTAAAAGAAAATGCTATGGCTCCAAACCTGCTTACCTTTGAATGAAGTTGTTTATGCGTAAACTAGGTTATCCAGAGTGCAATAAAAATGCAGGAGGTACAAAAGTAGATGTCCAGTTTTGAAGGGTTGCAAAGGGATTTATAGAAATGATTGGGGGAATACCTGTGGTCTGAACCTTATAAATGGGTCTAGAAGTAAGTATATTAAGACAAATAATGACAGGAGAGCATTATTAATTCTTGGCAGGTTTTCTTTTGAAGTTTCAGAAGATTTTTTTGTTGTTTCATTTTTGTAGGACATTCTATATAACATGAAGTGGCGACCTTGCTAAAAGAATCACACAAGTGACTGGGCATCTGTGCTGGAAGGATTGCCATGGTTGAACATTCAGTTCTGCTTCAGACAGTCCCTCGGTCACGCATTGCTTTCCCTGTTCCTCCATTCTTTCCCACTACTGTCAGTTTCTGTCTGAGGCATGGCACAGGGCCAGCTGCACAGTTAGCCTAAAGCAATACCATCATGTCTCAGGTTTTGCATTTCTTGAGATTTGAAACAAATACTAAATTATTACATGCATGGAGAATTCTGACAGCTTCTGACAGATGTTTTGGTGTTTCTCTTCATAATCCAGTTAATGCAAAATTTCCTGCTGGCCTTCAGTTTCTTACCCAGCAGTGTCTATGACAGCAAGCCAAAGTGGCCCCTGTTTCCTGGCCTTGGTGGCAAACAGAAGTTCTTCAGGAAGCTAAATTCTCTTGCCCCACTCAGAATAGTTTGGCTTTATTCGTACAATTGTGAATGATACCCGGGTTTGGCAATCCCCAGAGTAAATTTTGCATTGCCAGGGAAGGTGTTAACAGGCATAAGTGAAAGCTGGATTGTTGCTGACCTATATTAAAGCTGTGCTTTGATGATGTTTAGCTTACTGACAGATGTACACCAGTGGCTCCAGCAAACAGAAGCCCAAAGGTTTCATCATCTGGAGAAATATATTTTCTATGCTGTGAAACTGAGGCTGGTTTCCTAAGGAAATACATGGAAATAACATCACATGTACAAAACCATAGAGATTGTGTGCTTTCTCCACAGCTTTCACTGAATATTTATGATATGTCAATAATATGAAGAGAGTAATATGCCCTTGAATTGCTCCATTTTTTTCTCTCAACTCAAAAGCTGCTGCTGCAGCTGTTGCATTTTATAGTAGTATCACAGAATCACAGAATCACAGAATGGTTTGTTTACCAGCAGCCTTAAAGGTCATCAGATTCCAACCCTCTTCCACTAAGCAGGGACATCTTTCACTAGACCAGGTTACTCAAAGCTCCATCCAACCTGAATTTGAACACTTCCAGTGATGGGACCTCTACGGCTTCTCTGGGCAACCTGTTCCAGTGTCTCACCACCCTCACCCTCACATTTTTACTTCTATCTAATATAGATTTACCTTCTTTCAATATAAAGGCATTTTCCTTTGTTCTATCAATACAGCCCCTTGTTAAAAGTCCCTCTGCAGCTCTCTTTTAGGTACTGAAAAGACTGCAATAAGTTCACCCCTGATCTTTATCTTCTCCAGGATGAACAATCCCAATTCTCTCAGCCTTTCCTCATAGAAGAGGTGCTCCAGTCTTCTGATCATCTTCATGGCCTTCCTTCATACTCACTTCTACAAGTCCTAGTAGATTTTGCTGTCTATGGCTTGATGAGAGGCTGTGGTTTCTGTCACTCAAAACAGCAAAGGACCCTCAAGCTTCTGACAATTTCCATAACAATTTCCTTTTGAGCACAGAAAAGATTAAACCTCATGGAACCTGCTTTAGGAGACCACTCAAAAGTGAAAAACTACATAGTTCAAGGTGCTGGTGACAGCAGCTAAGCAAAATATTTTTAATCTGAAAAAGAATACATATTTCTATTCCTTTCCAACAGTTGCTTTATTCACATTTGTGAATTACTGAGGCATTTAAATATTTCTTCTATTTCTAAAAAACACCAAATCTGTTTGTTGTGTCATTCAGTGGAGGAGGGATATGTCATCATGTATGCATCACATGGACAGGTTAATGACCTCCACGACAAGACACAGGCAAGAAATCAAATACAACACATTTTGATCAGTGGCAATGACTGGCTATCCAACATTAGCCTGTGAAGAAGTGAGTTTGGCCAATAATTTTTCTCATTTTTTACACACAAACAGTGAAATCAAGAACCTGTGAGAGAAAAGCTTGACATTTAAAGTTCTTATTGCACTTTCTTTTTTTTTCCCATGGACATTACATGGGGCTTACACAGGCAAACTTCACAGTGGGCGGTGGGTGTAGTATGAGTTCCCAGGTTTAATTGAACTTACAAAATGCATACACAGGACAGAGATATTAATTCAGCATAGACAACAGTGCAATCAGGTCTTTTGTATCAATATTAACTTTTTCTCACTGAAAGAGTTGTGTAACATCATAGGTAGAAGTATTTGCACAGCTGCCTTCAGATATACCATTTTTAATCCTCTTTCTCATTACTTATAATTGCTAAATTTTAATTCTTCAAGGCAGACATTTTCCATGCCATGTGTTTGCCTGAGGATACATTTTTAATTGATCTTGAAAGTAGATTAAAGCAGATTTTTGGCTTAAAAAACTTGGCTATTTTTCAGCATTAATCACAAGCAAAATATGTGTTGCTCACATTAAGATGCTTGAAGTTCCAGCACATCTGCATTTGAGCTGCTGACTCAGAAAGCCTTGCAATGGAATCTACTCAGAGATGCATTATTTTCTGCAAAATATTATCTACAAACTTGCCACAAAATTAGCAGCCCAGGAGTTATATTTTTATAAAATTTTGTCTACTAAATAAGTTATATGTTATGTCTGTGGGAGGTTTTCTTTAGTGTTTCCTGTCTGGAGACAAGGAGAGCTGATCAGAGATATTCTGATCTGTGAATCTCTACCAGTCCCAAGAGTAACAAGAATTCACAAAGATGGCTGACTCTCTTCTTCTCTAAATAACAGCCTTAGTGAAAGGCACCCGAATAAGATCATGAGGCTAAGGGTAATAGGCAAGAAACATCAAAAAGGCAGAAGCAAGGAAAAACATAGACATATAAAATTGGACAGTGGCAGAATGATAAAAAATAGTAATAAGAGTAAAGATATCAAGCCCTTGGGATGTGCTGAAGAGAGTAGCCCATGCATTGAATGCAATTAGGTAACCAACTTGCAATTTTACCAGCTTATTACCTCACCCATCTATTCCCTGCTGAAATGAAGTCTTACACAACAAGCAGCATACAAAGCTGTGAAAATATTTCATATATCTATGTTAACAGGCTAAAATAAACTCATCCGTGCAAGCTTAATTCTACATTTGCCAAATCCACACAGCTTATTCCTTAATGTTGTTTTAAACACAGAGATACTGTTTTGGGAGGTAAAGACTCCCAAAGTTCAGGCAGAATTGCAAGGGTGTTAATGGTTTGTAGACAACTAGTTAAACCTAGTTAATGTGGAAATACAAGAAATATTTGCAGAGCATGCTGTGCTAGTTTGTAGCAGTTGGGCACTATGGCAGTTTCCATAGAGTTCCTAAATCCTAATAAGTATTTTAAACAGCTGAATCCATCCCAGCTCTTAACCTTTTGAATGGCCATAGAAATAGACCACTCAGAGACTGATGAGGGGCAGCAAAGTTTAAATGTCATAATCACTGAGTGTATCAATGTGGCTGGGGTTTCACATTCTGTGTTATATAGACCAAAAAGTTTAGAGTGTCACTTCGTTTATTTTCTTAGTGCACCACGTATTCAAAAGCAGAGCTGCACGTAGCAGCTGGCTTTGCTAGTTCCACCTGGTGATACTGTGGGCAGGCAAAGGAGAATCAAAATCACAGCACCCAGTCTGAACAACACTGCATGCTAGGTTGCTGAGGCAGGAACGTAAAACTGATTACACTGTATTTCAGTATCTCGGCTTTTCCTCTCCACATGTTCCTTCTCTGAGTGACAGGAAAAAATGTTTAGTGCAGTGTTTGGTTTCTCTTACTGAGACTGGAAAAGAGGAACAATTTGAGAAAAGAAACAGCCATTGGTCTGATTTTTGAAAGGTATGGGTAATTTAACAGGTTTGAGGCAGTTATTAGAAATAAATATTTTAAAAATTGAGTCACAATTCACCTACACAAAATACTTTAGTGCAGCTTGTAGAAGAAGAATATTTGTTGATTATCTTTCTTTTATCTACCTAGCTGTTAGCATCTTGACATTGTTAGTTTAGCAGAACAAAGAAATTATTCCCTTGGATTTCTGAGGCATTGATATTTCTCTTATTAGTGAAAGGCATCTGGAATTAGTAAAAATCATCAAAGTTTTTGAAAGAGAAAAGGATTGGCATCAGCATCATTTCTTTACTTACTCAGAAAAAACAAGATTTAAAATTAAAATATGTTGTTTCATTTAAAATGCACAGATATTTTACTTTTGTATCATAAGAAATATATTGAGAAATCTTAAAAAGTACTCATATGTATTACAGGGATTTCAGCAGGAATCATTATAGTGCATAAGATAAAAACACAAAAATAAATCTTCCACGTATGTCTGTACCTCACAGCTAAGGCTTTTCAATTATAACCAAAGCTATTAAGTCAAACAGTTCAATAGACATGTCCTGGAATCTCTCTGATCTTTTTTCAACATGACCTATTATTTTTATCACCTAATCCCACATTAATATTTTAATATACTTTGTATGTTAGTGTAAAGTCAGCATGTTAGTGTAAAGTCAGCAGCACGGTCCAATCCAGGGGTTTATGGGATTTTTCCTCTTTATTGCTGTGCTTTTATTTCCTATTTGAAAAATAATCCCTATTTTAAAAGTGCTGGACACATTTTTCCATAGTACCTTACTTCAGAATTACCTAATGGTACTGACATTATTGACCCGGGACCCCAACCTGTCAGTCTCAGGTGACTGCTGGTGAAGATTTCCCTATGGCTGAGGTCTACAGAGGTACATAGATTAGAACAGATGTTGCAAAGTGCAGAATGTATTAAGCAGGTGATTCTCTGCTTCCCAAGCTCATCAGGGACACCATGAGACCAAAACATAAAGCAGGATGGCTCTAGAGTTGCATAATATACACCAGGAGTCAACACAGGTCAGTGGACAGCACACAGTGCAAAGAACACAACTGTGCTTTCAAGGGCCTTTGTTCCCCTTCTTTATGTCCACTCTAACTATAAAAGCAGCAGTTGAGCAAAGGCTCGATTTTATGCAGCTATATAACATCCAGAAGAATAAATGCCCTTGTTCTGCCCTTTTAACACCCATGAAGAATTCATTTCATTAAGTCTACCAGACATTATTTGGTGTAAAATGAAAGATCTGTTTAGGTCTGATCAGAAAAACATTAGTAACATATTTTTGGCAGAAAAAGACTGTTATAGTTGTACCATGACTACATATAATTTTTAAGCAAAATTTCTGTCTTACAAAATTAAATACATACAAAATAGAGTACCTATTATTTAGGAAAACCATAAGAGAAATAATATTTCATTATATACTTTTTTCTTTCCTATTTTCTTTGTTCTCAAATAGTCATGCTTTCCAGTGCAACAGGAAAAGGTTGCTCTTTGACATTAAAAAGAAGAATGAATATTTGCCTAGCCAGCATGACAGTCTTCCTAAGATAAGGTAGATATTCTAAGAGCAGATATTCAATATTTCAGAAAATCAATCCTTTTAAGACATTAAGCAGTATCTCACAACTTTGAGGTCTCTGCAAAACATCCAAAGACAAATGAGTGTCTGCAGAAAGATAAACGAGGCTGCAAATTATTTCAGCGATTTTTGTAAATCGGAATTATATTTATTACTGTTTGAAGAAAGAAGATCCGTATGCAGTGAATCCTTGATTTCCTGGTAAATTAGAATCATATAGCCATGGGATATTTTGAGCTGTAAGGTACCCACAAGGATCACCAAGTTCAACTCTTGACTCCACAAAGGGCAACCTAGAGATTAAAGTATATGCTTAAGAGCATTTTCCAAACACTTACTGAACACCAGCAAACTTAAGGCTTAGGACCACTTGTTCCAGTGCTTAAACACCGTCTCAGTGAAGAACTTTTTCCTAATATCCAATCTGAACCCCTGACATAACTCTAATCCATTCCCTGATATCGGCAGACATCAGAAAGAAGAGATCATAAAATCATAGGAATGTCAAAAGCTTTGAGTTGGAAGGGGCCATTAAAGGTCATTTGGTCCAATCCCCCTGCAATGAGCAGGTTGTTCAGAGCCTCACTCAAGCTGACCTCGAATGTTTCTAGGGATGGGGCATCTTCTACCTCTCTGGGCAACATGTTCCAGTGTTTCAACACTCTCATAATAAAAAAAATTCCTTCCTTGCATCTAGTCTAAATCTACCCTGTTTTAGTTTAAAACTATTACCCTTTGCAATAGTGTGATGGGCCCTACTAAAATGTCTGACCCAATCTTTCTCCTAAGTGCCCTTTAAGTATTGAAAGGCCACAATCAGGTCACACTGGAGCTTTTTCTCCTCCAGGCTGAACAACCTCAACTCTCTTAGTCACAAGAGGGCTCCAGCCCCCTGATCATCTTTGAGGCTTTCCTCTGGACTCACCACTGATTCCAGGTCCTTCTTATGTTGGGGGCCCAGAGCTGGATGCAGCACTCCAGGTGGGGTCTCATGAGAGAGGAGTAGAGGTGAAGAAAAACCTCCCCAACCTGCTGGTCATACTTTTTTCTGTACAGCCCAGGATGCTTTTGGCTTTCTGGTCAGCAAGGGCACATTCCAAATCACAGTGAATCTTTCATCCACCAGTACCTCCAGCATCTCCCTCTGTTCTCCCCCTCATGCAGAAGCTGTAGACAGCAATGAGATCCCCTCTCCGCCTCCTCTTTCCTAAGCTGAACAAACCAAGTATCCTCAGCCACTCCTACTAAGTCCTGTCCTCTAGTTCTTCAAATATTTTTCAAGCTTTCTTTTGGACATATTCTAATTTTTCTGTATCTTTCTTTTTGTTGTGGAAGCCTAAACAGCGCACAGGTGAGGCTGCACCAGTGAGCACAGTAGGCCAATGACTCCTTTTGACCTGCGATCAAAATGCATACAGCACCCTACAAAAGGGTTGGCTTTTTTAGCTGCCAGGTCACGTTGCTGAAACATATTAAACTTACCTTCAACCAAAGCCCCCAGATTCCTGTCAGCAGGGCTGCATTGCACCCTCATGTCCCCCAGTCTGTAGGTACACCCACCAGATTACACTGCTTCAGACACAGAATCAAGCATTTGTCCTTGTTAAATTTCACATGGTTGGTGATTGCCCAGTGCTCTAATCTATCAAGATCTAACTGTAAAGCCTGTCTAATCTGTCAAGGTCTATCTTAAAGCATCTCTAGCCTCTAGGGAATAAATAGGTCCTCCTAATTTAGTAGCACCAGAAAATGTGCTGAGTGTACCTTCAAGCCCTTTCTCCAGGTCACTGATAAAAACATTGAAGAGAACGAGATCTCAAATTGAGCCCTGGTGAACGAGCACCACAAGTGACTGGACACCAGTCAGGTGTTAACTCAGAGACTACAACTCTCTGGGAATTGAGCCACCACTACATTTTGTACATGTCCAGTTTCATGCTGGACATTTTGTTCGGGAGGATGCTGTGAGAAAAAGCTTTGCTAAAACGTGCTGCTCTTTATATGAGAGTGTAGTGTTTTGAGTGAAAAAATACTATATATAATATGATTTTCATGAGAAACTCCAATGGATAAATAAAATTTTAAATATAAAATAGTAAATTTTTTTCAGGGGGGGGCGGTGGGGGGGGAAAGGGAAGCTTTTCTTTACAATACTATGAGGCATTGGCCTGTTTATGCCTTTTTCCCTTGAATACTATAAAGACCACAGTTTATCCAAGTAATTGTTCCTTCAGATGAATTTCTAGAGTATGAAACATTGTCTAGGGGCTTGTGGGAGAGTTCTTTTAAGGAGTGCAGTAATCCAGACTATTTTTTTCTAAGGCAAATATATGTCATTCAGTCAGTGGATAAGAGAGAGTTTAAATGGATTCAGTCTTCCTATTACTGCAGCAGTGAAATGTAAATATCAGGAGAAATTGATTTGGAAACATGATTTAATTTATCCTCTATTTAAGACATCTAGGTGTGAAATGTGTAAGAGTGCCTTATGGTTAATGATGTCACTGCAGTATAGGAATCTCCTCAGCAGGAAAAAGGTTATTCTCTTTTATTTCTTCAGATAAAACCTGTCCAAAGACTCCAGACAGGGAAGAGTTTAAATGGAGCCAGGGAGAAATATAAGTAGAACACTTTACAGCAAATAAAAAGAATCTGTAGTTATTCTATGAGGAAATAAAATTTCTCTTCACTGCAGCTCTGCACTTTACAGAAGGAGGTTTGGTTTTAATTTTAAGGGCTTCTAAGCATTATTACCATTATTAACATCATTATAATTATTATCAATAATATAATTATTCTCTTTTCTAGCATGCTTTTTATATCTCAGTATCTGCCATTAAAATGAAAAACTCTTCTGGCTCAGAGCCATTTTTCCCACCCATCACAGTGTTGCACAATGTTGCTCTTGCTCAATTTTTCTCCTGCTCCCCAGCAACTGGACTTCATGTTTCCTGCAGGTAAGAGATGCCGAATGTGCCTGTAAAGTTTCAGTTTGTTTTTTTAATTCTATGCTGTGGAGTTCCTCACAGACAAGTTGCTCCTCTGGGGAATATTTTAACAATTAGTAATAAAGCTTTTTTACATCTGTGTGCCCTTATTTTACTTTAATAAAAATTAGCAAGGACCAGTCTTGTTCTATAAGCTTCTACTGCAGTGTCTGTAGACACAGCCACAGTCACATGAAAGTTTCACATGGAGGGGGAGTAAGATTGAGGAAAATGTGTTTTACAGCTGACCCACTGACAAGATATTATGACACAAGAAGAAACCCTCTTCTTCAGCAGGTGATATCGTTGGTCCTGGATCACAGGAGAGAAAGGCCTTCTTCTTTATACCCTTGCATAACTGGTAAAAGGGAAACTTGCCTTCATGGATGCTGTATTGATAACTGTGATTTGAATTACACAAAGCAATTGTCTTCATGTCTCAGCACAGGATTTGACAAGAAGAACTCTGTTTCATTAAGTGTATTTTCCATAATGAGCTGTGGGGAAAAAAAATCCCCTGATTTGGCTGAGCATATTTGTATGTCCTGGTTTAAAAATCCTACATCCCACAAAGATGTCCAGCTGTTTCGATCTGGGGCTTTTTCCTTCTAGGAGACTGCACACCTAATTGAAAACTTTCAAAGTAGTTTGTGTTTAAAAACAGTTTTAGGTTTGAATAAACTTGATATATTGAGTAGTTCCTATTCTTCCACTTGTCCAGAAACTATGACAACTTGCTGAAGGACTTTCATATAATAACTTGGAAGATACATCACTTTGGTTGTTAAATTGTATTTTCTATTTCCAAACCATTCTTCAATGTTATATAATCGTCAGATCCTACCAAACTATAACTTTCCAAAAAGCCATGAATTTTCTAAGTAAACAACATAAAAATATGGTTTCAGAGTGAATTTGATTACAACTAGTTTTATCTGAACTTATTCTGGAAGCTTCTACTTCCAGCAATGCTAGAGGACACGTTTTACAGTTGCTAATAAGTTTGCATCAGAAAAATTGCAACAATCAGAGGCAGAGCAAAGTTCTTAGTAAAACAGCAAAGTTGTGATCGAAGGGTATTCTCATTCACAGTAGAATTATACTTGAAAGTGGTTACCTGCAACATTATCATAAATGAAGTCAGAGATTCAGTGAATCCAATGGCCTAGGAAATTTTCATTCGGTGTTAACCAGCAAGATGGACTGACTATTACCTTAAAAAAGATTTGGGAATCTAGCAAAAGTAACTTCTATGGTGATATTTTCTATGGGGAAAATATCTTGATTGTATTTCTGTACTTTAGTGCTTTGATTCCAGCTCAGCTGACCAGTCTGTACAGCACTGCGATGTCATTATCTACTGGGAAAAATTCCAGGTTCTTGGGAAAGCTTTAAATTCATAAAAAAATGCCTTGGTATTAAGCTAAAATGCCTGTTGTTTAACCATAAGTTTTTAGATTACAAGAGATTAGATATAAACAATATATTAATAAATATAATAAATACATTTTATCAATACATAGTCAGGAGGGGACTGGAGCATAGATTTGTGCAGGTCAATGCTGACAGCAGTTCAGCTGCTGTGAAACTTGCAATGGGAATGGCTTACCACTAGGATGGCCCCTGCATAGCTGATGGCACAGCAAGCAGCAGCTCCAGTGACAGTCAGAAACGAAGCTTGAAATTGCACCCTTCAGCACTTCTCTTTCCAGGCACTGCATTTGCTCTGCTAATAACAATGTTCATATTGAGTCAATTTAGTCAATTCAGTTTTTCTTCATGGATCCTATGTAATTCAATACATGAGAAATGTCTTATGACATCACCTACCTGTGCAGTTCTTTCCTCTCACAAGTTATATACTGCACTTCCAAAGATTTGTACCAAGCCAGGGTCCTGGGAATTAAGAAGGGCAACTATTGACTCATTCTTTTGAGAAGACTGCAAAACCCCTTTTTCTTATACAGTGAGTTGCTGACCCTTGACATCAGAGCAACGTATAAAAGTGCTGATAAACTGTACTGATTTGTGAAGCAATCAGGTCCATCCTCTTGCTGCTGCAGATTTGAACAGAAGAACTATTACCTTTCAGATTGGCAATCTTAACTCTTCTACCACAGCTTGATATCTTGTTTTTCTACATCTACTAAGAGAGATGAAAAGAGATATCTAAAATCTAAATGTTTACAGTAGTATTGCAGTATTACGAAACAGTGGGAGAGAAAGCATTTGAAAATAAAACACATTTGAAAAACTGAGAGGTTGGTTGCCCCATTTTCAAGATGTATAAGACTGGGTTTATGTTGTATTGTGTTTTTATATCTTTGTAACAGTTCTGTAATGGTTTACCCCTTCACCCCCCATTTTCTCCCAATGGTTCCACCCTGACCTCTCCCGCCCTTCCTCCAATGCTACCCCTCCCTGGTACCTTGTCCATCACGCAGCTCCTAATCCCACCCTCCCAAATTTTTCCACCTTGGGCATTGAGTGAGTGGACAAAGGCCAGGGGTCCCTCCCTTTACCTTCCCCCACTGGTTTGTGTTTCTGTCTGTCCTCCTGCCTTCCACTCCCCCAAACTCCCCCATTGGGCAGTGGGCGTCCTTCCCCCTTGTCTCCGCCCCGGTACTTAAGGTGATTACGAAAGCCATGTGGCCACTTTTGGCCGCAGGGACATGGAACTCAGAGCTCCTCGGAGCTTACAATAAACCTGAAACTTTTCCCCGGTCGTGAGTCGACTCCCTCTTTACCTTCTCAGACGCCATCTCTCCTCCATACAAGGCAGACAGCGAAGCGCTCTGTCTTAGCCGCTCCCCGAATCTGCCACGAGACACAGGGGAGTGTCCCTCACTGCTGACTGTGCCTCTGCCGGGCAGGCGAAGCCAGGGGGCTTCAGAGAGAGCACAGTGGCAGGTTTACAACAGAAATATGTGAAAGACAATTTGCTGTGATACTAGAGAAATCTAGGGTGCCAAAGCTTTCTGAGTGCAATGTGCAGGTTTTGTCCTCATATCACTAAAAATGATGTAGCAGAATGAACAAAAATCAGGGCAACAAGTAAAACCAGAGCTATGAAACAACTTTCATACAAGGAGGGGCCTAATAAAACAGGTTTCTTATCAGAAAAAGGACAGCTGAAGCCGTATGTGGCAGGAATCTGCAAAACTATGAGTTGTAAGGAGAAAAAGATAACACATTATGCTTTCCAGATCAGGACATAAATAGTGGAGGGTGCCCCTGTCTGCTCCCAGCAGAAGGATTGAAATAGATGATCTTTAAGGTTCCTTCCAACACAAACCTTTCTATGATTCTATGATTCAAAGAAAAAGTAAAAGCAACAGGAAACAAGCTGCACATTCAAACCAACATCCAAAAAGAAGAAACTTCTTTGTGTGTGGGGGGAGATCAGCTGCAGAGCTCCTTGCCATGGGTGCTGTGAATGCATTATTTGCAGCAGAAGTTGTACAGAGTTACAAGGAAACTACACCAAAAAGCCATGAAAAAGTAAAAGAAAAAGAAGAAAAAAAAAGAAAAAGAAAAAGAAAAAGAGAAAAAGAAAAAGAGAAAAAGAAAAAGAAAAAGAAAAAGAAAAAGAAAAAGAAAAAGAAAAAGAAAAAGAAAAGAAAAAGAAAAAAAAGAAAAAGAAAAAGAAAAAGAAAAAAAAGAAATAAAAACTAACAATTTTTTTTTTTTAAACATGGTCATCCTCTCAGGAAATCTGTAGGAAATCTGTTATGTATGATTTATTGGAGCTTCTTCTGGCAATATCCAGGCATTTTTCATGTTTGCAGCTGTGGACATACAACTAAAGCAAGATAGACTAGTTCTTCAGTCCAATATGATCATTCCTACTTTCTTCTGTTTAATTACAGAAGTAAATTTAATTAGTTGAAACTTTATTCATACTACTTACATTTCAAGTGTACTTAAACACATTTTGCATGGGAATTCTGTGTCGGTGTAGGGAGAGGATAATGCTCCAAAGGGTGACAGCAATGAACTCCATGTAACAAGGATTGTTCAGTTGTATTCATGCATGTTTCTCTAAGTCAGTGGCACCACTTCTGTATAAAAGTAAAATGTAAAGTTATTTAAAATATTGAAAAATAAAAACTGCCTCAGAAAAAAAAAAAAAGAATGTGTCATAGCAACCAAATATATTGTCCCTAATTAGTTGACTGGCAATACGAGAGCTTCATGTTATTTATAAATGTCTTTGTCATTGAATGCCTGGCATTGCTGAAAAGGCAAAAAGAATCTGTTGTCAATAAAGCAGGAAAATGTCAAACCTGATTTAAAGCAAACTGGTCAAAAACTGGTCACAGGAAAACAAATTATTACTTAACAGGTTATAAAAATCTTACAGCTCATACCCACACCCGATTAAAAAACTATTCATCAGAATTAAGGGTGTCATGCTTTTTCTGTATCAATATTTATGCCTGTGCTGAGCAGCAGATGCAAATGGGATGGAAATATAAAAATCTAATTTATTTAACATGTCTATATCTTTAGATGTTACAGAATAGAGTTTGTTTACAATTACCTTTACAATTACTTATGTCTTTCTCCACTCACTGTTTAAAAAACCCTAAGGCTGTCCAAAACCAGTGTAGAATGTTCTTCACTTCAGTCAATGAGCTTTAACAGAAACCAATGCATTTTAACTGAATTTTTGTTTATCTCAAGCTGCACATTTTAATGAAATCAATACATTCTTGCTGAAAGCCTCATGAATCCATTGGAAAGAATACATTTTTTACTGAAACCAATATACAGTTTTATAATGTCTGTATGTTTTAGTGAAAGCATTGCAATACATTTTAGCTGAAACCAATACATTTCTCCAGGGCTGATGCCAAAGAAACCTTATTTTACAGTGAAACCAATGCATTCTTACTGAAACTAATATTCCATATTCCTGAGCCAACATTGTCAGGCTAAATGAAAGCTATGTTTTATTTTACTAAAGAAATTACACTTTCAATGGAATCTTAACACAAGGAGTTTTGCAAAGCTTATATTTTAGTATGTGCATAAAATAAGAAGCAGATCATAAGAAGTCATTCTGCGATAGATCTATCTTCTTAGGGATTTTTTTATGCATTCTATCACATGAGTTACAATATACTTAGTTTATTTTCATTCTCATTAGACTTTCACTAAATCTTTTTTTCACTTTATATGCAAACTGACTTAAAATAAGTCAACATTACGGGTGATTTACACTTCAGAGCAGAGGAATAGAACAGTGGTTAATGATTTTATTGTAGAGTAGATATGATTTATTATGCAAGAATTTTTGGTAAGAATTGTTTTCAGTACATCAGCTTTGGTATTTTTCTTGACATTATGACTTAAGACGTGCTGATCTACATTACTTGGAAATGTTTTGAGTAGTCTGGTACATGTATCTAATGATTTGTTATCCTTATAAGTGTTCTAATCAATGCAATTAATGTGAATTAGAAGGCTCCATCTGAATTTCAAAAATCTGAAGAAATGTGTAATCTGCTTAAAATTTAGATACTGTTTTTCTTTCTTCATCTTTACAGTATAACGATATAAAGTAGACTGAGCAAGAAAACAATCAATACTGTGAATTCCAATGAAAGTATTTTGACTTAACCTGATACAGCAGAGAACCACAAACACAAAGCCATTAAACAAAAAGGACCAAATTTATACTGTTACTGTTCTCACCACAGGCACATCCTAATATTATCTTCAGTTAAACCAAATATACCATCATTTCCTAGTGAAAACCCAAATGCAATGAAACAATAAAGGAATTTGACATATTTTATTCAACTGAAAGATTAGTTGTGAAACTGCAGCACATTACAAGCAAGAAGACCAGATGCTAGATCTGATAATTTGCAAACTGAAGAGTGCAAAGAGTTTCCCCAACTCCCACAGAAAATGTGTTGAAATTATTCAGTCTTTATTAGCTAAGAGATGTAATTGATTGCCTTAAGGTGACCTTGACTAAGTAATTATTAGGTCTTTGTGCATTACAGTATCTACTTCTGACCCCACTGTTCATGGCTTCCTTGATAAAAGACCAAAGATACTAGCAAGTAACATGGAGCACTCCCAATTCATCAGCTCCAGTTCTGCACTCCTCTCTGTGCAGATGGGATCCTGATATTTCAGGCACTAATGAAGCCATAGCCTTGCCATTGCAAAGTTTGCTTTGCCAAGCTTGCTGCTTTGCAGAGCTGACCTACTTACAAACCGTACGAAAACAAAATGGTCATTTTATCTCTGAAGTTATGCCTAATGACATCTTTCAAAAAATTCTTTCCCTACTAATGATGCTTGAGAAATAATGAATTAAATGGAAATGCAATGGAAAGTCAGAAGAAAAATGCAATTTTGAGGAAAATATATAGTCCAATTAAAATTATTAGCATAAAAAGGGTAGTCTATATTGCTACTGCAGCTGCTTGCTCACTGAATGGTTTTCTTCATGTACAATAGGTTGCCTTGGGGGTGATTGATCCATTTCCAGAAAGATAATCATTGCATTCCAAAGAATCTAAAAGACAAAGTGTAACAAGACCATGCACTCTACTAGTATTGGATTTTACTTCTCATTATTTAGGCCCTTCTAGCAATTCTCTCTTAATAAGTTCCTATAGTGCTTTGCCAGACTCCTTTTTACTATAACATATTTTATTCTTTCAAATTTGTATGGTCCACTCATCTTGACATGACTTCTACCCCACATCTTTCTAATTACTGCTCTTGCTGGCATAGCGTTTTGTGCAAGCATTTTAAAATACATGCCATTATTATATTTGTTTCAGAATCCCACACAATAAGGAAGGATAATATTAGTTGCTCAGTTTTGTCCTTTTCAATGTCATTATTAAAACATAATTGACTTTAAAAAGGAGAGTCAAATGTGTGAAAATGACATTAAGCATGAAATTAGGGCCAGAAGGAATATTCCTGTTAAATGTAATTAATAACTGAAACAGTTAATACAGGAATCCAAATCTGTGTGTTTTGAAATATTTCATCCTGCATCAAAGTTAGCATTCTAGCTTGACAGTGAGAATGGAAGTGATAAAAATAATTATGTTTTCAGATCTCAAACTATTTTATACAGAAGTTCAGTTTAACAGACACACTAGCTTCTCCTGTTGGTCATAAAAACAACATAATCCACATTATTCCATAAGATACACTCGCTGAGATTTATAATCAAACACTATTCATATTCAGACAAGAAAACACTATAGAACAATCTTTAAGATGCGGCTGGATATAATAAAGCAAGAGGGAAATCCAATATCCACATTGTCTGTTTCATGTTGCATTAAAATTAACATTTCAGTTCAAAAAGGTTTTTCTGAATTTACTTTTTAGACAGTAAATTAAATTTTATTTTAAAATATAGTTGTCATTTGGGATTGTCCTTCTGAAGTTAATAAAAGGAAAAACAGAAGTAAAATATGCAGGAAACCTACCTTATTCCACATAGAATTCGACTGACCTTGTCCATCAGCATCTTATTACAGTTACAACCTTAGCTCCTTAAGCATGTTTTTCCAGACTCTGCTCCTATACACATCACTATTGACTTCCCTGTTATTACTTACAACATCTTCACCATTTGTTGCCCACAAAGATTTTCTTCTGAAAGCCAATTATTTTTGAGATGGAAATTTCACTACTCCTCTCTCCTTTGCATTTGTTTTCCACAAACTGTCATAGCATTCTGATCCAAAGGAAAACACACTTTATTCCTACATAGTTCATTACTAGTTCAAAGCTAAAAGAAAGACCTCCTGGGAAAAACTAGAGACCAATAAGTGCAAAAATAGCATCAACAACTGTCATTGTCTTAAAAAAGGAGAGAACACTTCACATTGTCCTCTTCTATATCAGCCAATATCACACCCCTTTGCTGTATTTATGCCATTGGTAGCCTCTAAAAAACTCTCCCTTTTTGTTTCTGCCTTCAAAAAATCCTTCCTAGCTCCCAAAATCTTTGTCAACTAATTATTCCATCACTAAGTATTATCTCTGCTGCTAGGTTGATTTGCATAGATTGGATTTAAGGCAAATAATGTGATGCAAAATGTATGGATAACCAAAGTAAAGGAAATAATGTTATCTTAGGTGCACTTGTGAAAGGTTTCTGCAAGGATAAATACATTGTATGGTTATGACCGACCAAAGTCATATAAATAAATCTAATGCCACATGCTGGAAAATCTGTTTTCAGATTATCAGACACAAAAGAACTGCTGCTCATAGGTTACTCCTTTATGAAGCATTTAGATTTGACAGTTGTCTGGCAGAGAAAAAACTAAAACAGCATGGGTAAATGTAAAACTACCTAAAGCACTAACACAGAATTTGAGATCTAAATGAACTACCTCCTCTAATAATGATGCACTGAGCTTTATTAAAAGTGCTGAGTATTTCGTATCCCACAGAGTCCTTTCTATTAAAGCACTAGCGCTGTAAGAGCTCTCTCCTCCTGTCAGAGAAATTGCTTCAAATACTCAGCATGTTCACTTGGGGATGCTCATGCAAAGGTGTCTTTAGTTGTTCTGATAAGGCAGAACAGTCTTTGTCAGTAATTAGAATCTCTATTAAAGGTGAACGTAACTCTTCTTAAAATCAGTGAAAATATTTACCTCACTTTAGAAAGTCCCATATCTCACCATAAGTGATTTACAGTATCTTCTTCCTCTTAATTTCTGAAGGATGGTCCATAGAGGGAAAAAAAAGGCACATAGTATCACATCCCATGTGGTGCACGGAGAATTCTCTGACATTTCCTGTTCACAGAAATTGTCTCCAGTTGAAATTCAGTCTTCAGTTATTTGGTCCCTGTATAATGTCATCTGTGCACATCTAAGACTCAGAAAAATTTGCTACCTAGGGAAACTTGGTGGCAAACAAATCAATGGTTTCCATTTTGCTCTTGGCATACCTGACAGAATACGTGACTGCTGGATGTCAGATTCTTTTTAGACTGGATTTATTGATCATGTCTGTCCAAAACATTTAAAGCCTTCCCTTGTGTTTTGAAGAATATAGAAAATGCTTTCTTGCTCATGGTTCCATGGAAGCTGAGTTATCTGTTTTCACTTATCATTAGTGCACTTACAGGCAGCTTGTATGGTAGTCATGTGTATTTTCTTCCTTTCAGCCAACTTCTGCCAAATATCCTTTCTTTTACCCATCCCCATTAAATATTATGACATAGGGTTGGCAAAATGCTTTGAACAAGGTAATTGTGGTGGCTATTAATAATCATCTTTCTAATATGTCCTGAAAAACTAAAAATATTTGTTCTGAGAACAAAGGAATGGACTGAAAATCTTTGATTTGCTCCTTTGCATGCTCATTCACAGATTTTCAGGATAAAATTTTAAGCTTTTTCTCGCTAGAAAGCAGAATCCAGAATGTTTTTGGCATCCCAGACCTCTGGCAATTCCATTTTCTGTCAAATGTGTTTCCTACCCAATTCTGTTATTCTTTAAATTCATGGTAAGCTGAAGCGTGTCAGTCAGTCCTGCATCAACACTCCGCTTGTCATGGGATTCCATGAAGGGATCTGAGCCTATAGCAAAAATCTCTATCTTTTTTGCTTTGCCTGCCTCTTTTGGTATTTCACAAAATTATCTAAATTTCCAGTAACTGGTTCTATTCCTACAACATGTACATAATCAGTAGGACCCTGAAGAACAGCATGCATTGTTTAACACAGTCAATCCACTCATGTTGTTGTATGGCCTCAGATTTTCTGGGTCAGCACAATCCCTTCTTCACAAGAGTGAGGGATGGCATTTAAGCACTTGAATTCTCTGTCTTTAGCATACTGTGTGCCTGTCCTTATTGTTCTGTAACTTGCTGCTGTCTTGGCAGCCTCTGACAAAGGTGAATTCAAAGAGTTCTGGGGCACGATTTATTTCCAGGAGCACCTACAAGTCTGCTGTGTGTTGAAGACTCATACAGACTGTCTGTGAATCAGAACAGCTGGGTCATTCCTTGGTGTCATCTAGACTGAAACCAAATTCTAAATTTTGTAAATCCTCCAAAAACAAACAGCTTTTTCCCTTCTTTATGTATCTCTGGGAACCAACACTGTTTTTTTTTTCAAACTCTTGTATAATTATGATTTTCTGACTTCACAGAAAGCATTTTGGTCATGTACCAGGATAAAGCAGATTCTGTGTTAGAGTCACACAAATGCTTACAAAACAGTGCAGTTTACTTGGCCTCACTCTTCTTTTAATGATCCCAACAGAATTTTCATTTGAAAAGTAAATATGAAGATAATAACTAGAAAGGGAATAATACGTGATGCAGTTCAGCCCTACTGTGATGGCTCTGTTATGGTTTTGTACCTTGTCCTGTAGAAGAAACCAAAGTCAGGGATACCTGTGGAAGTGGAAAATATTGAATCCATTTGAAAGCACCATCAGCAAACAAAATCTAACACTCACTCACATGCCTTTCCATTATAACAGGATACTGAAAGCCTTGAATTACCTCCCCATTTCCTCTTCCATCAATCCACTAGCTCAGCTGTGAGAGGAAGAACATAGTAGGTGAACTAATATCCATGTGACCTTGTTGCCACCAGAAAGAGATTAAGTAGATTTCACACAATTTGGAGTGCAAAGAAAGGGATATTTCATTCACCTTGTGTATGTTATTTATTTTTACAGTGCAAATGGAGATGCTGAGGTGTTCTGTTTTACAGAACAGGGTGACAGTTTTAAGGCTAGATACACTCTTATCTTGGGACACAAGCCCCCTGGAAGCTGCCCTGATCCACAGAATTCATCCCTGAACAAAACTGCCAATCCCGAAAATTCTCATCCCTGTCAATATCTCTCTGTTTCACAATGACACATTTTCTGAAGCAGCTGAAAATGGGGGAATCCAAAGTTAAACTTCATGTTGTTCTTCATGTTTTCTACTCACAGCTGAATAATTATTTTCCCTAAGCAACATCGATTATGAGATTCCCCACTCCACAGTTTAGTTACGCAGTCAAAAAAATCATGAATTTACCTCTGGCTGACCCTTTTAAAAGAGTAAAGAGGAAATTAAAAATGTTTGAAAGAAATAAAAAACCAGAATTGCATGTTGCCCCAGTGAGACTACCCAAGCAATTTAAATGTGGATGGATATATGTGTGTGTGTGTGTGTATGTGTGTGTATATATACATATATCTATATCTATATATACATATATATATAGATATATATATATAAAAACATACATATTTATGCCCATATAAAAACGTATATGTATCTACATATATAGTCTTATACTGAAGGTAAGGTCTAAGAATCAGATATTTTTGTTAACATTTTTTGGGGTGATGTAAAACACATATGAATATATACGATGTCTGTGATACTGCCTCCCAAACTCCAGATTTATTTATCTGAATTTCTAGGACCGTTCTTCTATGTTATCACATGATACAGGAAAGAATAATATGTAAAGATATGGAGTCTGATGCTTTTTGAATGTTTAATTTTGCTGAGATTAGAAAGCTATTTAGAATACAGCAATGTTATTAAATTAATGCACAAATTATATTGGGTTATATAATAATAGTATTTTTAAAGTATAATTTATTTATTTTATCATATACAAACCCATTATTAACATAGATTATTTATTTATGACTACAAAAGCTCACAAATTTTTACCAAAGGAATAGTTTGTGTTCTATGTGTAGGTATTATACTGCACCTTTATTCCATTTTTCTGCCATCCCTATTTCAAAGTCTGAATTTGCTTTTTACTGTCTACTTCACTTTTCTATTTTTGCTTGCTAACTAAATTTATTCCTACTGCCCATTGACCATTTTGATTTTTTAGCCTCTCTTTACTGAAATGAGAGTCAAGTGATAAACTCTGAGCTTCAATTTTGAAACTATTATGCTGAAAGGAGCTTGAAATTGGATAGAATTAGCTTATTCGTTCAGCATTGCAAAAGGAAAAATACTAGTAATTTCTGAGCACTTCCAATTTCCATTTACTTCAGAGCAAATTTCACATATTCAGCATGTACCCAGTGCTAGAGTTGCTTGGGAACGTCTCTGGGAAACATTTTCCTTGTCTGTGAGCAGAGTCATTTCTGTCCAGACCTGGAAAATAATTACTTCAGTGGTTGCAACCGCACAATTGGAGAAAAGGACAACATTAGCCTATGACTGATGAGCAGATAGAAAATGGATGGGAAGTCTGGAATTATAGTCTTCTTATATATTCTATTCTCTATATTATGGTTTTCTTATATATTCTAAAATAATTTATGCATTAGAACAATGTTTGTATAGACCTCTTGATGTACAGGCCTATACAAGCTGTGGGCAGTACTGTTGTGGAGGACAACATGCAGCATGCCAAATATCCAAACAGAGCCATAAGAATAGCTCATATTAACTGAACACTTGGTTCAACTAGTGCTTGGTGCCTCAGAGTATGCCTAGCTGAGAGGTAAAAAATTACAGCAGCCTAAAAGTTCAGGTAAAATATGAATAAGGGGGGTTCATGTTATATATGTAAATAACCGATAAAGCTTACGACAAGGGATAGCTGTACTGTGCATCCTGGTGCTTCAAGCAGCTGGGAAATTCCACCTTCTGTCCTACTTGGTGTTCTGTACACAATGTTGTATCACCTACAGTATTGTCTGAATTAAAGGTTTCACAGTTCATTTGTTCACAGAATATGCTGAGTTGGAAGGCACCCCTAAAGATTATCAAGTCCAACTCCTAGCCCTGCAAAGGACAGCCCCAAGAATCACACCCTGTGCCTGAGACTGTTGTCCAAACACTTATTTATCTCTCTCAGGCTTGGTGCCTGTGGCCACTTCCACTCAGTTTAGACACAATTCTAGTTTTATAGTGTGGCAACTTCTGAGAAAAGACAACTTCTTTTTAGCAAGCAGTATTTCATACATGATAATATTCCTTTAAAATCACACCTCAACCTGAGCTGCCAAATTCCTCTTCAGACCCCTAAATAAATGAACTGATGTTCAGAACTGCAAGTCAGTCTCATCATTCTTGTTAGAAACAAAGGAAATTTGAACACAGGATATTTTTCTTTATGCCTGAATAGAAAAACAAGATCTTTTTCTTGTACCTTCATTAACCCATATAGTTTTTAATTTCATGTTGCTAGAGGCATTGACTCTTCTGCTCATGTACTCTTTCTTTTTCATTCTGCAGTAGGATGGTAGTAAATTTTTATATGACATGCTGCAGTGATCAGACTTACTCTGCTGGTTATTGTAAATTTCCTTACCAAAACAGATTTTAATCATAAACAGCACCATTCAAATTACTTCTCAAGTTGTCTTTATAGTGCTCCAAATCCAGTGTACCTGTACTTCCAGTATTTTGAATGGGACCAAAAAATAGATGGTCATTACTTAACATCATAATAGGTCTCTAAATATTTTAACTGAATTTTTAATTTCTTTGTGATGTTCTTTCCGTAAGATTTCTTGAAGAGCTGCACAGCACAGGTACAGACCAATGGTGACATCAAGTGGTGATTTGCATTTTTACTATATTTGGGAATAATCACAGGTTTGGTGTCAACAACTGGCAGAGGGGCATTCCACATTCTTTTCATTTTTTTTTTCTTTTCTTTTAACTTTCTGCTTTATCTGACATGCTTTTTATTTTCAGTTCTGCATTATCCTGTGGAAAACACCAAATACCATCCAGCCCAAAGGATGTCTGCGTATGTCTCCAAAGATCACAGGTTAGGGTTTGCTGAGGTCATCAATACTATGCCAGAGAAATGCTAATACTAAATACTAACTAAATGCTAATAAACTAAAAAGTGGTGTTCAGCTAGGTATTTCACTTCTAATATGTGAAAGTTTCTCCTTCATTCAGGTTCTGAATTAAATGTGAACTCTGAAGGATAGGCAGTCTTTTGTTTTCTGCAGATTTCAGCAGTATACTACTCCTCAGTGGGCACTAAGGGCACCCTATTTCTTTTTAATTTGATCCAATATCAAATACATGTCTTGAGTCTTTCCATTTTAAACACTACATCAAGGGGGTTTTTTCATTGGTCTTGCGAGTTCTTGTCAGTAAATTATAACTCTGTTACCAGAAAGTCAGCACATTTAAACAAGCAAAATATTTTTCAGGTGTTTTGGTGCTGTAAACAGCAAATTGGATGCTGTCAGTGTTGTAGGGCACAGAAAGAAATAGCAACCAGAGCCTGCAAACACAGGAGTATAAAGATTGCATAGCTTAGGCTTCAGAAGCCAGATGACCTTTACATCCTTTTACTTACAGAGCACATGTGATTCTGTGCTCCTCTGCATCCTCTCAACAGCTCTTTCCCATGGGCCTTATCCTTATGGTGACATGGCATAACTGGCTTTTTTCCCTCTAAAATATGAAAGAGAATCACAACCTTCCCTATCTAATGCTTGGGAATTCACTCTGCACTGCATAACCAGGCTTGAAATCAGCTACAGTGCTAAGCATCTCCATCTGTAATCATCTTTTGAGAAAGAACATAACACAGTTATTTTCAGTAAAGGGTAAATATTAAAAACAAATTTCACAGGTTTTGTTTTGGGGTTTTTTTTTTGTTTTTTTTTATCTCAGTCCAGACTTTTAAAAAGCTTCCACTGCTAGGATGTCAGAATGATTGTGAAAGTATGTACAGAGAGTAAAAGGACAGTTTCGTTCCCTTTAAAATGATGGATTATCTGACAAGCTTCAGTGCATTGCTAGTCCATGACTAGTGTCTAAAAGTGGAGTTCCAAATTAGTTTCTCCTCCAGGTTGAACTGTTATAATGTGCAGATCTGACTATTGGAGCACCGGATCTCTGGAGCTGGTGGAACATACAGGGAAGGAAATATTACTAGTAGGGTTAAATCAGGTGGTTAAAAGGGATCTGGCATAAACTCCAAAATCCTCTTTATAATATTACATCCAGGAGAGATTCCTGTGGAAGGTAGAGAAGATACGTGACATTCCAGTGCCAAACTTCTGAGCCTTCATTTCCTCTTTTGGTAACAGAAAACGGAAATTTAATGATAGAATAAATTTATCCCATGCAAAATGAAAACAAAAAACTCACATACCATTCAAGTCTGTCTCCAAGGTTGAAACTGGGACTTAAGTAATACACAAACATTCCTTGGCACCATTTCTCTGGCCACTGAGAATGATTCACCAGAGTATATGAAGTCCTAGAGAAGATGGTACACAAATAGTCCTCCCACTACTAATCTTGGTTTTGTGTCACCTTTATGAGGAAATGTTCCTTTCTTTGAGCAGTGGTTCCAGACATTAAGAATCCACTCTTTTAAAAAAGAAATCAAAAGAAAATTTCAGTGTATTGTGACATCTTAATGTGCGATGGCCAAACTTAGACAAAGAAGAGAGTAAGAGACATCCAGCAAAGCACATCACCTATCTTTAGCCTAGATCTAGAGAGGCTTTCCATGGCATTCAATGTGATGTGAAAAGGCACCACAGAGGCAGAGGGGCATTGCTAACTGAGTCCTAGAGATACAACACTTTTTGTCCTAATTAGAAGGACCCTGACACATCACCTGGGGGTTAGATGAGCAAGAAAGCAGGAGCAAGTAGGAGTAAGTTCAGCACTTTCATAAGTACATTTTTAATATGTCTGCATAATCTTAAAAAGTGGCATAATAAAGGAAGGCTGGAAATTTTAATGAAATGTTCAAACCATGTTCTTTAACATTTATTTAATGCACAAGTGATGTTTATATGTATTTCTATGTTTAATTCCATCATAAGTCATCCCTTGTTCCACCTGTTTTTTCCAATAACCTTGCCACTCATTTTCTTAACATCAGTTGTAGACTCATGTTAGAGCTGCTGAACATGTCAGAGCAGCAGCAGGATTTGCTTTTTAAA
The DNA here is from genome assembly GCF_031753505.1 of Anomalospiza imberbis. NCBI lineage: Eukaryota > Metazoa > Chordata > Aves > Passeriformes > Viduidae > Anomalospiza > Anomalospiza imberbis. Next base: position 53,840,251 of record NC_089681.1, on the reverse strand, counting down.
GCAGGATTTACTTTTTAAAGATCTGCTTGTGGCAATATGTCATTCTTACTTGAAAAGACTTTCTGGTACAGAGTTGAAGCCATCCTAGATACTCTGGAGGGTTAAATGTTACAGGGGCTAATACCCCAGGAGTTGTTTAAAGACAATAACTGTTAACAATGCACCAAGAGTAAAAACTGTTATAATATAGCACCAAATCAGAATCCAAACTAAGGGCACAAGTGAATGAAGGTTTCTGAACTGGAATCTCGGTAATCAGTTCTTGGTTTGGATTTCATGTTTATGACGCACATCTTTATTTCTTTCCACAAGAGGGCAACAGTGAACTATAAATATATTTTTTCCTTCATTTAAGAGTGTTGAAAAGATAGTAACATCATTTTTCTTTAGAAAAAATCAGATATCACACTACTATAAGTCAAAACCTCTGTCTGATGCTAAAAAAAAAAGTCTGGAATAAAATCTTCTACAAAGAAAGGAGGGTGTTTTTTCTCCATAAAAAAGAAAAAATTCAGTGTGTTTCCTCCTGAGATGCTGAAAATTAGAATTACATCAATGACTAAAGAGCTGCACTCATATTTCTATCATCTGAGGACTTTTGTCATAATTTATGCTGTGCTAGGTATTAAGTTTTTGTTGTTTTATGTTCACCATTACTTAATTCTCATGTTTAGATTTTTCTTTATCCTAAGCAAGATTTTCAATTTTTTCCATCCAGGCATTTTCCATTTGAATTTCAATAGCCCTCTTCTAATTTTTTTTTCTTGTCTCAATGTATTTGCTATATATATTGATGGTTCTAAAATGTGTCTTGAACAACTGACTTGAAAGGAAATATTTGTGTATTTCTTTCCAAGAAAAAGAATAAGAGGAATCTGTGAAATATTAAATGGTAACATTATCTTTTTTTTTTCCTTATTTTTCCCATGGTGTATCCCACCAAGCACTTGCTATCTGTGCATTAGAAACCTGTTGTTTTAATGCTTTATTTTATTTTTATCACAGAAGGGGAAATTTTCAGTTCGAAAAAGGTTAGAAACTTTGGACACCCACAAAAATATTTCTGTGTTTGCTGCTGAATTAAGATAACTTTTTTTTTTTTGTGATTAACAGCAATAAAGGGAAAAACACAGCTGTAGTTTTCAGTTCTTGCCCACATAAGATGAGCAACATTATTTCCTGGAGTAAGAACATCATTTCTGTGCACATCAATCCAAAAATATTTGAATATTTGAAAGGAGTTTTTGTAATAGCTCTGCAAATGAAACTGTAACTGAGTTACTGAAAGTTTTATCCCAATGGAATTTGCCTAAGTAACATCTGAAGATGATGTATCCCAAGTCATAGCAAAAATGCTTTTTTCTATTGAAATGCTTGATATAAAAGAAAACAACTATGAAGTGGAGCACTGTTGGTTCACCTGATAAACGGTCAACAGAACCTTCCTGAATTTTGTGTAATTAAGAAAACAGTTAAGTTAATTCTCTGGATTACAATGTCAGCCTTGAAGACAGAACTTTTCCCTGCTGTGTTTTTTAAAGCTAGTTTGCATATAAAATCTTGTATATGTTTTGGTGAAGTGAATTGTACATGGAAATTTGGATTGTACATTGAATTAACAGGAGTGGTTTATGCCTAAAAATGTACTGGACTTGTTCCAACATCTGCAGTATATCTCAGTTCTTCCCTCTCCCAACACAGCTCAGTTCTCCATTGCACAAAAAAGCAAGGAACTAACCCTAGACCAAAAACATCAAATATTAAATCAGTCATTGAAGTCTAAGCTGAAACATCTGAATGTGTTTTCTTACTATATCCAAAGTTGCATGTGAACAGCCTTTAAGCATAGGACAACATTTATAGGCAAGAAATCAAGTGTCTTGCCCAAGATGGTTTTTCTGAGATTTCAGAGCTTTGCAGGCTTGGATTGCCTAACCCTTCTTCCAAGCACTTATCAGAAGATGGAGCAATCACATTCTGGAATGTAGGCTATAGTCATGTAACAAGGCTTTCAAATTTTAGGGATGGGGGAGGAAATGAGAAAATAAAAGGGAAGTATCTCAGAAATATGAAGGGACTTTTGTACTAGAGGAATCTTTAGGACAAAAAGTTTGAAGAGATTAAGCTCACTAATGGGAGTTCTTGGTGACCTCTGGAAAAACTAAAGCTCTTGAAGGTGCAGCAGGAGAAGTGAGCAGCTCTGGGCCTAATGCAGAGGAAAGGGAACACGACGTTGAAGTGTGGGGTCACAGTAAGAGGAATTCTGACATGACCCTCTTGTAGGTCCTTCAGATATCTTGCTAGCACTGCAAGTCTTCACAAGAATGTACCCATGAGTCATTCACTTCAGAGCTTGTGAGAGAGGAGAGAGATGAGCCAAGGTGACTGACATTTGACATTAGAGGACAAAGACTTTTAGATTACTTATGAAGACACAGAGTGTGGAAAATCAATAGAACCAAGAGAAGCATGTTGCAAAGATGAAACATTTCAATTCAGACATGGAGAGAAGATATTTGAACTAGTGTAGTGTCATATAAAAAAGCCAGCCTTAGAGCAGAATGCCTCTTACTTCATTTTAGGACTCTGTTTTCATGACGTGAAAGAAACAAGCAAGGGCATGACTATGGCACTTGGAGAAAATGGTCAGGCAAGTTGAATTTATTTGGACATTTCCAACATTGACAGCTGGGTGTACAGGAGCCTTTGGTGATCCCCTGTATGAAAATCAGAGATGATGTAATATCTGATGAAAAATACAAATTCAGCCCAAGAATAACTGATAAGGGAAGGTCCAACAATTTTGGCATATGGCTACTAATGACTAAAAGAGGTAAAGAAGAGATCAATGGAAACCTAACTGAAAGCATCTGTGTAAATCATTATATAAACAAAAAAGTAATGAGGGAGTTTATAAACATCTCAGAATAAATAAAAACTAAAAATCAAGAGAAGGATGTACATATATTGGGTAATGGAAGAAATTATGATTAAAAAGAAAAAAAAAACCAACAAGCTTTTGGAAGATGAATGTCCTTTATTTTAACCAAAAGAGACTTTGTCTGTTACTGCAGAAAACTAGCTGCAAGAGTTGTCTGGACAGTAGGCATTTCACCAACAAAAAATTAAGTTATTCTATGGAAAAATACCTAGAAGCTAAAATACTGTCATTGGGAAACACCACTCCGTTTATCCCTATGTATAGTTCAGGTACTTTATACTCCATTTCTCTTTTGGTCAATTCTGCCTCTCAGAACATACTCCCAAGGAGATCGTCGTCTTCTCCACTGATGAAGAAAAGCAAAATATTACACAATTACCTGGCCAAAACACTTCACATTGAAAGATAACCTAGTCAAAATGTTTGTGCTAGAGAGAAGACTTGGGAACAATCTAACTTAAATAAAATACAATTTCTACAGCTCACTACAGCAACATATTGAATCAATGTGTTTTAATTCTAATTTAAAAATATTCCATTTGAAGCCTTTCAGTGATTAAAAAAATATCACAGAAGAAAGAGATGTGTTCCACAAAGGAACACTAACTGAAAAAGTAACATCAAAGGGAGAAAAAAGCCATTAAACTCTTAAGTTTTTTAAACTTTATCCATTGTATAGAATGTTCTAGTCACACTTTCATGATTAAAGGAACATTAAAATTTGTGTTCAAGTTAAGGTCTGAACAGATGTAACACAGAGAACAAAGCACACATTCACAAGTAACACAGAATTTAATCTCTTCAGGGGACAAAATGAATATAGTGGGAATTTAAAATGAAGTGAGTAGCATGAGTTAGATTAAAAGTGCATTAAAATATATTCAGTCTCTTGTATGATGTGATGCATCATGATATACAGATTTAAGAGATTTCTTATATAAGTAAAGATCGTTAGTCTTATGTATATTCAGATCGTATATTTCCTTTTCTTTTTCTTCATTGTACCATTTCCTGTTGTTTTATTTATCTCAGTCTTGCTGTTGTTTTGGGGTTTCATTTTTTGGGGTTTTTTGTGGGTTTTTTTAGATTGATGAGTAATACATTAAAGAAAAATAATCCTTTATTTTACATTATTTTCCCAAAACAAGTACCATTTCTTATTAGAAAACTTAGACTAAATACTCACATTTAAAATAGATCTTGGATGAATATGCTTGAAATTATGCAGCTTCTATTTGATTCCAGTGATATTGAAGCTGGGCTAGTTTCATGTAAATTAATTATTTTCTATGTTGTCTGTATTTCTGCACTTCCCTTAATTGACTCCTCATATGTGAGTTAAAACAAATTTAGAAGAAAAATGTCACCTGAAGTTGAAAAGGACTGATCTAGATTTTGGCATAGGCTAAGAATTTTAGTGAAAAATAACAACAAAAAATGAAAACTAAAGACTTGCAAAGTTAATAGAGAGCAGGTCAGATATGTTATCTGCAATTTCTGGCAGTTGAAAAGTTGTCATATAATGATATTTATGAAATATGTCAGAATGGAAAAACTTGTTTGTACACTGTCATACCTGTGCATAATTTCTACAGGATTAATAGATAAGGCAGATACAGAACTGGAAAAACGTTTGCCTCTTGGAGGACTTTGTATGATGGAATTAACTATTTCTGGTGGAAGAAAGGCCCCTACAGTAGAAGCAGCCATTGAGATACATAGGAAATGAGTATATTATCTGTTAAACTACATTTACACTATTATATTGGGTGTCTTAACGTGTATAAACTGTTTAGTTGAAACAGCAAAGAACTGCTTATTTTCATATTTGAGGAGTGTTGTAGGTTGGGTTGGTTTAGTCAGGGATTTTATTAATGTTAGTTAGGCTTGTTCCTTGTACCCCTACTTTCCATCACACTGGTTTGATCCAGGTTGTTTACTCCAGAATTTCCCAACACAGAGACCCACAGTTACCTGCCAATCTTTTCACTCCTCCCAGGGTTTCTCCTTCCATGGTTCTGTCAATCAGGGGTTGTCACTCCTTGTTGTGGTGTCAATCTTGTAACCACTCCCTGCTTCTTCACAGAAAGTTCTGTGTCAATCACCCCACCTTTGCATTTCTATTTGTCCCAGAACACTGTACCCACCTCTGTTATGTCACCATTTGTTGAGAAACCCTACCTCAGTTTAACCCTATAGGGCGAGGCAGGTTTCCACCCTGTCCGCCCACCCCTATTTAATCTGCTGTAATCTTTTGTCCGGGGCCATTTTGCCTTGCAATGATCTGAGAGCCATTCGCTCAGACCACGCATGGGGGAATAAAATTTCTCAGTTTCGCAGGCAAAGTGTCCTTCTCTCTTCCCTTCGCTTCCTCTCAGCGTAAAGCTACCAAAGCTGCTTTTCCCACACTGGGCCACTCAGCAACCCTGGAGTGCCCGTGAATGTAGCGGCTATGGCCTCACAATGAAATGCCTGCCGGCGCTTTAGCTGCTTGAGGTCGTAACGAACAAACGCCACAGAAGAGCAGACATCAGTCATCAGATAAGCAGTATTAAATGGAAACCTAAATGGTCAGAGACCAGAAGAGGCTTTTCCCACCTCACAAATAGAACCTGCAAGAAACTGTCACTCTCTGAAAAAGTATCAGAAAATGAAAAGTGGTTTATATTCAAGACAATGTTACTACAGAAGCAAGGTAGCACAGAGTGGTGATTGTACACTTTTATTTATCCAGGCCTTCTGCTTTTGAGCTGAGAAATGCTCAAAAACAGAAGCCACAATGAGAATGAAAACACCTGAGCTGTTTTAAAACAATGCTGCAGAGATCACCAAAAAACCCCAAGATCGCCTTCAATAGCAAAGAAATGGACCACATGTCCCAGGTGACTGACATCAGCCTGACAGTCTCTTGTCTTCCATTCTATAGCTGTCAGTTGCCAAGTGTCCTTGGAAACCCTATCTTGTACTGTCAAGTAAAATCCTGAACTGTATGAATAAAACAACTGATCTAGAGATAGTGGTAATTATTATGCTAATTTGAAGTGAAAGGAATTATGAAAGTAGTTAGATAAACACTATGTCATGAGTGAATCATTTACCAATGAAATAGCTAGTTTAAATTGCCTGTTATTTTTCATATAAATGTAATAAAATATGATGCATTATCTGTTCTCCATCAAAAAATGGGGTTTTTTTACCTCTTCCTCTGGTTATACATGGCACATAGGCCTCTAAATGAGAATGAAGATTTAAAATATAAATTTCAGTAAAGATGGACTTTCAACATCATTCACCTAAATTGTGTTTCAAACTGTTGGAAAAACATGGTCACAGGATGTCCTGGTTTAGGGCAAATTTGGGAGAAAACCTCCAAAAGGGGTCCCCCAAGAAAGCAAACTCACATGGCCCCTCCCCGCAACCAATTCGGGAAAAATTTCCACGGAGAGAAGTGGAAAAAAACTGTTTATTTAACAGGCAAAGCACTCCCCAGCACACAAAATGAACAAAACTCATTCACTGCTCTGAAGAGATGACAAACTCAGCAAGTGTCTCCGGAGGGTGGTCACTCTGCTATCAGTCCTTCCGGCACTGGGAAAGGCTGCTGCCCACAGTAGGCTCCGGTGGGCCACAAAGCACGAGCTCTCGGTGTTTCTCCAGGTCCCGATCCAGAGCAGGTTCAAACGGACCCAAGGAAAGGGAAAGAAAACCAGTCCAGGGAAAAACTTGGACTGCCTCATCTAGCTAAACTAACTAAAAAGCAAAGGACCGCTTTGTTCTGCTCCATCCGTGCCCAGACAACACAGTCCAGTAGACTGTGGAGGAGTGCAGTCTGATAACAAACTCTGTGCTTCTTCTTCTCCCCACCTTCGCTCTCAGAACCAGTCTTGAAGGCACAGAATATAATATCCAGCATAAACAGAACAGACGACTGGGGATACAAGCATCATAAAGTCACCCTAGGACAAAGGAAAAATATTATAATACTTAAAATGTAATCTGGTAGTTACAATCCCACTTTTTGAAAAGAAAGATTCTCTCTATTCTTGTTGAATAAACCTGAATTCAAATGAACAGTCAGTAAGTATTCTGAGCATCAGAGAATATCATGTTATATCCATTCCAGATACCCACCAGGAAAAGGATCCAGCCATAAATGAAATATGCTCAACATGACTCCCAGATAATGAAGCCAGCTGGCACAGACTGGAAGAAAAATAGGGTTTCTAGCCTAAGTATGCCTGGGATTCATTGGCATGCAAATATGGTTGGCATAGACCATGAGAGCAGCATAAAACATTGTCACCACCCAACAGTGTGCATGACCACACAGGAGTACCCAGCAAGGTTTCTGGACATTTTAATTTACCAGTATAAATGCAGCTGCGGGACACCCCCGGGGGGCCCACCCCCGAAAATGTGCTGCGTCACAGAGGGAATCTTCTTGGCTTTCTTAGTAAGTCTGAGAAAGAGAATACAATTAGATACAATTAAGCACATCCACAGTTTTTACAGTGTGAATCATCCTGTTGAAGACACCTCATCTCATTAATTAGAGGTTTTCGTGCCTATACTTTGGACAGTAAACAGTGCAAAATTTATCACATTCATATTCAACCATTATGTGTTTATATCAGGAAAAACTGCAGAATCCAGGAAAGCCCAATCCACACAGGTGCTTTGAAACTGTTACCATAATCAGAAGAGTGAAGGAAAAGGTAAGGGAACTACCCAAAAAGAGAATTTGGTTAACCTTCCATTTTACTGCAGCACTCACTGCCTCTGTTCCAACCACAAAATGCCATCTTTGTGCAACTCAGCAAAGGTCAGCTCAGACAGTACTTTGACTATTCAAGCATCTGTCCCTGAAAGGCAGACACGCGCCATCTATTCCAGAAGGGCTTCCCAGAAAATGTACAAGCCAGCATTTTTAAACTCACTAAAGGAAACCAATTAGAGTCCAAAGGGTCAGAAAACTAATCATTTTGTGTCTGATTCAATACCCTAGAGGCTGGAAACAGGAGCCTGCCAAAGCAGAAGAATAGCAATATTATTCAGAGACAACACACTAACCTATGTCTTAAAAAATACATATATATGCATATAAATTCCAGTGTTTTGCAAGATGAAATCTTTTTTCTTCCCCAAAAGTAAAATTAATTCTTTACTTTAGCTTGCTACCTAGAGGTTTTATTTCATGACCATTCTTTGCAGTATGCTAAAAGCAGTGGCATAATAAAAACAACCTTTACGAGAAATGAATTAGAAACAAAACTGACAAAATCTTGTGAAATAACATTTTTGTAGTATTAACAACTAGTTACTGCAACTAGTTTGCAATTAGTAAGGGAAGTTATCCACTATGAGTTAAAATCTGTTACTTTATAGCCTTCCCCCAGCAGTGCCCATTTCAAGTTACAGCCACTGGAAACAGTGAGACCTGATATGATGGCAAGAGAAGATCAGCTGACCTGAGCACATTAAAAGCCTTATCTGTCCAGTTTTAGAAACAGCTTTTTAATGTCACATAATTATTGCTATTTCCCTTTTTTCTGTAACAAGCATCCAACATAGGGGGTAGGAAAACAGGCTTTCCAATTTTAAAACACCAGTTTTCACTATGGAACTTACTTGCTGCTGAGGAAATACACTTTTGCCAGAAGATGAAAGCCAGATTTTAGTGTTACCTGCTGTTAAATTGCATATCCAATAAAGGTCTTAGGAATTTAGAAGTAAGCAGAACTGTCTCCCACCACAGAAAACAGAGGCCTTTATGAGGATGATGAGCATCATGAACTGTCTGTGAGAGCACCAGCAGCCAAGTGCTTCAGCCGGAGATGGGAACACACTGGGAACACATGTGGCACCTGGATCAATGTGCACAACACAGAAGGAACGCAACATTGTCTGTGAGAATTGATGTTGATCAGTCAACTTCTCTGTAAGAACCTGGGTGATTAAAATCAGATTATTTTAATCTACTTAACTATAACGGAACATTACTTTGGTCACTAGTCTGTAAATTCCATCTTCACTACAGCTGAGTATGTTCTGTGCCCTTCCCACACTGACTGTACACCACTTGAAACACTGAGTCAGAACTGATTGGTAATTTTCAGAAGGAGAAGTAAGAAAAATATAAAAAAGTGAGTGTAATTCCTTTGCAAACAAGTTTTGGAGTACTTTGCATCACCCATAACACCAAAAATGCCCTCAGCACTATGCTGTGATTGGGTGAAGAAGAAAGGAATGCACTGAGAACACAGAAACAGAATGTCACAGAAAAAGGGTGAGTAAAAAAATATATAGTAGGTGAGGAAGGTGCTGTTTAAAGTTTGTTTGTCAAGAAAAGCATAAATGCTGTTAACAGGAAGGCTTTTATCAATATAAGGATTACAACATCTTTGTAAGACCCAGAAGAACTCTGGATAAATAGAATCAGGTAATTCCAGCTCAACTAAGAACAAAGAGGTAGGTGGTGAATAAGTCAGAAAAGGCTCTGAGATGGAGACAGCTCCTGGGATATGGATCATCTGCTTCAGGACACTCAACATGCAATAAATGTGGGTTTCTCTTGTTCAGTTATGTAGTATAATTCATATGTGAAAGGGCAAGGGTTTTATTTAAAAAATACTGATGATGAGATAAAACATAGGTTTTGCATAAAAGTGTTTACTCTGTGGAAGAATCCAAGCTAGAAGAGCTGGAGTTTGGCTGCACATTGGTTACAAGATATAGACTGGAAGAGCTGAACTTCTAGACATCACCGGAGATCTCACCTCTGCATAATATAAATGAACTGACTGAAGGTGAATGATTGACACCTCACAGATAATAAAATAGAATCTGAGATGTAGAGACATTGTGCCATTAGTAAATCTGCTTTTAAAAGAATGAAGACTGCTGACAAGAGTGCTTCTGGTGCTGCAGATCTGTTCAATCCAATAAAAATACAGTAATCTATGTTGGCTGTGTGTCTGACAGCTATTCTTGAGCAAAGCAATCTGAGTAGGTTTATGAACCTCTGCCTGAAAGTCTGTGAAAGATAAAAGAAAACTTGGCTCACTGACAGGAGGCAAATGAAAGTGGGTCACAATCTTGAAAAATATCCAGAAGTTCCAACTTAGGAAAAGGGAAAATTGTACTTCATTTTCTAAGCAGCAGTCACCTCTGCCTCCTTGTGGCAGGGTACAAAAGAATAAGAACAGATTTTGACACACTTAAAAAGGGACCTGAATTAGCAAAAATGCAGATTTCTAGCAGCTGTTTTCATGAAACTTTGAATGTTGACTCATTCCCACAAGACCCTTATCTGGGAAGGCATCTCCTAAGGACTCAGGCAATCTAACTTATTCTATTAAGGATTCTATTATGGATAGATTGTAAGGTTTTTTTCTTAAACAAACATTACTTCATGTCAGGAAGCCTTCCACTTGTAATGAGAATACCATTTGTCTTCCTCCTGCCACGGGCCCAGGTATGACTCAAAGGTCATTTTTAGGTAAATGGCTAGGCAAATGTCCTATGATACTGCAGGGAAGACCCAGTGCTGACGCATCAGGAGCTAGATACATTTGAGATAATTTCTTGTGTTTATTCAAGACATCCACTTGGATTTACATCATTGGTCCACCCTCCACCAAGGACCACAGTCCTCCTTGACTGGAAGCTGGCAGCCAAGTGGCATCACAAATGGCACCAGACACCCATGGGGTGATTCACCCTGATTCCAACCACTGGGTCTTACCCATGACTCAAGGCACAGAACTGAAATTAAGGTGTTCAAAACAAGGCACTGATGAGCAGAACATGCAGTAGTGATGTATCCCTATTGAAAGAGATAAGGAGCAAGCCACCAGAGATTTCAGCAGGGTGAACCCTCTCAAGGTGGCACTCTCACAGGCAAAATATTAGGCAGAAATTTATCACTAGTGAGGGGGAAGATACTGCCTTAATTTAGTCCAAATATCGGGTGTGAAACAAGAGATAATGAGAGTAGTTGAGTGGTAAAAGCAAGAAATAAAGCTTTGACAGCAAGAGGATGTTGAAGTGATGAGGAAAACCTTGAGGAATTTTTAAGACATTTACAGTGAGAAAAGAAAGATTTTGCCAGCAGGGTATTTTCTAGTCTTGCATTGGACAAAAAAACCTGAAAATATGGAGTTGTCTGAGAACAGAAACTGCTTCTCCTCAGAGCAGATTAAAATCTGTGAGCTCAGGTGTCTAAGAGAATTATGAGCTCCCAATACACAGCATTTCAGTAACATAAAAAACTTACTTTCCTCAGACCTCTTGTGAACTGTGACTTCTACTTACACTGCTTGAGATATAAATAGTTCACATTAACATTTGGAAATTACTGTGCTACATATGACTCATATGTATCCTCCAGTGCTGGGCAGCACTTTTAAAGGAAAGGGCCTCTGTTACAGAAAACTTTGAAATAACCTTCCTCTTTGTGGAAGCTGTTTTTTTTTTTTCTTAGTATGTATAGAAAGTTTCTGCTTTCCACAGAAAATCCTGATCTATGACACTGTTTAGTGTAAACTAGACTTCTGCAAACATTAGTATGAAAACTGAAATACATTAAGCAGAAAATATTTTTATCATTGATAGCTTGGAGTGGCTACCTAGAACAGAGGCTACACCCAAAATGGACAACGGTCACAAGTTTTCCAGACAGATATAAGTTTGGTCCATTTGCATATCAGGGGTTAATTCTCCAATTATAGCTTCAGGTTATGAAGCCATACGCCCCCAGTTTCCTCCTCAGTTCACTTTTTTTTATACTTTTTGGAGCCTGAGGCTGTAGGGCATCCTTGGGTTCCAGGCCAGGAGGAATTGCTTTATCTGACCAAAGAGTGAAGACAGTAGTTAGCACTTTATATGAAATTTAGAGTTATGCACTAATGCAGCACAGGATTTTAAAAGTATAAAGGATAAGTCTTAAGGCATCATAACGACTAACAGAACTGCATTTCCTTATGGGCCCAGCCTCTGTGGACGAGACTGGCTCCTACGAGTTGCAAAATGCACTGCAGTAAGATTTGTTTAGGGAGAAGCCTAACAAAGGCAAAAAGATCTGCATGTGTACCCTTCTTTGCTCCAAAATTCTCTAGTATTTAGATTTTCATCCTATATGGGATATAATACTTCTTTTCTCCAACCCTCTTATCTTCATCTCTGCCTTGTCATAAGACAAATTTTCTTTTATATTTGTCTTGTAAGACCCGATTCTTTTGGAACCATATTAACTTATTCATGTCACCTGCTTGTGGTTAAAATGAAGACAAATAATTTGGTAAGCTTCTACTTCCTTCTTTTTAGAGAAGTCCTGGTAGATGTGAGTTTTATATTAACTAGGAAAATAGACAATTTTCCTTCATTTCATGTATACCATATGCTCAAAATAAGCCCAGCATGATTTCTCATCTCTAGACTAGCTGACCCCAATCTATTCTATATCTCACAGAGAAGTATTATCAGAGCTCAAATAATTTACATTTTAATCCATTCTGTTGGAACCATATTTTCTTTTTCCTTTTTTATAAGACAGTGATGTTTACCAAGCACAGAATCTGTGATGGAGGCAGTACAAGTAAAAGGCCATGGCTTGCTACTGAGCTGACAGAGCAGGATCTCAGGACATGTCTTGGCCTGACCTGATTAAATATCTGTCTGCTAGTGAGTGGGCTGTTGCCCCGTTGTTTTAGTGTAAACCCTGCAAATGCCATGTGGGTAAAAAAGCCAGCTGAGGCAAGGAATCAGCAGGTGACCAAGAGCAGTCTCTTGAGAAGGGCTGGGGCTGATAGAAAAGAAAACATATAATCCACTACAAGTGCAATGATAGCATTTCAGCTTCTTCTAGTCCATTTTAACCTTGCTTGAAGTTATTCTTACCATATATGTGTAAAGAGTTAACGAGTATAGCTGCCTGCCTGAAACACTGTCAGGGCCACAGAAGAAACTTGCCTTCCTAGGTGCCCAGAGGGCCTGGAAATCACTGAGTCACTGCCCAAAGTGCAGAGGATTGTTCCTAGAGTCAGTGGTCAGCCTCAAAAATTTGTAAGGCTGACTGTCCTCCTTTAGCTGGGACTAGGGATATATTTATGTGGTAACTGAAAAAAAAGGAATGATTTTAAGTCATTTTGTATTTTCAGTCTGTAGCAGGGATTTGAATATGTACACAAACAAATGAAAGACTTATTTAGGACATTGGCCATCTAACTCATGACCCTTAGAAATTCCTGACAGACTGCCTGGTTCTTTCCAGTGGTTTAGAGAAGCAAAGAACACCCCACTTAATGGATTTATCTCCCTTCTGTCTTTCAAATCTGTTTTGTACAGCAAGCCTCATTGAGCTGTGCCCTAACCAAATGGACATCATCCATATAAAAGACAGAGAAAAGAAACATCACAGTGTTTTTGAAATTCAGCTGCAGCTTAAGAAAATGTGTGGAATACCAGAAAGAAATTAACCAAGCTAATGTTCTGAGAAATACTCTCATTTCTAGTTTTTTTTTCTTCAGGGTTGGTATCATTTTTTAAAAAATATTTCTTCCTTCTGTTTTCTTCTGCCTGAACCTGAAATTTCTGAAGTTTTTCTGTTCACCTAAAATGTCATGAACCCCTTTTTCAGGTAATTTTGGATGATTTTAACAATCTCTAGATCAGCGGTAGACCATATTACCCACCTCACTTTTCTTCCTTACAGAAACAGCTCACAGAAGATTTCATAATTCCTACTGCACCCTACAGTGGAAACATAGTCTTTCCACAAAGAAATCTCTTTTTTAAAGCTGGAAGCTGGTTTGTTTATAGTGCAGAGAATAGTAGTGAATGTCAAGAGGAGGCCAAGTATCTGTATGTGTGTTTTCTACTGCATGAACAGCAATCTAAAGAAACAGACCCTCTTCAGGGGAGTAAGCCATGCATTGAGATGAGATGTGTGGGAAAATGTAAGATTTGAGAGATATTGACTTTTTCAGCCACAGTAGATGAGAAAGCAGAGGGGGAAAAGGGTTTTCTGTGATAGAAAGAAAAGGTCTCAGAAGAATTCCTTAAAACTGTATAAAACTCACTTGCTCATTAATTAATGTATCCTCCCATTTGCCAATTTCTGGGAACATAAGAACATATTTAGACTTCTGAGAACCTGAATTTTCTAATAAGGGAAGATTTAGCTCTTTGTTGTAGGACCAGTCTTGAAGCTGCCTACTATCTGTGCCCTAGGTTTTTATGAGTTATCATGTTTAACTGTAATATGTGCCGCTAAGCATTTAAATAGCATCTAACAAGAGGATAGGAACTGCAAGCTATTATTAGGTGAAAGGTTTTTTTCTTGAAAATAACAAAAATTACAGACATTTGTTCATAAGACCTTTGAAAGGAAAAAAGTAATTATACTAATATTATTATACATTATTATATTTTCATTATACTTTGATGAATAAATGATACGTAATTTATGAACTTTATTATAATTTATGAAGAAATCACCATCCTCACATACCCTGTTTACCTGTTCTGAATTATGATAATTGGTCAGAGTTTTCTTTATGTATCCCAATACATGATTTTGCAGACCTTGTACCACCCTGGCAGTAGAGTTCATCATGGTTCACCATGGCCTCAGCCTGGTTTACCAGATGTCAAGAGGAGCAGTGCCTGTGGCCTGTCCAGTTTTAGCTTCATCCTCTGACCTCCAGCACAGCACTGGCCCCACTGACCAGCTGGGGAGTCAGCAGGTGACAAACAGCAACCCTTGAGGCAGCTGGGGCTGGGCCAGGCAACTCTGCCACTCTCTGGTTTCAAATGGGAGCCCCTGAGAGGCAAAAAGGCTGTGAGGGAAAAAAAAAAAAAAAAAAAAAAAGTAAAAGAAGAAAACAACAAAGCAACACAAAAATAGCTCCAAGTAGACGCAAGACTGGGGAGGAATATCAACAACTATAATCCTCCCCGTTTCCTCTTGAAGGAACTCAAACTGTCATTCTCTCATCCTAGTGGCACACAGGAAAGGTGAGCATCACACCAGGGTAAGGGGTGAGATAGCAATAAGCCTTCCAGAACAACAGGTCTGAAGTTCTTGTTGATTAGGCTTTGTATTTTTTTTACATTGTAAAACCATTAATATTGACTGATAACAGCTATTTGCTGTCCTTTGATTAGATTACTAATACTTCAAGTAAATTAAAGACTTGAATACACATATGTGCCATGTTCTCTTTTGAAAATATTTTAAATGTAGCACTATCATTTCACTCTTTATTATGCTTCCATCTTTTTTCACATATCTTATTTTTTTTATAACTGAAGTTATTTTAAAGTAAAGAGTTCATTCAATTGCTTTTTGCAAAAAATCACACACAACAAGTTCAGGACATGAGATCTGTAGAATCCTATTTACCAGCTTACAGGATCTGGTTCTATTATAGAGCTCTGAGGGACACTGTAATTTGCACTATCTATAGAATATAACAGATGGCAGTGAGTTCTTTTATCCAGTAATCATCACTTAAAAATGTATTCTGTAAAACATACATCCCAGAGGGCCTCTGGTTGTGTTCAGGCCTCTAATGCTGCCACAGCACAGTGATGCAAAACAGCTCAGACAAAAATCAAGTACTACGTGTAAATGCTTACCCTGTGCAAGCACTGTACTTATCAAGTGCTGAACTGTACTTAAAAAGCACTAAGCTGTATTTTGTGTCTCCTGTTAAGAAAGAGAACAGAAAGGGAATCAGTAATAAAAAATAGTATGCTGGTCAAAAGTGAAGCTAGCAGAATCCATTTTTAAAGCAATGAAACATTCCTCACCTGTCTGATGGACAGCAGCTTCTAAACAGAACCTCTGAGTTAGAATGGCAAGAAATTCCAGTGTTCATCTGTATTCTCTTCAAATTCATCTAGCTGACAATTTTTTGTTCATTTCCTGCTCCTGGGTACTTACGCCAATTAAAACTGTACTTAATTATATTATACTGAGTACCTTGATGAATAGAAATGGTGTTTTCAAAACAACAACAAAAATAAAGAGATGAATGAGCCAACAATTGGCTGATTGGCAAGGAAATTACCAATTTTTTTTAAATATTGAAATCTGAATTGTGGCATACATCACATTGATCAATAATGACTGCAGGGGAAAACCACTTTTAATTAGAAGTAATGGCAGCTTAGACACTGCAGAGATTTACTTTTGTTTTGCTTCATATTCTTGTTTGTGTACTAAAATGAACCAGCTTATGAATGACAATCACACTTAGACCCACAGGTTTTAAATAATTGCTACTTCCTCCTTCATGTCTCTGTTAAACATCTGCAAGAGAAAATAACAGTCATTAACACTAATCTTTTTACATAGATCTGAAAAACTTCATACATTACCTTTTTGCTGGTTTTTCTCTTTTTACTTGAAAAGCATTAACTTTATCCTCTGCTTCCACGTTATGAAGTCATTTCCACACTGCTTCCTTTCTTTTGGCATTGCCAATTGAATATCCCAACTCTATTCTCAAGCTGAGCTTCACAGCAAGGCAATTTAGAACCTTATTGAAACTCAGTGTGTAGCAAATGTGTTTCTCTTTGTCTATAGCAATAGCTGCAGAATGTTTATATCACACAGAATTTGTGTTCCCACATGGTCTGTTGTACATGTAAGCCATTATGATTATGCTTCCACAAATGAAAGAAGTTATCTGGTGATCAATCACAACTCAACAGGCAGGCACAGCAGCATGTGTGAACAGATGCACAGAAAGGGACTGGAAATGGATGAAGGCAACAAGGGTCCACTGCCATGGAGGTGATGTCCCATAGGGCACAGTGCCCATCTTCCACACGACCAACTCCCCCAGCACAGCAGAGGCTTCAACCCAGAGCAAGATCTGCAGGTTTGCAGGTCAGCACCTCCTCAGGCAGGAGGTCTCAGCCTCAGGGAGGTCACTTTTACAGCCATGGGATCCTCTCTGAAGATGGCAGACTGCTAGAAACAAATGGTATCCACCTGAAAACGTGGAGCAAGGGCACCTTTGCCAACAGGCTGGACAAGCTGGTAAGGAGACATTTTAAACAAGGAATGATGGGAGAGGAAGATTGCAGACCACGATTACAAAGAAGACAGTAGACAGAGGTAGAAAACTAAGGCTGAAGGACAATGGGAACAAGAGAGAGCTCAGGAGTGGTTGACCAGAGGGTGAAGGAGCACCAGCCTCTAATGTATGTACGGAAGGGAAGACAAGCAGGGAAAGGGCACAAGGGAGGATGTTGACCCCTAGGAGCTGGAGCAGCTTGGATATGTGCAGATGCTGTACATGATGGAGAGAAATCTGGGTGAGAGCTTGCAGGTCAGGATCAGCAGAGAGGCCAGGAAAGGTGTCTTTAAAGTGTCAGTTTTTCACAAACCATCCAGTCTGGAAGACAAAGTTGGTGATATCTTCTTTAAACAGTTCATGAAAGTCACTGCATGACAGAACCTGGTGCTTGCTGGGGTCTGCCAGATCCTGAAAGGGCAACACCAAAAGGGACCCAAATCATCAAATGTGTCTGGTGGGTGTTGGGAATAACTTCTTGATGCAGGGCTTTCTCACAGTTTATGGAATGAGTCCTCCTACACAGAGTACATTTCTGTGCATGTGGAGAAGAAAGTGACTGTGAATAGTCAGCAGAGATTGGCACAGGTAAATCATATCATGGGCCATTCACTTAAGACTTGGACTCAATGATCCTTGTGGGTCCCTTCCAGCTCAGAATGTTCTGATTCTGTGATACCTGACCAACTGGAGAAGAGTAGTGAATGGCATTTACTTAGCATGGTTTTTAACAATGTCTCCCATAACCATTTCATATACAAGTTGGGAACTTATGGTCTGGATGAGTGGACAAGCAGATTGGTGAAAAACTGTCTAGATAATCCATTTGAGAGTAGAGATCTGTGGGCAGTGCTCAGTAACTTATAGAGAACCACAGAGAACTTTGATGGGAACTTTCCTGTATGAAAAATTTCTTAATGATCTAAAGAAGGCAATAGAGCACACTCTCCTTGGCATTGCAGGTGCCAAAAACTGGATTGGGGCAGGGAAAAGCAGTCAATATATTCAAGGAAAGAGCTGCCATTCAGAGACCTAGGTGGGCTGGAGGAAGGAGACAGCAGGGACCATAAGGAACTGAACAGGACATGTGACAAGTCCAGAACTAAGGCTGGAGGAGTTTCTGAATTTACACAGTCCGGAGGCAGACAGATCAGGGAAGGACAGATCTGCTGGATGCAATTGATGGTGTTAGGCTTCCCACAGCAGTGTTCAGTAGGAGGATGGGAGAAAAGAGAAATAACTTGAAAGTGAGGTTTAGACTGGAGATAAGGCAAACTCTCTGTGTGAGGACAGACAGGCATTGGCTCATGTTGTGTGGGAAGACTGCAGTTGGTCTGTGAATGTCTTCAGAACCTAAATAAACAAAGCCTTGTGCTTTGGACTGGGGACCCCCAGAGGGCCCTTCCAACCAGAATTTTCCTACAATTGTCCTCTGAAGATCGTGTCCTACCTGGATGCAAATGCTTTGCAAAGACCTCATTCTTGTTGCTACATTTTACATGACATCTTGGGCTGTCTGTGCTGTTTTCAGGTGTTTTCATGGATGGTTAATGGTTTTAGGTGCTCTTTCTGGCAGTGTAAGAGCACTGTGCTGTGTTACAGATTTGTCAAGAGAGAGAAAGCAGCAGCTACTCTATAGCACCTTCGGCCCAGGATGGCCTTCCTGCCTGGCTGTTGTACCACAATCACTTCCATCTACTCCACTTATTTCTTTAGCCCTGCCCTCCTACCTTTCCAGCATGTGTACCACCTAGTAATTAACTGAATTTTTCCTTCATCTATGGACAGTACCACCTAGGAGGAGGCAATGCATCAGTGTTTCTACTTTTCTTTTAAGGAATTTTTTTGTCTAGTATTTCTTAACAAGCATCATGTTTATGTATCTGCTCACCAGGAGGCCCTTCTGGCTTGATGCATTCCCTCTGAACAGGTTTTTGGCCTGTCAATGACTCATCCTTCATCTGTTTGGTCAGGGTAGCAGAAAAAAAATAACATCCAGTCACTCTTTTCTCTTAAGATTTCCATCCTCAAAATGTTTGATTAGAAGGAAATCTAAACAGAAATTAACGCTTTTGAAAATATTAATAAGCCATGGAATATTTCCCAAGAGAAAACTGCAATAAAAGAATGGCATGAAATTCAGCAAGTAGTATCTTTTCTTTAAAGAAAATTTCTTTTGGGAGAAAAAGTTTCTCTCTTATCAAATAAATACTTAAATACAGCTGCTTTCTGTAATAGCAATAGTTTGTTTTAATTTGCTGGTTATCTGCACACTCCAGCTATGTCTTCCAGCTGCATCAATAACAATAACAAAGTGCTAATCCAGCTGCAGCCAGGGACTGGAGAACATAAAGACAATATCTGGTGGCTGAGGTCAGCTCTCAAAACACATTGCTGCAGTGAGGCAACCACTAGTGCAAGAGCTTTACAAAATTGCTTCCAAGATCTTTCTCGGAGAATAAATGTTTTAACTGGGATGTCAGAAACAATTACTTCAAAACGTCTATAGGAAGCAGCACAGTGGCTGGGGTGGGAGGAGGCACCAGAGGAGCACAGCAGTATATCACTCAGCTGCCAGGCTGCTTCAGGCTCCCCTGCAAAGCATTTGGGAAGGTGTGTGAAGGAAGACTGCCTGGGCCAGGCTTCGAGTATGTCTTGTAAGGGGGTGTAAAACTTTTTCAGTCATCAAACCGTAGGAAAGAGAAGAGGCTTGGCAAGTTTTAAAGGATCCTCCAGTTAGACTGGGGAAAGGATTATATGGCATTTTGTTTATGAGAGAGAGCTCAGTGGTCCTTGTTTCCTATTCTTCCTTCAGTGCATGTCTCATATCCCTTTGCCTGGTACCAGCGATTTTTCACAGAAATGACATTTGTTTTATAAAATGAACAGCTGGAATACATGTGATTAAGCTCATTTGTGACATAAGAATTCATGGATGAAAGGCTGAGTGGATAATTACTATTGATTCTGGCTCCCTTGGCAATGCTGTAATACAAAGTCAAGCTTTTTACAAATGTTTTTCCCTGTATTTTCTTTTCCTCCCCACCCTCTCCTTTTTAAAGTCTTCAAACATTGATACCAACCTGCAGGATTTCTTGTAGGCTCAGCAAGTTTGCAGCATACAATTTCAAAGCCAGACACTATGGGTTTCAGTGAGTACCACATGGATGTATGCTGACATGTGTGCCAAGTATCTCCTAAGGTTGGCACAAATGTAGGCATCTGTAGAATCACAGCCTTATAATCCCATTTTTCCATACTCTGCTTGAACAGTGACATTCATCTCTCTGTAGATCAGAACCATATGTAAGAAATTAAGTACAAAACCATTACAATCTGATGCTGATACAATTTTTTTTCCAGTCTTTGAAAATGTTTCAAGTGGTGTTCACAGTCTGGCAGATCCTCAGTTGTAGAGAAAAGACAGGCAGGTAGATAGGCACCCTGCCATAGCTGCACTGCACACCTCCAGCAAGAGCATTTCTCCAATGGCAGAAGGCTGGGTGATGACAGAAGGCATCACTGTGATGTCTTTGTCTTTCCACATTCACCTTTGAAGAGCTTGACCCTACTGAATCCCCCGAAAAAGTACTGCCTAATTTCAAGGCAAAGGTATCACTTCCAGAAAATTATTCTCTTTCTCTTCACTTCCAGAAAATGATTCTGCTGCTCTTTCCCAACTTCTGCTTGAAACAGTGGGTGAATGATACTGCCCAGTCCTGAAGAAGAAAAATAATAAAACCTACCTCAAAAGCCTTCTTTAAAAGTGAGTCTGTTAACATGAAGTAAAGATGTCACTTACAAAAAGTGTCCTAGGTCAGACCCAGATCACCCGTTCCATAGCAACTGCAAAATTGCACTTGTTATAATGCAATTTTGTAGCTTCAATGTAATTTTTTTCTCCTCAGTGCTGGGATTTAACAATCTTGTTCTTAAAATAATGCAACAGTAACAAAGAAACACTGTGCTGGTTTTGGGTGGGTTAGAGTTAATTTTCTTCACAGTAGCTGGTATGAGACTGTGCTTCGGATTTCTGCTGAAAATAGTGTTGATAATTCAGGGATGTTTTTGTTACTGCCAAGCAGGGCTAACACGAAGCCAAGGCCTTTTTTGCTTCTCATACCACTCCACCAGTGAGCATGTTTGGTGTGCAAAAGAAGCTGGGAGAGGACACAGCCAGGACAGCTGACCCCAACTGATCCATGGAGATTCCATACCATATCATGCTCAGCATATAAATAGCAGGGGATAAAGAAGAAAGGGACAACATTTAGAGTGGTAACATCCCCCAAGTCAACGTTATGCATGACAGAGCCCTGCTGTCCTGGGGATGGCTGAATACCTGTCTGCCAACAGGAAGAGGTGAAATGATTCCTTGTTTTGCTTTGCTTAGGTGTGTGGCTTTTGCTTTCTCCATCAAAAGGTCTTTCTCCTATGAGTTTTCTCACTTTCACTCTTCCAATTCTCTCCCATCCTGCTTCAGGGGCAGTGAGTGAGTAGTTGATTGGGGCTTGGTTGCCAGCTGGATTTGAACCACAGAGACACGTAATTTTTCCTTTTATTTTGAAACAAAACAGAAAATTCTGGAAATTCTATGTCACTTTTCAGGCTATTGATCAAAAATCTTGCTGCCAAGAAGGTCAGCCAGATTGACAAATTCCTGTCTTTCTTTGAGGAAAAGCTGAAGGTCTTTCTATTTTTCACTCAGATGACTGAAAAGTAGAAGTCCACTCCCGAAGTGGACATACATGCATGCAGGAGTTTTGTCTTCTATGGTTACACAACATATTTTCTGAATATATTTTTCTTCTTCTCCTGAAATATTGCCTCAGATCTACTGAAAAGTTACTTTGGCCATTAATCATCCATTAAAGGATCTGAAGAAGATGTCAGATAAAGTCAGCATCCCCAGGCAGTCCTGAAAGCTCCACAATATATGGAATGCTCTCCACGTTTCCATGCATGCACACAAAAAAGCCAAAGTTTTAGCCACAAGGCCATTAATAGACATGTTAAATTGTTCATTGTTCTCATTTCCTTTTCCTGAGAGAAGTTCCTTTTCTCTCGAATTGATGAATACCTTTTCCCTTTATCCTAAGTATCCTTTCCTTTGACAGTGCAATAATGGAAAATGTTGCTGCATCAATCAAGAAATATTAGAAAATTATTCTATATTCTTCCCCAGTGCTTCACCTAGAAAATTCATATCCAGGTACCTATTACAATTTACAGTAGAAATGCTGTCAAGTGAGTGTTTAAAATCTAACTATGTTCCTCAATAGCCCAGATGGCACAAGTTTTTTTCCAAATAAGTCGTTTATATGAAAACATATCAAGTATCTGGGATAACACTATGATACACAACTGACAGAATTGCTATACCTGAGGAAGTAATAGAATATCTAATAGGGTGCACTTTCTACAGGTTTCTTGTTAGTAAATATGTTTTCTCAAATTGAAACTGTTTAGCTTTCTCATTGTTTTACCAAAATGTTCATATTTTTTAATTCAAATATCTTCTTTTGGGAAAAAAGAAGTGACTGCAATGTGCTTCTAAGGAAGTCAAAATGCCTAAATATTTACCAAGGAAGTGAAGCTCTTATTTAAAGTTCCACTATTCACCCCTGCATATTTCCTGAGCCTTTGATAATCTCCTGCTTTCCTAATCCAACCACTTTTGAAGCTCAGAGAGAGCACCTACTGACTGGAATGAATGAGACTATTTTTTATTTTACATATCCGACTAATTTAGATTCTTTCTTTAGTTACTGGCACAATTTTAATTACTCATTTTTTCTCCTAAAATCTTTCCCAGTAAATTTTCTTTCTCTCTCTGTCTTCAAACAAACACACAGCACTGACCCATCATCTTCTATACTCCCCTGGTTATTATTTTGACTTAGAAATTTTATACGAGTCAAACACTCTTACTGCTAATATGCAGAACAGATATAAAAGAATTGTTGTACTACTTTTTTCAACAACACAAATAATTTTAATGTTGAATTTGTACAATCATTTCTTTTCTTTTCTATTTCAGGAAGAAGATACTTTATCTTAAATATTCAAAGGCTCCTGCATCTCAGGCTCTTTCATCTTCAGTGATCTCATATTTTAAGGATCAGTTTGTGCATTGATTTACATTAAAGTTAAAAACAACAAGTAAGTACATAATAAGGGACAAAATAAGGGATAAAAACATTAGGTCCCCACCAGCAAGAGGAAGTCATGTATGTGAAGTATCCATAGTTATTCTCAATTATTCTCAATTTCTTGGAAATGTGATGAATAAAATAACCCCAAAGTTGATTTCTCATCTTAAGATGAAGTGAGGCCACATCCTACCATGGCATGATGAAATCACAGTGGAGCTGGGTTTTGTCAAACTCCTTCCTTACACCATGTCACAGAAGTGGGATGTGACACTTAGCGCTGTGGTCTGACAAGGGGGTGCTTGGTTTAAGGTTGGAGTTCTCAATCGTAAATGTCTTTTCCAACTTAAATGTTCCTCTGATGATTCTCTGATGATTCTGCAAGTCTGTGACAATGTGAATGCCAAATTTCTTATCTACAGAAACCTGTTGCAACCTTCTAGCACAATGTGAAGATCTTTGATTCCACAGGCTTCTCAAACTGCCTTGTTATTTTTTTTTAGGCACATTTGTAAAAGACAGCTTGGGTGACATAAAAATAAAACCATGATAATTCCTTACCTGAGATATAATTTCCCAAATTATTTCCCAAATAAAAGTCTTATTAAAATGAAAAACATTTAACAATGTCTAGAATGTCCAACAGTAACAGACCTTGCAAAACTATATGGCAAAATAAAATTAATGAATTAACAAAATAAAAAATATCAGCACAGAGCAGAAGATTCTACTCTACTGCTTTCTGAATGTCACATCTACCTCACATACATACATTGGTCCTTGTATAGCAGAATTTTGGTGGAGTTCAAATTCACAGATCATTTACAGTGAAACTACAAATACTTTCTCATGAGAAATGCAAGATTTGTTTTTGGCTGGAGGAGGGGAGAATGACAACATACTTTATATGGAAAAATTTTTTTGACAATTTTGTGAAAAATTTCTCCAAAATTTACCTGAAAATATAGGAAGGAGCTTCAGTATAACACAACAAGCTGTAGCTCATGGACACATCATGTTTGAAGGGGAATTGTCATTCCCAGTGTTCAAGCACTACATTGGAAAACTGCTAACTGGACCTCTGTGCTTAAACTATGAAGGTGATCATGCTTCAGATCTGTAGCAAATAGGAATTTTGGATATTCATTCAGTAAGACAATCTTTCCTCTGACAATGAGAGTACAGGTAGTTAATATTCTCTGCCTTCATCCCCTACCCTCAAGGCAAGGCTTCCAGTCTTCGGAATTGTTTTCACAGAAGCTTGGGATTTTTGTTGGTTTGGTTTTTATTTTGGTTTTAAATTATTCCTTGAAGCTCTAACCTCAGAAACTAACAAATATATCCCCTTAGGTAATCTTTATTTACAATTTTTCCAAATGTGTGGTTTTGATTTAATTCTGCTAGGCAAATATCAAAAGGTTATGAAAGTTCAAGCTACTTTTATGAATGCATTATGGCCCTAACTCAGTGCATTCCAGATCCTCTTACCAGTTTGGGGTTCTTTTCCAGTTTGTTTTTTGGGAGACTGGGATTTGTTTTGTTTTGTTTTGTTTTGCTCAGTATGATGGTTTTTTTTTTTTTTGGAGGGAAGTCAAGATTGCCACACCCATACTCCAGAGACTCTAAGGGAGTACTGTCTACGGGAATATTAGTATTGAGAGTGGATCATCAGACTGGTCTTTCAACCAATCTTCAAAAAACAGACAAAAATTAAAATGATAGAGTGAATAAAGATCGTCATGTGCTCTGTTTCACAGACTTTAGGATTGTAGTATTCTCAGGAGAACTTTTGGATGCTGACTTACATTGGCTTACCTGTAGTTAGGGTAAGGGGCATTAGGTTTTTTGGCATTAGGTTTGGGATAGGGCAGTTTTTTGGGTTGGTTTGGGTTTTTAAAGACATAATACAAGAAGATGTCAAATTAATAAGCCTTCACATTCTGAAGAAAGAAAAACCATCACATGACAGGGCATTTTTCTTTTGAAAATAGAGACATGGAAGTAATTCTTTAAAATAACTACAGAACTGGGAATAGTGCCTTGGAAAGGAACCTTAGCAGCCATTTAACATTGAGAAGTTGTCATTGGTTGCTGGTGATGACAGACAAGTTATAGAAACAGTTTAAATTCTATTGGCTGTTAATCTTCCACAAACCATTTAACAGGAAAATCAACAGAAGGAAGAGGGCTTAGAATGACAAGCTGGGAAGTGGTAAGTCCACCTTGCATGCAATTATTTTCTGCTACCCACTTGTAAAGCACAAGACTTCCAAGAACTGCAGAAAGTCAACCTTCAGAATACTTTGTGTGTACAATGAATCCTGAAGCAAGTACAAAGAAAAAAATACTAAAGGTTCTTCTTAAGACAGTTTAACACAAAAAATAAAGTGTTTTAGAAGTCTGAAGTACACTTACAACACAGAAAAAAAGTCTTTATAACTTTTAAGATTATGGTTTAAGAGTCAGCTCTCATTTGATTGTTGGGTAACCACTTTAGGCAATGCTTATTTCCTGAGGTTGAAAGTGGTAAAATATCACCTTTTCTGCTTTGCAAAAACTCCTCACAGTTCAGTCAGTGAGTACCCTGCTCTTCAAAGCCAAGAAAATATTGGAGCCTTTGAATCCATAATGACTATTATCCCTAGCTACTTGTAAAAACAAAAGCTGTAGCTTGTACCCAAAGAAACATAAATACTGGAGTCCACACAGAAAATATCAACTTACCAAAGGTCTTGCCTGGTACTGAGATTTCCCTCCACCAAGTCCTAGATAAGTCAGACAAAACAGATGAACATGACCTAATACTTTGAACTGATTTTGTTGTCTCCTAAAAAAGATTTCTATAACCATGCACTATTTTTCCCTCGAGACATCAACAGGAAGAAACTACACAGTTTCACAGATAATTCTGCTCCTAATTGGTTGAGCTTTTTAAAAAGAGAACCAAACTAATAACCTGTCCTGAAATGTCTTTTCTCTGTTATTACATATGTAATAACAGCCTGGGAAAGGGCTCCATTACAGATGTATAAATATCTCATTAATATACCTAGACATTTTTATATTATTGATTTGTTATAGTCTCTAATCTCTGCCCTGGAAGCTTTATCACTCACTAACTAAGAAGAAAAATACACTCAGAAATACTGGGAAGACATTAAAAGTGGTTTTCATTTCTTTTTGGTGGGTTTTTTTTTTTTTTTTTGTCTTTTTAATGTTTATCTTCTTCCTTGACATGAAGAATTGTTGAAAGTTAAAGAGGAACTGCAATGCCTAGGAGAACATTCCACGTAAATATTTAAAGCAAAGTGATGTAGAATTTTGTCAATAAGTATTTCAACACTGTACTAGCACAGTTATATTCAGAACACAGTGGTGGGAGAGGGAGCTATCCATCAGTCCATCATAAACTTGATAAGCATAGGCTGTGAGCTTGAGGGACATGAAGCTGGTGGTGCCTGAGAACATTGCTTTTAGGAGACATTTCCAAAAAGTCTGAAAGGAGGGTGAGATGAAGACTGTGTTTCTGTGCCAGTACACTATATTTAGCAAGTGTACCTTCAGTACTAATTTGCACATACCACTGGGAAAAACATCCCAGAAAACCCTGGCACTGCAATGCAAGTGCCAGAACACCCAGCAGCTCCTGGCTTGAGAATATGCATCCAGTCATGTACAAAACCTCCTCTACAACAGTATTGTCCCTTCTCTCCTTATTCTCCAGAATGTACTCTATCCTTGGAACAATATGAACTTACTCCTGAGTAAGTACCTTGAAGAAGGAAGTCACTGACTAAGAAGGAAGTAAAGCAGTCAGAGACAGTGATAACAAAAATGATATATTGGAACAAAGGAGACAGAGGTGACTAGACCTACAGCAAATGAAGGAGTCACAGGAGTAGGAGGGATCTTGGAGGAAGGAAATGAAATTTTGATACGATTTCAGATTTTTATGTGCTCCAGATGTCTCAGGTGCCTTGCAAGCACAAAAGCTCAGGGTTGCACAGTTAGATCACTCTACACCTTGAGTCTTAAAGACATTATTCCTACTTCTGAATGGGTACCCAATTATATATATATATAAGTGCATAATTTCTGAGCCACTCTTGAGTGAATTAAATGGTATTATATTTGAAAAATTATGCATATAAGTTAATTTATTACAATAATCTAAAACTAAATAGACCAGTGATTAATTTAGTTTTTTGTAAAACCATATATTAAGAAGAAGAAATTCTTACTTAATTGCTGCTGTGTTTCTCTGTAAATCTTTGTATCTCTTATTCTGGAAGTTACAATGCTGTGGAAGCCACTTTTTTTTTTACAACTTGAAAACTGTTTATCTCAGGGTACAAGAAGCTGTGAATTTAAACAAAATTTTGCAAACATTGGCAAAGCATCTGAGACAAAATGGATTTGGAAAACTAAAAATATATTTATATGTGTCTTTATGAATGGATGTGGATGATGTAACAGTTTGAAACTCATGGGAAAGTAAGATCATTTTAAAGGAAGAAATTATTAGTAGGCAGAAGTGGAAATATTTGAAGTAACCCTTATAATGCAGAACTTAGGGTATTCATGTGGAAAGGTAAAAAATCATGTTTATTATCTTAATCAAAGTTAAAAATGGAGGGAAAATGTTCAGATATTCCTTCTTCCATACAATTCCCATGATCCCTTGGTATTTGTAGGAAGATAAAGTTTTGTCCTCTTTTTCAATTGTCATCTCACTGAAATTCCCCTTAAGATTCCAGCCCTTCATATTTAACTTCTATTGATTTTACTTTTAAAAACTGTTTTGGTAAGATTTGCTTTGAGCCAATTAAGAGATAAATATATTGTATTCCCACAAATCTAAGGTGCATCCACACTATCTTCTTGACTGCAAAATATTACAGAACTGTATGCAAACATCCTCACTTCAAACTTAGATCTTTCCCATTGTTGAGAACTTGCACTCCAGGGAATTCAGGACAAGATGCATGAAGACTATATCCACATTCAGATGGGATATCAAGTATGGGAGCTATTAAGTATTAAATCTGCAGAAAAATCCAGATAGATGGCCCCAAAACAGCAGAAATGGCCACGCTCTAAATGTCAGGATTTGTACTAGTAAAAGGAATTGCACTGCAAGTCCCATGATGATTTCTTTGGTTAGTAGACAGTCATTGCAGGGTTGTCAGGGGTGTTATTTGCTCTCCATGTCCAGAGCGGGTTGCCCCTGTGGTCTGGAAGTGGAGAAGGGAACTGAGGATGTGTCAGTCATATCCACCTTCATGGGTGTAGAATTGTGTCACCAGCACTGGGGTTTTTAAGTGCTCAGACCTGCAGGATGACATGCTTGTACACTTTGCCTATAGTGATTTAAAAGACTAGTGGGAAACCTTAACATCTAGTGATTTGTCAAGCTGACAGCAATTACCTCTGGATGAGCAAAAGCTACATGCTGCGAGTTGTAAGAATGAGATGTGATTCTTATTCTGCTTGGTTCCATATTCAAGCAAAATGTTAAACAATTCAGTGAAAGGACTTTGGGTAAACAGCTTTATTTCCATTACAGCGAAGGTGTTCACATGAAAAATATTGTAAAGTTTACTAGTTTCTGCCACACATAAAAAAAACAAGTGAAACCCAGATTCAGTTAGCACAGTAAAAGCTTTTGTCTTTTCTCATTCTGGACAGGTACTCTGGCAGCCTCACTCGAAAGAGGGAAAAAGCATTTTTTTTCAGAAGAATACATTTCCATGTACTATGCTTCAAATGCAAACTGGTGCTTTTGAAGAACAGTTCCTATCCCTATAGCTTTTTCAACTAAGAGACAGTGAGAAGCACTGCACTATCTTTTACAGCATTTTGAATATAGATTTCTCACCTGGAATTTTAACAGCAAAAGGATATACTCTTCCCCTTGGCTTTAAATGTTTCCAGCTTTCATTCAAACATAGGTTGAAACATAGGTTTTCAATTGCACTACTCTGTGATCCTTCTCCAACTTAATTTTGGAGATTTCAGTAACTTAGGAAACAACATTCATGTATGGCTTTGAAGTTTCAATATATTAATAATGACTAAAACTCCCCAAAAATAAAGCAGTTGTTCAGTGACCTGTGTGAAATACAGATGGATGGTGTCAAAGGAGCTTCCTGACAGGCAAGCTGTTGTCACTGCTGTTGCTAATTGCCAGTGTTACCATCATTCACAGCAGAAATCAAGGACTCAGTAGACAGAGATGTGCAATTTTTGGACAGTTTACCTACAGAACTCTATGTCCAGTGGCAGCTGAACAACAGCAGCTGTAAAGAGGTTTTTTTTCTATTTTTATTTGCTTTTAATAAAGTGTGAGTTCTGGGTTCAACTAGGACAGAGTTAATTTCTTCTCAGTAGCTCTTAGAGGGCTGTGTTTTGGATTCAGAATGAGAATGGTGTTGTTAACATGCTGATGTTTTGCACTTTGCTACATTTTGCTTATCCCTAGTCAATGACTTTGTGTGTGTGTGTGTGTGTGTTATGCGCTGCCTGTGAGGACTTTCATAAAAGAAACAGAGTGCACACAGTTGGGACAGGTGACCCAAACTGCCCTCAGGGATATTCCACACAACAGAATATTATGTCCAGTGTGTAAACTGGGGAAATTACCTATAAGAGGGGGCAGATCTGAGTTTGGGAACTAAGTCTGGCACTGGTCAGGGGGTGGTGAGCAATTGTGTCATGCATCACTTTTTTGTTTGGATATTGTGGGATTTTTTCTTTCCCTTTAATTATTATTACTATTGTTATTGTATTTTAATTTGTTTTTAATTCTTAAAGTTCTTTTATCTCAACCTACAAATTTGACTTTTGGTTCTCTTCCCCATTCCACATTTTTAATTCTTAAAGTTCTTTTATCTCAACCTACAAATTTGACTTTTGGTTCTCTTCCCCATTCCACAGGGACAGGCATGGAGAGAGAGGGTAGTTGAACATGCAGCTACATGGTGCTTAGTTGCCAGCTCAGCTTAAATCACAAGAGCATGTTAGCTTAATGGCTGGAATCAATGATCTCATAGGTCTTTTCTGACCTTAATGGCTCTATTATTTCTCCCTGAAGTGAAAGAGAAAATTAAAGCTGCAGTTTCCCTAGGTAGAGAAAACCCAATTTTTACTCTTTTTTGCCACTTTTGTCATTGTTGAATGGAAACAACAGAGGAGACTCCACCTGAAGACAAAAAAGTTGCTTTTGACTTTCAGCAAACACCAGGCTATTTTGTAAAGAGGGACATGACTTCTCTTTTACAGCTTAGTTGTTAAGAAGCCTTGAATCTAGCAATTATTAACAAATAGCTTTTCCATTCTTGAGTGTTTTAAAAGGATGTCTGCTTTTGTGAAATGTGGTCTGGTTTCTCAAGAACTGCTTTGCAACAGTCCCCTGCTTTTGGTAACTCATAAATAGTGATTAACCCGAGAAGAAGTCAGTTACCCCCCCCGAGTCTCATGAATACAATTTTGGTAATACATCCCAAGATGCAACTAGTCTTTTTTGCTACAAAGGCACCCTGCTTACTTATGGTCAGCTTGACTGCAATGCCATCCAGATGTTTTTCTGCAAAGACCTTAGACATCCAAAGGCAGATCAGATTAGGAGAAAACTGAGGCAAAAAACCCACTGAGTAACCCAGTCTTCTCTATGACTTATGTCCTTGGACCCTCCACCTCACTGAGCAATGGGCGCATTTTCTTTGGTCTTTCTTTTGCTGGCAATGAACTTGCAGAAACATTTCTTTATTTTCCTTCGCATCCATACTAGCTTCAATTCCAGATGAACTTTAGCTTTCCTAACTTCATCTCTGTACATTCAAGCACTGTCACTAGATTCCTCCCTGCTTCCACCTTCTGTACACTTTATATTCCATCTGTGCTTTGAAGTAGCTCTCATTTTATCCATCCTGGCTTCTGCTGTACTTACCTGACTCTCTGAAGATCAGTCAACTCTCTTAGGCTCCTTTGTCCTTAATGTACCAGAGTGCAAGATTTTGTTCAATTTTAACCACGATAAAAAGTGAGTTAATTTTTTTCTTTTCCTTATAATTGTAGGAATAAAAGGACACATATACAGTGTTGCCTGTCTTGCTACTTGTCAGTCCCTCCTGACATTTATAGGGATTGCTAAAAATTTTGGGTTTGTTAGTAGTGCCATTTTCAAAAATATTCGTCTTAAGTTAGTTTAAGATGACCTTGATCTTGAATACTGCAGTCAGAGATAGTCCTTGCAGTAACTCCAGAAGTTCTTGATCAATTATCCTTTGGCAGAGAGTGGGGTTTTTGCAGTTTAAGGTTTAGAAAGTTAGGGATAGAGGATGAGGTGGGTTTTTGCAGTTTAAGGTTTAGAAAGTTAGGGATTGAGGATGAGGTGGGCTTTGCTCTATTTCTTGAAGAAAACAAAGACCTTCAGATTTTTCTACTAGAATACTTTTTTTATGTTGCAATGCATATCCTGCTTGGGAGCTGCCTACTCATGAAGACCATGCAAGGAGGATTTTCTTTGCAGTAATGAGGTAATCATGGCTGAGCTTCCATTTGATATTCCATCTCAGTCACAATCTTTTGATTAAAAGGACTTGGGCCAGACAACATCTACCCTATTCTTTTCTGGTTTGTTCAATGTCCTAAGATTCTGTTGCCACTGTCAGTGTAGTTCTTGGAGAAGAAGTGGGAAAGGAGGAATGGAAAGAAGATTACAGAATTTATAAGTAAGGTTGCACCATGCACTGTGGAGAATAGATACATGTAAAAAGGCTGGTCATGTCTGATTTTGTTTCAAGGGCTTTCATCCACAACTGTAAAACATTCCAACCAAAACCAACCAAAACCAGGTCCTGTTTGTACTTTGATGTATAAATATCTGAGAAGTGAAATTTTCATAAGCTTGGACATTATATCAACAGCACAATGTATGTGCACATGTCTCCATAACATCTGACCCTTTTGACTCATATTTGAACGTGATGAAATAAATACAAGGTCATCTCCTGGGCTATTAGAATCAACGTAATAAATTCATAGCTGACTTCTGGTTTTATTAAGGGGGCAACAGTGGTGTAGAAAGGTTGCAGAGGATAAAAAAAACATAAAAGAAAAACACTGCTGATTAAATAATTTATAAAAGCATAAAATAGCAAGGGTAAGACTGATGTTTATGCATAAAAACTACATTTTCGGTACAAAAGGAAAAAAAATATAGTGAAATATTGTACTTGAATGGGGGAAAAAAGCTTTAGAAGTAAGAGGGAAGCTTAGAAAACTGACTTTATATATATATTGTTTTACAATGTCTGTTTGAAATCATCTCTGAGAAACAGACACTGTGCAGTGGAGAGAGAAGGAACTTTGGAAAAATTGCCTGAGGGAGGAGAAGCAGAAAGCACAGCTCCACCATGAGAGAGATTTACTTCACATTACATTATTGCTTCTTGTCTTGCTTTAGAAAAGACAAATAATGCTAAAGATATTTTATCAGATCCTTGAGACAGCAGGGATTTGGCTACAACAAAAGTTCATTTGAATTCCTTTTTCATTAAGGAGGAGAAAAGGACACCAAATTTATTCTATCTAAAGTGAACCGGAGCAGCCCATAAAGAAACCACAGAAAGAAAAGGCTGAAGAGTATCTTTCCACAGTTAGGCTCAGATGATATGAAAAGTGTTGTGTTTCCTGCCTTTGAGATCGTGCTGCAAACAAAGAACTACATTGGCAAACATTTGCCAGTGAATGCATTGCATGGTGAGCAGGACAGACTTTGTAGGGAACTTCACCTGCAGCCAGAAGTTTTTTCATAACATAACAGTCATTGCAGAGAGATAGAGCTGAATTCTCCAAGCTGATGTAAGTCGCCAATTTCAGTAGAACTGCTTGCACGATATTCTCGATGAAGATACACATACCCAGCAGATCTTCAACATTTGGACATAAGAATTTTAGCCGTGCTTTTTGGGCAGCCATTACCAGATCTAATCAGAATAACTGAAATCAGAGTTGCATTATTAAAATAGAATTTTCTAGAATCAGATAGCTTTAATTAAAGTTGAATATATCTGTGAATCAAATTTCTATGACTATCTATTCTATAGGCTTACTTGTACACTAAATTAAAATGTATATATTTATTGAATACACATCATTAGTTTATCACTCATATTTGGGTGGTTTTGATTTTTAAATTGAGGCATCCATGCAGGCTTTTTTGCATGCCAGCTCAGTGAATCTAATGTACAGCATACCATGTTGGAAGATGCGGGTGGAAGATTCAGAAATCATTTTGTTAGCAAAGATGTGTTCTTGAAGGAAGTAGATGCACTCTCACTTCTTCCATGCCTCAAAACTTCCCTCTTCTGTGCTCTAAATATCAGGATTTGTACTAGTAAAAGGAATTGCACTGCAAGTCCCATGGTGATTTCTTTGGTTAGTAGACGGATCCAACAAAAGTTTCACAATCTGGAATGGGAGATAATGCTGTCTATTTTCACTCCTGCCTTATAATGAATCTATACAACATAAACCAAGATTTTTGCCATATTAACTCTAAAGATTAAATACAAAACAGCCCTGATGTGTTTGCTATTGAGGGCATAATTGCCTATTCAGTGCTTCCATGTATATTTGTCTTTCAGGTATAACAGAGCAAATTTATACTTATGGAAAAGGACAAATGAAAGAGGAATATTTATTTGTCTGAACACTCGTAGCACAGGTACATTATAGTAACTTCATGTAACTATTCCAAATGAAAACCAGCATAAAGAAAAAGGAGATATGGATGTACTAAAAAGGGCTGAAGAAAATAAAATCTATAGGCTTTTTTCACCTTTAAAACTTGCACTTAGTACAAACTGAATGCTTATATATATTCTAAACACATAGTTGATTACGTTTTGCACAGTCCTCTCAAATAGGTCTTCAGGATCTTCAGTGAAGGAAGGAAGACAAATTGAAAGATGTTTATTTTTGCAACAGTTTAGAGACAACATACATATACATCACTTTTTATTATTTTAACTTACATGAAGATATTTCAAGTAATAAATTTTCAAATACTCTAATAAATTTTCAATTCCTTTGTCTTAGTTTTAGTATGCAAGTCACCACACTAAAATCCACGGATGTTAAATATTCATCAAAGTGTCTACAGGGATAAGAATTTAAATCTCACCTGGGAGCTAGAGCAACCTCATTAGGAAATAGCATTAGTTTCAAAGCAAAATGTGGAAAGGATGCTCAGCACCTTGGCATTTTGATACTTATCATATCAAGGAGGCTTCTTTTTAATCAGAAACAGCTATTACCTTGAGGATAGTGCTGTCCATCTGCACCAGAATTTAATAAACCTTGGTAAAATCTTTCTAATTCTTCTCTTCCTCTTGGACTAAACACAGGAAATGCACACACTAGTATGAAGACCAGCACCATAATATATCAGTAAATACACACCAGAAAAGGCAGATTACTGTGCCTGTGCATAGTCCTGAGTGGTGATTCCCTTATCTCTAAGTCACAGAGACAGGCATGTGGCAGCTTGAGCATGAATAGAAATGCATAGGACAGAGTTAGAGTCCCAACACTGCAGCACTCCTGAGAGTTCATTTGTGAGGTGAGCAGTGAGAATTTGATATGTGGCTGTGTCCATCAGCCTCTGCATTTGTGATGAATTTGAATCCTTCTATGTTCAAAACCAAGTTCAATAAATGTGAAAGGAACATGTAGGAGAAAACATGCAGTCTTTCTTAAAATAATGTCAATTTTACTTTTTCCATATGTAAATTGCTGCAGTGCCACAATCCCAAAACCAAGGGAAAAATGACAAAAAATACAATACTGAGTTGTGAAGCAGGTACCCATGTGGGCTGTAGATTAATTTAAGCCATGTAGGATTTCATTTGTCTCTGCAAAATTGTATGGTTTTCTCCAAGGATCTTTGCTGCCCAATTTTTGGAAAGGCAAAGCATGATATACTCTTGAAAAACATTTTTTTGACATGCCAGTCCCAGCTACATTTCTTGGAGTCAATGTTCTCCCGCCATTCTAACAGGGCCAAATTTTATCTAAGGTACACTATTAAAACCAATTTCTCCTTTCACAAGAGCCCTTGTCATCATTCTAACCCTCATCATGTAGTTATGAAAGTTAATTTGTGAAGCAGAGGATCATCAGGCCAACTGAATTTTAGTAAAAGGGGTCTATTAGCCGGTCAACAAAGCTGACATTGTTATGAGGCATTATGTACATGATTACATCCAGCTATTGTGAAAACAGCAAATATAGATAAGTAGAAAAACAGTTTGCTTGCCCCACAAAGTCTATAAGGATTTCTAAAAAGTTTTTTTTCCTATCAGCACAGAAATTTGACCTTAGGAAAGCTGTAGAAGAGAGATAAGCAAGCCTGGTGAAACCCAGAAAGAAGTCTTCCCTCATCCAATATCAAATTCCAAATGGCTTTTAAAGTCATCCTTGGACATCATCCAAGACCTTTTCTGTTGTGCATGGACACGGATTAATATGAAACAGCTGAAGCAAGAACCAATATTCAGCCCTCCAAAATGGTGAATGAGCACTTCAGCCACCAGAAAATTCTATAATCTTTCAGACCTATAAATACTTGCCTGACAGAGTTCAAATAAAGAAAATGCTTCACTGAAAAATTTTCCAAATTACTTCAAATGAGGAAAATATTAATTTTATTCTTTCCTGAAGGAGTTTGGGGAGAAAGTACATTTTTCTAAATACACTCTATCTCTCCTGCTTTTTATTTCAGTACCTGTGAAGATGAGGTAGCCTCCAAACTGTCTTCATCCCTGACAAAATGTGCAAAATGTTGTACCCCATGTTTGGACTGTTGATGGAGACTGGTAGGTTTTTGTAACTGGGCACTTTGACATCCACCATTCATGCGCAAAAGTGGGAATTCAATGTAGTACAAGCTGGGTTAGCCAGGAATTACTCCGCAGGTAGCTTGGAAAGACAGTGTGACCAAGATAAACACTGAGGCATTAGAAGAGAAATAAGGACCTCACGAGCCAGCCACAAGTATCATTTGGTAATTTCTATGTGTAGACATTTCAGCTGATAGAGGCATCAATACCTTTGATTGTACAAATTTAACAGAGATTAATGCAGTTATCCAAAATGTGAACTAAATACATTGGCCATAAACCCATAGGAATTACAAATTGGCTACTCTTTCAGTTGGTGAAAAATGTTATGATTTATTTATTAAGAACATAAAGATGAAATTACCTTTTTTTCCCACTGGTTAAATCAAAAGAAAAACCTGTAACATGACAAAAATGCCATATATTTCCTTTCTTTTTTTTCTTTTTTTTCTTTTTTTTTGTAAGAATTAGCTGTTTCTACAAACAACAATTTTATTAGTGGCAGAAAAATAGGGGTAAACATACTTTATTTGATAATATTTCAACTAACTTCTGAGGAACAGAATTTTTCCCAAGTAAATACTTTGTTACAATAATATTATTTTCTTTTTATCTTCTGTAAATCTGCCTCAAATCAGAAATGTAAAAAGAATCTCCATTACTGATATTTTTGCCTCCTGCAAATTTGTGCCATGTTTGTGTAATGCCAGAAAAATTTCTTTCACTCTAGTTTTGATTGAGACCATATTAAAAAATGAAAAGGTGGATTTTTTTTTTTCAGCATGGTTAATACACTTCAGAAAACTGGCTCTTTTTTTTTTTATTTTCACTTTATGGACTCTACATGAAAATAATCTTTATTTTCAAAATGTCAGCCTGTTATATTTCAAATTAAGACTTTTCCATCTTTAAAAGCTGACACCTTCTCTCCTCTTCATTTACAAATTCATATTTTTCTGTTGAAAATTTAAATTCTTCACTCTTGTGCTTGGTGTTATAAAGGTGGTGACTTTTTTTTCATGCGAGAATAAAAGAAATCAAAAAGTGAATTTTGTTTAGACATATTCCATGGAAATAATTCATATTCTTTCAGAAAAGAGTCTTTACCACCAAAAATGAAAAAAAAAAGAAAGAAAAAAAGAAAAATGATATTGTGTAAATGTCTTTTATAACTTTTTTTATAAAATAAATTATGATGAAGGCTGTCAGAAATGTTACTATTCTGCAAGGGA
Source organism: Anomalospiza imberbis (assembly GCF_031753505.1). Taxonomy (NCBI): domain Eukaryota; kingdom Metazoa; phylum Chordata; class Aves; order Passeriformes; family Viduidae; genus Anomalospiza; species Anomalospiza imberbis. Next base: position 53,802,934 of record NC_089681.1, on the reverse strand, counting down.
CATTACAACAGAACTCATCATTTCTAGTCTTGTCAATTTCACTTGATTTTGCTATTCTCTGTGGTACTACTACCTGACAGAGAGGCTTCTTTGGAAACCTACATACAAATAGATTAATATCAGAATAGAAGAATGGGGAAGAAAGTGGTCTTTTTGTAAGCTCCCACTTTTTTGTTTTATGTGTTTGGGTTTTGGTTTGTTTTTTTTTTTTTTTGTTTGCTTGTTTGCTTTGCTTTTTGGGTGTTTTTTTTTTTTTCCTTTTTTGGAAGAGGAATGTATACCTGCAAAAATGCACATCTTTAGAGGTAGAGCAGCTTTGGGGCTGGACTCAGTCACACACTGCTCTTTAATAATGAGGGTAAGGCTGCAGGGAGCTCAGTGTGATTGAGTCTGGTCTGCCAGCAGCAGACCTCCTGCTAGTACCTTGTATGATCACTATCAATAATCTGTGTTTCAAAGCCACCCAAATATTATAGCATTATTTTTTTTTAATTAGTTTCCATGTGCTTTATGGAGCAAATGTAATGACATTGAGAAACTGGTGGAAAAAACTTTCACCATATCACAGAAAACCTATCCTAACACTGCAATGCAAAATAAAACATTCATATCTGCAATCATTTTTGGCAACCTATAAAATTGGGGGTTTTTGAGGAAGTTATAACAATGTTTGCTTCTATAAAGATAAAAATAAGCAATTCAAGTCTCCAAAAAAAGTTTTTATTGAGCTTTGTGGAGCTCATAACCAAATCATTTAATAATAACTTAAGTGTCAACTTTCCTCCTTCACTTCAACAGGCACAAACATTTCCTTCCTTTTCTGCTAGCCTTCATCTGATTAAGCTAAAATTTTTGAGCAAAATCAAATTTTGGACCTTCTCCTGAGGGGTGGTCTGAATACAGTACATTTTGTTTTCAGGGCACCAGACTCAAAATAATGTTGCTGCCAATCCTTTGGGATCAGTTTTCAACATACTATCCAGCTTCTCTCTCCTAACAATTTCCTCTGTCAGGACTGATATTTTCAGTAGTTCAGGGGACTGCAGCTGTGATAAAGATTGATGACTGGTGAGGGCAAAGTTGTTCATCATGGAACTGGCACTACAAAAAATTTTTAAGGTAAAGATGGGTTTACTATGTACAGAGGCTTAAATTCGTCAGTATTGGTGATGATGTGTTCCAGACTCCTGTGAACTGAATCAGACAGGAGGGGAGTTATCTACTAAAATGGTTAAAAAATGTTGTTTTGAGGAACTTGCACTGTTCCCAAAGGCTACCTCAGTCAGAGAGCTCTGACTTTTCTAGCTATGACCTAGACTTTGTAACTCAATTGCCCCTCATATTTCTTTTAATCAGACAAGAAAGCAAGTGGCAAAACAGTTTTAAACCAGGCTTGAAGGAGAGGCTGTTATTTTTGTTGCCTTCTCACGAATAGCGTCATCCTCCCTCTCCATCACCAAGCTCCTGAAGAGTTAGCAGATTTCCTGCTGGTTGCCATGTGTAATTATTGTGGTCAATTAGGCCCAGAGCTGAGGGAGAAGGTATAGTCAGGGTCTTAGAGAAAAAAAAAAAAAAAAAAAAATCACTATTTTATTCTTGTGAGAGGTACAATATTTGGCAGAGAAAAACAGAAACTCTTTTGTTCAGCTAAAAATTATCACTAATTTAAGCCCTGTAATTACCACTGTTTTAAAACCCGCAAGATTCTAATTTTTTTCTTTATGGCCGCTTTTTACTCATGTCCCATTATTCAAAATAATAAAGTGCAGTCACAGCAATACTTATCATCTTCCTGAAAGCTATAGCAGGATGAGGGAGGGAGAGGAACATGTTTTTGTCCAGTTTACTATTTTGTCCAGTTTACTACTAGACTGCCCATTTTGGTCATTATCAGCTGCTTAAATGACTTTCCCTTAGGTGCTCTAAAGGCACAGAATCATGTTTTATAATGTTCCTATCCCTCAGCTAATGTTTTTAAAAAGTGCCAGTGGAATCCTTCCTACCTCCCATCCTTAACAGTATAACTTCCATGCTGATGTCATAGACAGCTTCCATTAATTAGTGCTAAATAAATTACAAAAATGGTAAAAAGTGCCTCAAATCTGAGGAGAGCTCATTTGTAGGGATTCCATATCATAACACACTAGGAAGTGTTCTGTCTTCTACTCATGATCGCATTAAGTTTACAGCTGAAAAATATACATTCGCTGAAATATAATCTTCTTAAAAACTTAGAAACAATTAATGAACTGTATTGGTTTATCTCCTTTCAACTGATTTATTTTAATTTACTGTTGACCCTTTGCACTCAGATTTGTAATAATATTAACAATGAAAATGTCACTCTTACAAGGTTTACTTGTAGTGATATTACCAGAGATACTATACTTGAACCTGGTAGGACACAATAGGACCAGAAGAACTTTTTGGATTCTGAAGCAGAAACATTTCTACATTGCATCTTTTTTTAATTAAGTCTGAGTTTATAATTCTAATTAATTTCATGATATTCTGGGGAATAGTCAGACCTCTGTTAAGGATCCAAGTGCTATAAATGATACTTGAACAATTTTTTAGTGCTTCTGTGAGTGAAAGGAGTGACTGTAAAGGTGAAACTAAAGTGATCTGATCCACACTATTATGGCAGCTTTCTGATATATTAGAAAAATATATTTAAAAAAAAAATTGCTCTCAATAAATATTTCCTTGTTAAAGACTTTCTCGACTGAAAACCAGGACAGAAAGAGCAGAAATGAACACTAAACAATTGCAACACAAATTATTCATGTTCAAAATCCTTTTTCTGTACTCAGAAAACTTGTCTTTCATGTCATCATCATATTTCATCAAATATTTTTCTTAAGAAGACCCTAGTCTGGACCATGGGCCTAAAATCTGCTATACAGACCCAGTTCTTGGAGCCAACTGCCTGCATCCCTGTCTGTCTGCATGAAATGGTGTGTGATTTCAGACAGATTCTGCAATTCTTGCCCACTTTCAGCGCAGTTGCTGAAGACTTTTGGAATTATCACTAGGCTACACCATAAATATGCTAGTTACTGAGCAAGGTTCTACTAAAAGTTCCTAAAGATATCAGGTTTTAACCCATAATGAAATCACCTTAAAATTGATGTGCTTGAGTGCATTTGCAACTGCATTGCAGTTCATTATGCCCAAACTCCTTTATAAATATTAATTAAAGCTAAAATTCTGCTGATAATGAAGCATATCCTGAGCTCTAGAGAGCTGCCATTGTGCCAAACTCTTATAATTTGAATGCAAGTTTAGCATATTCTAAATTACATAATATAAATAATGTAATGTAAATTTATCTACAGAGTACATATGTACCTACTACAAATTAGATAAAATGTAAAGTATATGCTATGATGATAATTCAATAAAATTCACCTTTATCCTTGTCTTCTTAGAAACCCACGCAATCTGTGAATCAGCTTGGTTTGGGGAGAAAGGTGAGCCTCAGAAGTGCAAAGTGAAGAGGAGGAAGGCTGCAACTTCATCTTGCAGAACCAGCTAGCACTAGACTGGCTCCATGCCTCAGTAAACCACCACTTCAGACAGGAGCAACAGAGCCTACCCTGAAAGTTCATCCATGACTGCAATCATATTGTAATATGTGAAATAAACAAGTCATAGTCATAACCATAATAATTACGTGTTGATAATTATGGAATTAAATATAATTTAAGGACAAAAAAAAAATATCATACAAACTGTAGAGATCTTTCCTTTATCTTGTTATTATAGTGTTTTCTTGCCCTACAAAGTGTTTTCAGTTCTGGACAAACTGCTTGCAGAGGGGATTATTGAGCTTTTTTCTTTTTATCTCTATGATTATATTAGTGTTAACATAGACATTAATAAGATTCATTACCAAGAGAGTATATTGCATCTGTTTCCTGTATTATTTTGGAGGACACCAAAAAAGTTTCACTGTGCTTGTATTGTTCTTTGCAGTGCTCACACTAAGTCGCTAGAAGAGTTATATTCTGCAGATTCCATGTTTCATATTTTCAGCCACTAAATGGTTATATTTTGCTTGAAACTGCAGCCAGACTTTCTCAGTGGCTTTGTTTCTACTGCAATTAAATACTGGGGCTCTCCTAAGGCAAAGGCTATTCATTCTCAGCTTCAACCATCACTGCCAGCAAAGGCTGTATCCAGAGCTCAAATCAAAGATCCCAAAATTGCAACACTTTGTGTGCACCGGTGCTGGCCCCAGCTGGTTTACAGCACAAGCATTTAAATAGACCAGGTGTCTTATTTTTCTATGAAATAGCCCTGACAATGAACACTTCCAGATGAGTATTGTATTTCTGAGAGCTGGAACTCAATTGTCTACTGATGTTCAGCAGCTCTTTGAAGCAGGCTCTTGCAGCCACGGGGTCCTTGAGCTCACTGTCAGAAGTAATGACAGCAGTGCTAAGCTACCTTTTTTCCCCAGCACAGACAAAGTTTTTGTTGCTCCCCTTTTTTTGAGTCAGGCTACCATCTAGTCTAAATTACTTTTTTTTTTTACTTAATAATTTTTCCTTCCTGCCCTTCTTCTATTCCATTTGTTTGTTTGTTTGATTTAAGAATATGTTAAATGTAGCCCCCCGAAAATAAGGAAACAACATACATTTAAATGCTTTTCCAAATGAAAATTCCCATGTCCTGAAATATCAATCTGCAGAAAATAATTGCAGTGCTAGAACTTTGAGCCAAAGAGGCAGTATAGTTACCAAATGTTTACAAAACAGAATGATTCAGCTTCAACTTAAATACTTAGTAAAAAAATTAGTAATAATAATTAGTAAATACTTTGTAAAAAAGATTATCTTGAATGTTACATAGCTTCCCACCTGAGAGAAAGCTAGCTAAGTCATGTTGTCAAAGTCTATTGAAATATACTGAGAACTTCAAGGAAAAGAATGGAACCTGTGAAGTCAAAGGGAAATTGTTAAATGTTGTGACATTTCCTCATCTTTGTCAAAAATATAATAAATACAACAAATTAGCAATAATTGTCAGGAAATTTACAGTTGTGCTCTTGCTCTTTGGAGATTTGGGTGCTGCCATTTGATAGTAAATTATTTAAGGCTGGTAATGTCTCTTCATCCTCAACCTGCTATCAAACTTTAAAAACAATAAATATTCTAAGGAAGAAGCACTGTTAATTGAGTTATATTTAGATAATCCCCCAATTAAAAAATAAGGAAAAAATTAGAAGGAAATGTGAACTTTCCTTCTTCTGATTTAGACTGAGAAATAAAGCAGCAAGGGTGTTGTAACCATTTCTGGCAGTTTTCTTGTGAGAATCTTCCTTCTCAAATTGTAATGACAAAAACTACAGAAAGAATCCATGGACAGATCCTGTTATTGCAGAGCTTTTCTCTAAAAACTTTCAAAGATTTTCCATCTAAAAGGGGTTCATTAACATGTTAATTCTCCATTATTTTAATTAAACATAAAAATTAAATTAACTGCATTTTATTGACACCAACTGTAGCCACACCAAGGAAATACTGATTTCACAATTGTTATACTAGTTTCCTAAATATTTCATTTATCACACTTTGCCTCTTTCCTTTCTTTATTCTGTAGCCAATAACAGACAGAAAAAGCCATGTGGATTTCTTCCAAAAAGGAAAGGGTCTCACACAGCTGCGCATTACTTTTCTCGGCCCCGGTCAGCTCTTGAGCACCCAGCTTGGACGTCTTGGCTTCTCGTAGGGGCCGGGGCTCGCCGCAATTCCCGGGCGCTTCTGCTGCCGCGCTCCGGGGTGGGCTGCTGGCCGCACTTCGCTGTCGGCACGAGGGAAGAAACAAAGAGGCAGGGAATTCGTCCAAATCATGTGGTGGTTGGATGCTTTATTGGCTGCGAGAGCTGCGGTGAAGTTGCATCCCGCATCCAACGTCGCACGGACGAAAATGGCCCCGTGTGTGGAGCGGAGTGGGATGAAATAGGGGTGGGACAGGGCGGACTGGGAGTCCTCCCGCCCAATGCATACAGACATCGTGGTGATGACGTGCACTACAGTGACCAATGGGAACACGGCAGGGGCGGGCATGAGGCTTTGGGGCGAGTGGGACCACTAGAACGGGGTGACAGGCATGGATACCTCAGGAGTAGGCAGGGAGTGGTTACAAGAGTGACAGGGGGAAAGCTCCAATGGCAGGCAGCCTGGAGCCAACCACGGTGGCGGGGGGGAAACCCGGGAGGTGCACGAGGGTACACAGAACTGGAAAACTAACAAAGAAAAAACCCATAATTTGAACCCAAACCCAGGATGTAACAGTCTCACAGTGATGCACCATTCAAACATACTCAGCAGGAGGCTGAACTGCCTTTGATGTTATATGGCAGCTGAAATATATTAAAGGAGATATTATAGTTGTCAAAGATTAATTCTAGCTTTCTACAGGCAACTGCAAAATACCTTATGCTCCACTACTGTGTGACATTTTCCACCAGGAATACATGAAAGACCCTCCCTTATTTCAGTGTACAAAATCACTCGGCTTGTAGACAAAGATATGTTTTGTTGATTATTTTTTAATCAGCATTTCTTTTATTTTTGTTTTAGTTCTACCTTAAGAAGCATAAACTTTACACCCTGAATCTGTGATCTTTCATATCTCTTCTGCATAGGCTCACTTTTTTTTTTTTTAAGATATCTAACTCTTTGGTTACTTTTTCCCTCTTCCTTCAACGGCTTAGATAAGGGAGTCATCATTTTGTAATATGAGGCATTATCTCTCTCTCTTTCTTGTGCCTATCCATGTATTTATTTCAGGCATAGATTTTACTAAAATTAGCTAATTCAGCACTATAATGCCCAAATTTTGTTCATTAACTAGATTTACATCAAGTGATTCTGCTCTCATATTCATTTCACCACGCTATCTTAAAAAAAAAATAATGATAGCCCAGAATTACTAATGAATATTTATCTTTTGAGTTTTTCATAGTCACTACTAAATATTTTCTTGTTTATGAGACTGCTCTTTCAAGGCATATTTACATGCACATTTTGTAATGCTATCATGAAGATAGGAGCTATCTTTAAATGCAACGGTTTAGAAATCAGAAATAATTTTGCCATGGCAGAACTGAGACCAGCATAAGTTAATTTGTAGTGTCAAAAAACATGATGATATTCCAGTCTGCTTGTGACAAGGGTGCTTCAAATTATAAAAAGTTCCCTTTTTTTAAATAATGCATTTGTGCATACAAAAAAGCTGATGTGGAATTACCTTGACAAAACCCATTAGCCCTTTGTGCTATAGCAGGGTTTAATCATAAATGTAGCCAAAAAATTAAACATGCTCACAATTGCTATGTCATTATTCAATAATTTAAAGCCATTACAAATCTGCTACATATTGCAGTCCAAAGAACATCCACCCATATGCAATAGTATTAATTAGACATTTGAATTGGAAGATTTTATGTGCTTAATGCAATACATTTTCCTGCATAACAGTACTTGTCTCAGCTGGGGTAATTCTCTGCACAGGGTCTGGTATAGGGCTGTGCTGTGATTTGTGTTGAACACAGAGCTGTTAATATAGAGGTGCTTTTGCTGCTGCCGAGCAGGGCTTGCACACAGCCAAGGCCTTTTCTGTTTTTTGTACTGCCATGTTGGTGAGAAAGTTGAGGGTATGTGGGAGGCAGGACAGGTGACCCAAACTGACTGAAGGGATATTCCAGACCACATGGCATCATGCTCAGTTTAGAAAGTGGGGGAAGGAGGAGGAAGCAGGGAGGAACATTGGGAGTGGTGGAGTCCCAAGTAACCATTACATGTGATGGGGCCCTGCTCTACTGGAAATGGCTGAACACCTCCCCACCCACAGGAAGCAGCAAATTCATTCTATGTTTTGCTTTGCTTGCACACATATCTTCTGCTTTCCCTAACAAACTGTTTTGATCTCAACCCACAAGTTCTCTACTTGTTACTCTTCCAATTCTCTCCCCAGTCTCACTGATGGGGGAGTGAGTGAGGGTCTTTGTGGGGCTTGGTTCCCAGCTGGGGTTAAACCACAGCACTAGCAAATACACTTACAATATTTTCGCCCTGCATACACATGCACATTTGCAAAATGACAAGTCCAAGCTACATAGAGGAGGTTTGTAAAGTGACATGGAGTGGTCAAGAGAATTGTCTGAACCTTTCTGTTTGGAAAAAGTATTCAAAAAATATAAGGAGGAAAATGATGCCTTAGGTTATAGCTTTTATATTTTTCATATTCTGTACTGCTTTAGTGTGTAGTTGTAAGCTTCATATTAGGGGATAGTAAGCTCTCTCCACAGAGTAGGTAGGCAAAACAATTCCTTCTGTAGCTGGGGACCAAGGACAACTGATCCAAATTTCATGCCCAAGAGCATAAACAGCATGGAATGAAGAGAGAAAAACAAGGATGGGCCTTCATAATCTAAAGCTATAATTGGACAATTAACTCCAATATGCTCATGGACCAGAACTTATAAAAGTGAGAGACCTCATGACCGCTCATCCATTTATGCAACCATTTTGGGTTCATCTTGGGCGTAGCCCTGGCTGAGCTCTTGTACTGCCCAAGGTGTATCCATTGAGGCCTTTCAATAAATACCTACTTTATTCTTTAACTCTGTCTAGCCTCTGTTCTGTGGATGTGACAGCCTGGTCAGAGAGCGATAAAACTAGACAAGTTTTCCCAGAACTGGCCTGAGAGACTTTAGAGAGTTGAAGATAAACAATGATAGCTTATTATAAAGAACCGGCAGGTTTTGTTTTTCTACTCTCTGTTTTCTTGTTTTTCTCAAATATTGTTTATATGAAAGGCATCATGTTAATTAGCTTATCACGTGAAATGTACTAACTAAATGACCAATCAAATCCACCTGGATTGGAACAGCTTATAGTAAGGAGCAGTTCCAAATATATGGTGCATTATGCCAATCAGCCTTCTGATGAATCTGTGTCATCTCTTACTCAACAGTGACCCTAGGTCAGCCCTCACAAGGCATCACTTGTCTTCTCCCATGTTATTTCCTATGAGGAAGAGGTCGACTCCTAACTCAATGATTAAGGCTCATTTGATCAGAGACTAATGTTACCATGAAAACACAAGTAGGATCAAAGTCAGTTCTGTGAAAGACAGCTAAGCAGATACCAGCTGCCTCCTCAAAAAAATCCATCAGACCCTCAAGAAATTCTTCACCATCCAAGGGACATCTGGGCTTCTCCAAGCAGTCCTTTATCCATTTACAAGGACAGACAGATTGGAGCTTCCAGGCTCATCAGACTACGTCCTGAGCAACACCATAAGAAAGACATCTCTGGCAAATGAAGAGAGATGCTTGGCATATCTTGCAGACACTGATTTCCTTTTGAACACATTTTTGAGTGAATCCCTTTCAATTTGAATTTCAAAATTAGAAATTAGTGTACTCACCAACTCCTGATGACAAATATTTTATTAGAATGTTCTAATTTATAGCTTCTTCCTGAGGTTCCTATATCCACTTTTCAAGAATTGTGTAAGGTAAGTGTGGATACTAAATCATTATGTGCAGAAAGGTATGCTTTGACAAGGAAAATGTAACTGACATGTCATTGTCTTAAAAACAAAGATGGAAGATTACGATGGTAGCTCTCAAGTGAAAAATTATTCATTCAAATTTTTAAAGCATTTTCTTAACCTGAGCTTGGACCTGGAAAAATGAACAATTAGTTGTGCTCCATAACATAATAGACTGCTTGCACCATGATGTTTATTTAATTAAATAAATTAAAATTAACAACTTACTAATGAAAATTTTCAGAAATAAAACTCCTAGGCTTGTTTGTTGAAAATAATTAATCATTTTAAAGTATTAATAAAAATTTTATCAGATCTCCAATGGACCCAATTTCTTTTCCTCATGATAAAGATTTACTTTATATGCACCATTACAGAGACTAGATCATGTGATGTAATAATGCTGCAACTATGAGAGTCCAGACATGTCTAAAGATTATTTAAACTATTTGTTGGAAGGATTTGGTCTGGAATCTCTATCCCAGAAAAGGATCCTAAGTTTACATTCTAGTGAATTACTCCTACCTTGTTTAGGCAACCTCTGAGCTGTGTTCATGTCCAAAAATCTCCCCCTGGATAAGCTGGACCACTGTGTTGGGATAAGAGTGCTCTTATAGAAAGCAGCTTTGCAGACTCTGACCAGAGGGTGCTGGCAGACCCAGGACAGCTGGTAAGACACATCTGTGGTGTAGGATCTAGTTATGGGCTCCACAGAACAAAAGAGATGTGGGAAGATTCCATTGGAAAGTCCAGGGCCACAAAGGGGCCACAGAGATGAGTAAGGTAAGAGCTCAGATGATGCCTCATTTGAGGAGAAGCTGAGAGAGCTAGAGCTGCTTAGCTTGCAGAAGAGAAATCTCAGGGGTATCTTATCAATATGTAGAAATACGACTTGGGGTGGGAGGAAGGAGTGGTAGGGAACAAAGAAATTCAGGAATAAGTTGTGCTTCTCTCAATGGCTGGCAGCTCTGGAACCAATACAGATTGTTTTATTAACACTTGCAATTTTCAAGGCATGATAAGCATAACTTAACTCCAGAGATTTAGGCATCAATTACAGTACAAGACTAGACATATCACCTTTCTGTGAAGATTCTGCCATCTGATCTCAAGTAGAAAGCACATATCTTAGCAAGTAATCTTGAAAAGCTGCTAGGGAACCAGTTCTGACTCCTTTATAAGAAGTTGATCTCAAGCTAAACCATCCATGTAATTTAAACTTGGTAGATTAGAATACAGTGGAGAATGAGTCATTCCCTTGTGTAACCAAGTCTTTTTACCCAGGACTAGAATATTAAAATCAGAGCTTATCATACAGCTGTGAACACTACAGAACATTTCTGTTCTGCATGTAAATGTAGAGAAGAATAAAAGTCTGTTAAGGGACCAGATGATGAGAGAAGATCGAGACAAAAGGAAAGAAATTCACAAAGAAAATATGGGAAGTACCAGCACGTCAAAATATAATTTAAAAAAAAAGAAAGAAAGAAAGAAATAGAGATAAAGGGGGAAAGAACCCCATTGGAGATTTAAACTATTTAGATAAGAAAAAACTTATTACAGGAAATTCCTCTAGCACACCAAAGTCATTAAGCAGACAGGAGTAAAAGTGATGAAACTGTATAATCAAATAAGAAGACCTTTAGTTAGAAAGAAAATTTGAAGAAACAAAAGGCATGTACAATATTTCACTCCAAGAAGCAAAGTAGATAGTAATCTGGAATTTTCTGCATATTCACATCTGCAGTAGGGCTCCTTCATTTGAAGCCCTACTGTAGGGTATGGACAATAAAGAGGATAGCTGTCCCTGGAAGGTGTCAAGGACAAAAATGTTGCATCACTAAAAGTATTGAAAGTATTAGCATGTGAGTTTCCAAATGGCTGAGATATGGCAGCACCCAACAGTGACACTTGTAGATGGCAGACCCCACAGAGAAAGTTGAAATCTCACTGAACTAGAAAACCTTCATTTAAGATGCTCAGTCAACCTCTAACACATAGATCCCATTCTTACACACACCCCTTACCCTTCTTACCCATCACATTTCACTTGTGCTATACCAGATGCAGGTCTATACATGTAGTGAAACATCTAGATTAAAACTGATCCGGACATATTTTTTAAGGGAAATTCTAGTGTTTCACCTGTGCCAGATCAAGGAAAGAGGCCAGAGCAGTGGCAGACATAAAAGGTAGATGGAACACCATATTCTTGAAGTGCTGGATTACAGCATGCCCTAAACTGCCTTAAATGTGTCATGTTGGATGCAGCTGACACTGCAAAAGACACACAGGTGAACTGGAAGGTGTAACTCCGATGTTTCTGAAAAGGGCTGAAAAGATCTTTCAGTTCACTGGTGGGGATGAGGATGGAGGAGACAGATCATACTCCAAAAATTCAATTTCTGTCTCAGTTTCTGCTGTCTAATCCAACTATTTTCTTTGCACTAATTGAGTACTCAGAGCTTACCAGATGCATAGAAAATGTTTTGAATAGAGTTTGACTCTTCTGAGCTGAGTGATCAATCCCTGAGTGAGAAATCTAATTCAACAGGAGAGCTTAGAGCAGGACCACCTTTTCCAGTGACTTGTAGATGACTTTGCTATTTTCTAGAAGTTTATCCCATCTTTGTCCCACCTTTAAGACATTTCTTCTTGCCATCCAAATAAATGATATTCATGCTAAATAGTTACAGAGAACAAATTGTGTCTATACTTACAAAAAGTAACTTCAGTGCAAGCTAACACTTCTTGGACAATGCCTGTCTGTGTGGAACACCATTATCAGAAAGAGCAAGTCAAAGAATCTCACAAAAATAAGATGAAAAGTAGTGCACTTGTACTGAAGTATAGTGCTCTTGAAGATAATATATTCAGCTTTCAGGATCCAGAACAACCTATTAGGAAATTATAACCGTGAGCATGTTTCCAAAGGTGTCTGCTGTAACAGTGGGGAGATGCTAGCAAGTACCTCTGCTTGCTGGGGACACATAGTCCCCATGGCAGATGCCTACAGCTTTTCAACCCTTTTTGTTCTGTTATTCTACCATTATGGTGCATAAAAAAAGACAATCCAAATGTCCTAAAGTCATGTAATTCCCATGCCATAGAGCACAAAGCTCCTTTTCAGTCCTGAAAAAAGAGTTTACTCCAAAACAATTGACCTGAAAAGTATTCTTGTTTTGGAACAGTGTGTTAAATTATGTTCTCTTTCCATGAAAATGTGCTAACAAATTTTTGTGTGCTACTCTAATTGCATCTCAAAGAGTCAACCACCTGTAAAGCTTCCAGCATGTTCGAAATATTTATCTGAGGAATTAATTCAGCTGTTTCTCTGCTAGTAGTTCTGATGTCCTACATCCTCTCTGTAACACCACCACACAGGATGCTCACATGTATGGCCTCCAGGTTTTACAGCCCTGCTGCATCATCTGACTCTTTTCACCTGAATTCCTTACACTAAGGAAGGGGGAATCTCAAAATCCAGCAAGTCAAGGTGCTGGAGGAACTAACCTAAAAAAAGAAAAAAGGTGCTCCTGTTTTCCTACATGCTGCAGTAACTCATAAAAAAGGTACAGTGATGCTGAATGCATCTGTGCTGGCGTCAAACGTGGTAGATAACAAACTGCATAGGTCAATTTGTGTGAGTCGAACCAATTATTTTCAGACATCAAGCAGCACTGCCAAATGAATGGTAACATTCAGTTACCTTTAGTCCAATTTTCAAGGTTTCCTATACAACTGTGACAACGCAATGCTTCCTCAGTCTCTTGTGGGGATGGCTTGGTTTGGGATTTTTTTCATTTTAATTTTTTTTTTCTTAATAGCAGGTGACAATTAAAAATAAGAGTTAAGAAAGTAGCCACTAAGCAATATTGTATTGTCTCTATCAGAGAGGAAAAAGAGAATACTGTTTGAAAATAGGAGTGCAGACAGGAATAAATGCTTCCCCAGTGATACTTCCATGAACATTATCAAATCTTCCCCAGTGTATGCACATGCTTATGTGCACATGCACTAAAATCTCATTCACATCTGTAGACAAGTGAGTCTTATTTTTTATAGCATGGTCACATATTCTGAACAAGGTCATAGAGAAAGAGCCACAAACATGACGAGTGAAATTTAAACAAAACCTTCTTGGTTTTGGAGCAGTGTCCTTAGCAGACAACTGAAAAAATGGAGTTTCTGGGGTTTCTTCTAGTTTTAAATATCTTTGCATATTGAGGGGGAGGGAGCAGGGAGTGGGGGCGAGAGGAGGGAATGTAGAATGTGGAAATGTGTAGAAGGCCCTGAGGCAATTAGGGGTAAACACTTCATAAAAGAATCTTTATTCAGGTATGTCACTAAAGGGAATTGTACATCCAAAAGGATGAACAATTGCGCTGCTTCTGCAAACATCTGCATTTGCAGCTGAGAAAACACTGCATAATTTAGGTCTTATTTGTCATATCACCAAATGCCTTTGGGTTTTTCCTCACTGCATCATTCCAATTGCTGCTGCGAAATCAAGATGCTTAATTGCTCTTCCTGTTGTCTGAAGGGTCATTTTTTGCCTCCTTTCATTATATACATTTGATTAATTCTAGCTGAAAAAAAAATCTTAGTATCCATTAACTATTTTAAGCATAAGCTGTTTTGTTCAATACTTTTTCCATTTTATCTTCTCTTACAGAGTACTTGTAGAGAATTCTGATTAAAATCATTCCCATTGGGCTATTCCAAGTAAGAAATTAGGACATTACAGCTCGCAGGTAAACCCACTGGCTGATTTCTTTGTCATAGGGGATGAGACCATTCATATGGGCACAATTTGACCTGAAAAAACTAAAACAGGTGTTTCATAGAGCTTTCACAAAATAAACTAAATCTTTCTGGGTATGAAAATTCAGTGACCATTCCAAACCCCACCATCTGGCACTGTAGTGTCTCAGTTATTTCCTTAGCAGTTTCCTGTTAGCAAATGTACTAAAATTTAAAAAGAGAGAGAAAATGAGAATTTTGCAGAAAACCTTATTATAAAGGCAACTTTTAAAGTCTGTTTCAGCAATGGTATATATATACAGATGTGAACATGCATAAGAATATATAATTTTAAATCTGTAAAACTAAGCACTTTTTAATTGATATGAAAATCTCCTTATCATAAAACCTCAAGCACTCATTGTCAAGTAAATCTCCTCAGCAATAATAACATACTCTAATTTTAACTCAATGGAAAATTGCACAGAATTACTATCATATTTTTCTTTTTTTTTTAATTAAGCATTAATGCTAGTTCCTGTACCATCCTAGCTAGCATTTCTTTCAACAAAACTTCTGAAGATTTGCAGGATATCATAAACTGGCATGGGGCAGATGGACACAATGTTTTTTCCAGCAGTGCATGTAGACTCAGACTAGCAGGAAGGCAATCTAGCGATTCAATCTTAGCACCACACTTTCAGCCACTGATTAGTCATATGTGATTTTTCTGCTGACCTTTACTATCTCTTGCCTCCCCCTGGAGTCTTTAGTCTTGATCCTAACTTCACTCATTTTCATTTAAGTGGAGTCTAAATATTTAGAGAAGATATTTATTCCACACAGACTGAAAATGTAGACCTGAGTCTGCCCAGCAGACAACAAATCATCCCTGGCCTGAACATAGCTTCTTAAAGCAGGAGTTGTACAGGCTTTTCACCAAAGGTTTCCATGGACCATACTGGCTAGGACTGGACAAGAGACACTGTACCAGGAGAATGGCCAAGTCAACGCAATAGGTAATGCAAAATATCCCTTTAGAAACTGTTATTAAGGCAGCTTTTTACATTATGCTGCTATCAAATTTCAAGATTTTTTCACTTTCACAAGGAAAAATAATACCCATCTTTCTCTGGGGCTAAATAACATTTTAGAGTTGTAATCAAACCCTTCAGATAGGACAACTACAAGTATCTTATGCATTCAAACACATTTTAATAAAACCCATGACTGCTTAATGATATTTAATAGCCTTTATTTAACATCCAATCTGTGTTGTTTCTGAAAAAAAAATCTCTCTTTGATAGGCATTTATTATCCACACAATGTTATGCTATAAAATATGCAAAGTTGATGACTGCATACCATCATCAATTAACTTTATTTTTCATTTTGCCAAAGTAGAGGAGGTTTCTGTTGGCAGCTCTTTTATTACATACTGCACATTCAAAAGTAAATAGTGGCTCTCACAGAATAATTTTCTGTTGCTAATGTGTGTGTAGATTTTTCCAAGCAGCAAGACTGTAGGAGATTATGATTTATCACTGTTTCAACAATATCTCAGTAGGACTTCTGAATGAGACAGACACACAGCACAGTATCTTCCAAAATAAATATTATAAAAAGCAATTTTTTAAAATTAATTGTAAATCTTGTATGAGAGGTTTTCCTTGTTCCTTCCCTCACAATGGCATTTTAAATAATTCTCCTATTATAAATGTGTTTACATATGGTTTTCTCATTTTGTGTTTTTTCACTGTAATCTCTCAGGGACAGAGATAATTTACCTCTCTGCTCCATAGGATCCCAACCACACTGTTCACACATAACAGCACCATGCCAGATGTTTGTGCTGTAATGGGAGGTAATTGCACCGTGATCATTCTGTTCTGTAAGTTTTCATTTGCACACTTCAAAGTCAAGCTTGAACTAGACCTGGGTCAGTGTATTTCTAATGTGTTTCCACACAGCTGAATTCCAAGAATAAACATAATATTCCTAAACATTTTTAAATTTTAATTTTTAAATGGCTATCAGAGTCCAATTTCAAAACAGATATTTTCTAGTTAGATTCAGTAATGCTCTGTTCCTGTCACATTGAGAGATACTTACTTTTTACAATTATTGGTAAAAGACAATAATAACACAATTTTTAAAATGTCTAGCTGATCATTCTTTCAATGAAATCAACCTATATAGCTGCAGAGAAAGGATGGCAGTAACATATAAAAGAGAGTCAGTGTATCTGAAAATTAAGACTTATTTACCAAAAGTGTGGATGAACAAGAGGGAAAGGGCACTCAAGAGAGGTTGTTGCAACACTAGCAAGAGCAACATCTGGTTACTCCAGACTCAGATTCAGGAGTTTTGACCTGGAAAATGCACAAGGGGTATGAAAGCAGAATTCTTCACTTTCCCACCAGGACAGTCTTTGTCAACACATCGACTGTAGCGATTAAATTTCTCATTTCTCAGCAAAGTAAAACACAAATTAGTTTCGGTTTGGAAGCCAGGGCTTTTGCACATGCAAGAGCAGAAGACTGATAGCAGAAGGCAGTGATTGCAAGACAGAATAAACACTGACAAAGCAGAGAAAAAGACAATTTTTCAACAGAAAAGTCAGTCTTGTATAAAAACATGCTTCCTGCCTATGATTCAGAAAATCCTGAGAAATAGATCACTTTCACTGAGGTCCTTATACCCGAAAATGTTCAAATTCTCATTTGTCATTTTTATATTGAAGTAATGTAGGAAAGGCACAAAGAGACCAAGAACAATGAAAGAGTTCCACATCCCATTAGCAATAATTGAAAGTTGTCCTGTGAGTCCTGAACAGCTTAAATCAATATTGATATCTCCTGACACATCACAGTACAGTCAGTCCTCACATCCTTCCACCAAACAACCCAGTACTGGCAGGCACTCTGCACACTTCCTGTTGCAGAGATATGCTGTTTCTTTTATACTTAACTACTTTGTTAAACCCAGACTGATGCTACTTTTCAAATTTTTAAAGGAAGAAGGCTACTATATTTCTTAATTTCTGAAGTTTATTTAACTATTTTACTTTCAAGGTATATGTCACGTTCTTGTTGTTGCAATCAGCAATGCAATTCAATTCTCATTATTGCATGTGTGGAATGTAAATTTTCTTAGAAAGATCAAAATAATCAGTGATTGTTAAGAGAGCTATTGCAATGCATTGCAAATTCTCTTTTGAAAAGGTCCACCTCAATAATTCTTTAGTCATCCATGGACAACAGCATTGACAATTGAGGGTTCTTCATTGTGTCTTACTCCATCTACTACAATTAGAGGGGAAGTATCAGGTGCCAGAGAGGTACTGATTAATTTGTGCTTTCAATTCACCTCTATGATATTCTGACTAGATTGAGACTACAAAGACCCAGGCTTGCTTTAGACTGTAAAGGCATGCCTTTATATTTGTTTCAATACACCTTTTTGACCTTATTTCTAATTTCTTCCCAACAAGCATGCACACTGCTGTATTTCCAAGCAATTTACATAGTCCTTCTCTTTTGCAAAAATAATTATTCATCACCGTAGGATGGCAGTATTTCAACCTTCTTTTAGTTTCAGTTTAAAATCCCATCTTATTAAACTGCAAATGTTCTTCCCACTTTCAGATTTAACAGAAAGATTCATTAGTTTATTTCTCTTTTTCACCAACTCTAGTGAGGTGAGATTTTGAGATCCTTATTCTGGCTCTTTCAGGTGAATGCTAAATGAACTCCATCAATAAAGAAGAGACCACAGGATTACATCTGATCCTGTATACAGTCTCTAGTTCCATCTGTGTCTTTTGTAGCATTGCCAGTTTTGGTCTTTGGGCAAATTTATTCGAGCTGATATTCTGAAAATCTTGTGCAGTCTATGTCTTCTTTCCAAAGAGCTGAGGCTTTGCAGTATCTTTTCATCCTCACTTTATTCCTGAAGCTGAGTTTGGTTTTTGAGTAAATTATAGGACTATAATATTTCTAACATCAAGTAAAATCCTCTAGTATTATGTATATTAACATGTAAAATCTCTTACATAAGTTGCTGCTGGAGAGAGTATCAAATGGCTTCTGTCCTTGTGTTCTTGTGATCCATAGCAGCAAGGCTGAGCTGGTGAGTCCATAGAGAAAAGGTGAATACATGGATCTGCAATACCCAGAGGCAGAAAGATTATGCTTTGATCAGGAAAATGTCTTTCATAATCACTGGGGAGTTTTCAGTCTTTGAGGTACTGAGGTACTTTTGGGTACAGAAATTTGACCCAACAGTGCTCATCAAACTAAACTAAAACATGCAGCAGAATAGAGATTCTGCGAAAAATTAAATGAAGACCATATCCAAACCAATTATAGCCACACACAAAGATTTTCTAATAAACATCTACACTGTGGAGATTAGATTCACAGAATCCTCTACACTGCTGCTTCTCCACATCTTCACCAAATGATGGTCTTGTTATATCTGGAGATGGTCAATATAAGCTGAATTTTTGGCACACATAAACAAGGCAAATAGATATTTCTGTAGAAGGCGATAAGGAATGAAAGATTTACAGAGACCCACACAAAGGTGTACAGAAATAGGGTTTTAAAGAGGAGCCAGGACTGGTAGATAATATTGATTGAAATTGTTCCCAAACTGCAACTTATGAAGTAACCATAACTTCGTGGTATCAACATTGTCTTTTTTCGTCATGGATGAAAACACAGGTCCTGGTTTCTGAGGTGTTTGATTTATTTATATAACACATTTGAGAAGGCAATTCTCTCTCCATTAAAATCCATTGAATCTGAAAAATGTATTTTAGCTACTCAAGATTTTGACTTTGAATAGCAAGCATAAATACCACTTTGGTAGTTAAGTTCACCTTGGTTTAATTCTATCTGCAACAAAGGCTCTTAACAAAAATTTTCTATTTAATTATGTGTTTTCCACATGAACAGTAATTAAAGCCTGTCCACATGTTTTCTCCTAGTAAGTAAACTTCTGTCTGGATAATTCCTCTTTCCACACAACTACGTCTAACAAAGATGCCAAAAACAGTGCATTTTGCAAACAAGCAGCTTTGTCCATGCAGCAGCTAATTTGAATTTATTAACAGCTTGTGAAGATTAATTCATAAAAAGTAACATAATGCCAAGATATTTCAAGAGATGCAGAGCTGCAGAGATGAGCAACTGGGAGGAAAAGCACCCTTTGGGTGCAGTAGTTTCTTAGTTTTAATCTTAAATTCTATTTGTATCTGGAGATCTATGGACTTCTGCTAGATACATAGAATACATGAAATGGCCAGAATTGGGTTACAAGCTTCAGAAGTTTTCATTGTGAGCTTCATAAAGAAAAATTAAATTTATGAGCATAGATTTTTTTTCTCTTAACCTTTCCATTTATCATACTTGAGAAATATCCAAGGCCAAACTACCCAGCAACACAGATTAGCTGTCGTGGCAAAAGTAGTCTGTGTCTGACAGTCTGTAAACATTAATATATCCAATAGAATAACTATACGAGTTGCTGATGGTTGTTTCTGTTCCTCTTCAGTACCATTGAGTGGGAATTTTACTGAAGACCAAATGTGCTTAATCTATAAACAGAACTAGAAGAATATTTTTAAATTACTCTGATATATATGCAGTTCTTGACAGCAGAAGCAAAGAAATTGCTCTGCCCCTGCTCTTGAAATACAGCCTAAGGAGTCTGAAAAGAGAAATCCAGAGGAAGATGCACAGTGAGGTGTAGGCTACTGTCCCAAAAAGGTTTAGCTCTAGGTAACACTTCTACAGTGGGATTCCCGGTGGGAAGGATGGACCTAAGGCCTGGGAGGATCTTGCACTCTCTCTGAATGGGACAATAATATTGATACGGCACCAGTTCAAGCATTAACCTGTAACAGCCTGGTCCTCATAGCTGAAAATATTGCAAAGGTCTTTTCTAAATAAAAGTTAGGAATTTTTAGTTAGGCTTGACAGCTAAAAAAAGCATGAAATATAAAAGCACTGCGTCTGCTTTTATACAGCTCAGGAAGTTCAGTGGGAACACTTTTGAATACAAATGGGCAATAAACTACAATTATGAAAAGAGCCCAATTAGCTTGTTCTTGAACACTGAATATTTACTTTGCATAAATATGCCTTATTATGCACTTGAAGAATGAAGAAAATCTAAATTTGGAGATCAGAGGAGGGACAATTTTCTTCTTACTTTCAAAAGCAAAGCCAAAATGTTTTTGGGTAGGGTTGGCTCACTGTGATTGGGGAAAAAAAAAAAAAAAGAGAAAGAAATGAGAAAAACATTGTGGTGCAGTTGACACACTGGAGGGAAGGGATGTCCTTCACAAGAACTTTGCCACACTTGAAAGGTGGAACTCTGCAAATCTTATAAGGTTCAACAAAGCAAAGTGCAAGGTCCTGCACCGGGGTCATGACAGTCCCAACACACCTACAGGTTGGATAGGAAGTGGTTGAAAGCAGCCCTGCAGAGAAAGACTTGGGTGTGATGAAAAACTCAGCATCAGCCAGCTCACAGCCCAGAAAGCAAATGAAATATTGAGTTGCATCAACAGGAGCATGGCCAGCAGGTCACAGGAAGTAATTCTGCCTCTCATCTTTGCTCCTGTGGGACCCAACCTGGAGTGCTGCATCCAGCTCTGGGACCCCCAACCTAAGAAGGAGATGGAACTGTTGAAGCAAATCAGGAGGAGGGCCACAGAATTAATAAGAGGACTGGAGCACCTCCTCTGCAAAGACAGGCTGTGAAAATTGGGGCTGTTGAGCCTGGAGAAGAGAACATTGCATGAAGACATCATAGCAACCTTCCTGTATCTGAAGGAGACTACAGTGAGGCCAGAGAGGGACTTTTTATCAGGAACAGTAGTGATAGGACAAGGAGTAATGCTTTCAAACTGAAAGAGAGGACATTTAAGTTAGATATTAGAAAGAAATTCTTTACTGTCAGGGGGCTTAGACACAGGAACAGTTTGCCCAGAGAAGTTGTGGATGCCCTGACCCTGTCAGTGTTCAAGGTAAGGTTGGATAATGCCTTGAGCAACCTGGTCTATTGTGAGGTGCCCCTGCCAATGGCAGTGGGGTTGGGTCTAGATGATCTTTAAGGTGCCTTCCAACCCTTAACATTCTAAAAGTGGAAAGATAACAGTAAAACACTGTTAGAAGTGCAAATCCAGGCAAGAACTGCAAGGCAAAAGAGTGCTACAATAAACACACTTTTCAATGACTGTATATTCTATTTTCATATTAAAAAAATTGCCCTGCTTTAAATTCAGGTTTAGCATTAAGTTGAGAGCAGAATCTAGTTATTGTTGCTTCTTGGTAGATATGCAGACCTGGGAACAGAGCTGGTATCCTTATTGTCAGGTTGAATTTATTGTTTTTCTTCCAGGTATGCTCTTTGTTAGATGAAAACCAAAGCATTATGTTAAGCTACTTTGAATATTCCTTTTTTGTGGCTATAGTTTTGCACACATACATTATAAATCTTTTTCTCATGTAGTTTACCTGCAATATTTCTGCTCTCATCAGAGTTTCTTGTCTCTTCAGACCCATTTCTTTAACACAATGTCTTGAGTAAACTTTCTATGAACACTATTATTTTCATATCCTCTCTTTTCATGTGTTTGAGAGGGATTTCAATTCAGTGTGTTTTGATTCACATTTTGAAATCTACTGTATGTAACTGGAATATAAGAGAGTGAAATTAAGAATTCATAATTTGTTTGCTTGCTGGGCCACCAATATTATTGTGATTGTCCATTTTCATGCTCACTTCATAGGGGAAATAGAGCCTGTTTACTCAGCTCACCAGTGCTACTGAGCCAGCAACTACTCAAAACTCAATACTGCTTGCACAAAATAAAGGTAGCAGAATCACTTAATGACTTAAAGAAAAAAAAAATAAAATAAGTTTTTTAACATCTGACATCTTCAGTGAGAGAAAAGGGATGTCATGTGTATCCCAGCTTTAGATGTCCCTCTGTAATTCTTATATAAGTGAATCCTCAAATATCCTGACATCTCTATTTTTAGGAATATTTCCATGCTTAAACAATCTGGTTTTCAGCATCCAGAGGGACTGGTTAAGCTGTTTTAATTATTTTATTACTTAATTAAGTTAGCATTAGGAACAGCATAAAATAATGTGTTTATTTATTTTCTTTAAAATATTCATAAGAAGAAGCTGATACTTTTTCTTTTTTTTTTTCTTTTTTTCTTTTTTTTTGATTTGATTTTTTTAAATGTAATATCTGAGCCAAACTTTCAAAATGAGCTCTGAAATTAAAGGCAGTAAATCTTAATTGCTTCATGGGTCTGTTTTCCATTGAGTGGGAGAATTCATACAAGAGCACTGAGTCAAATTCTGCTCTACCTAAACGAATCCATTCAATTCCAAATGGTTTGTTGTGGTGCACATTAATGCAGCTTTTGACCTGTGAAGAGGAGTGACAGGGAAGCATGCTGTGCTGTTAAAAGCAAGCTGTATCTGCAAGAAACTGGCTCCCTTTCCTTGTACCTTGCCATCCCTGCATGCAAATTAGGATGGTTGTTTCTAATAGTCCACACAGCCTATAGAGCTGCAAGGCATTGATGATTGAAAACTGCAGTGATATGTTTTGGCAGGAAACAAAAAGCAACAGGATCAGAACTTGCCTTCTCTGAAGAGATGAACTTTACTGGTGCTTCTTGACAGTGAGTGCAATAACAAATGTGCCTCACAAGTAACAGATACGCTAGGAAAAAGATCACATTATGAACTCCATGCTGTCAGCTTCTCCACAGCCTGCAGAATTATGTGAGAGGAGACCAGATGTGCAAATAGAAGCATCTTCTATGTTATTCCATAGGAAAATTAATTAAGGTAGACAAACGGGCTTCCTGTTAGGGGTTAAGTCAGTGGTAGTGCAAGTGGGTGAACTGACAGTAACGGCCATAAAAGTGATGAGAGAGCAATATATGTAAAGAATGACAAAAGAAAAAGAAAATATCAGAATCAATACATATTTTCCCTTTCATTGAAACAATTATTTTGTAGGATGAAGATTTTCTATTTCTTCTGAAACAATTTTCTCAAATTCTATTGTGTCTACATCATGTTCTCTCTTAGTCAAAATTGTTTTAACACGATATAATAATTAGAAAAATATTTCCAAATTAATTCATTTTTAAATACCTTGTAGCAATTAAATACATAAGGAAGAAAATACAAAGGGGTATAGAGCAGTGGGAACAGGATGAGAAGCATCATGAAGGATGTAACAGCTGTAACTTCAAATAAATATTCTCCTGAAGAGAGTAAAGAATTGTTCGAACAACCTGACAGCTGAGGCAGTAGGGGTTTCAGTAAGCAAGGAAATATACTCTTATCTCTTTATGCAGTGTTCCACCTATCTGATCACTCTGCTGCCTTTTTTCAGCACATTTTGCCACAGTGATTCAAGTCTACAAGGGGAGACTGGTAAACACCAGTTCTCTGTGCTGGCTTTTCTCACATCAAGGGCAGTGTTCAATGAAGGCAGCGCACAGGCAGCAACCAGAAGTGTCGTGCCCAGCCACGAGGCAGGACAGATCCTGAAGTTGCCCTTGCACTGTATAAGAGGCAGTTAGGGATTCAGGATGCCAGTGCCCCATACCATCAAGCCATGCTCATAGGAAAAGTCAAAAGCCAGTTTCTGCTTAAGTTTCTTGCATGGTCTGCTCACCTCATTGTTCACCTCATTGCAAAACTAAACCCTCAAGCTAGAATCTGCATCAGCAAGTTGAGCTGCCATGTTCTCACACAGATAAAGCATATTTTTTCCCTTGGACAATATCAGTGAGAAAGCAGAAATAATCCAGAGACTCTCTGGCCTCAGCCAAGTGACCTTACCTGCCAGGTTGAAAGAATCAGGGAAAGAAAGGTGCCAAACCAGTCAGCTCAGTCTGAAGAAATCCTACTGAAGAAGCTCTACAGGTTCAACAAGTCCAATAACACAGCTGCAGATACCCTGGAAACTGTATAAAGCTTGTAGCATTGACAAATTTGCAAGCACCGTTCAGGTAATTTCTTGCATTATTTTTCTGAACATGTATTCTTAAATTCCATTTCCACTAGACAACTGATTTATTTAATGCCTTCCTTATCTCAGTTAAAGGATTTGTCCCACTGTGTGTCCTTGGAAACTAAGCTGCTAAAAATTTTAGCTGTAAAGGTTTCTATCATCTTTGGCATGTTCTTTAATAATAAGTTTTGTAAGGCTAAAACAAAATGAGTTTACTGACCTTTAAAAGAGTTTAGGCTTCACCTTTATGAATTTCTTGTTACTGTATTGCACATAGCTTATCTTGCTACTCTAGCCACCTCTCTGCATGTTTAAATTTTTCTGTTAAAACTGTGAAATCTTGGGGTTGCCTGGTACAGATTCAAGAAATGACACAATACATTTGTTTTCTAAAAAGTGATGGTATATTATCTTGATCTTTTCAGCCTAATAACATTTTGCATTACCAGGAGAGTGTCTGACCTTTGAAGTTATTATGAAGTATAAAGTCAGATATTCAAAGAGATAAATTGCTCTTCTAATATTCAGCCCATTTCTAACAGAGAAAATTAGTCTGGCAGGATTTCTGTGCTGTATAAAATAAAAAAGTTTTGTACTGTTTAGATTACAGAGGAGATATAGAAGGAGCAATGATAAAGCTACACCAGATAAGAAGTAGAAACATTAAAGCAAGTCAGAGCTTTCTTCACTTAACAGAGAACCAGGAAAAAACCTGAAGTACATAGATGGATATATTTTTCTGCCCTATGTAGTTTAGTTAAACATGACAAAATGAGACATGTAGAGGCAAAATAAGAATGTGAAATTGCACAGAGTTTGTGAGTTTGGCTCAACTTTTGCACCAAAAGTGATTACAAATCTCTAAGTTTGAGTCATTGTTCGAGTTTCAAAATCCTGCCTTAACCTCTTTTTAATTATTCTGTATCAGAAAGCATTGATACCTTTTCAAAGCTAGTGACAAACTCTCTTGAGAGCAAGATTTCATATAATTGGACATTTAGAGAAGACTGTTGTGTCCTATGGTGACAACTTTATCATTGGCTTCTGTCATGGTCAGAAGTAGATGTCTTTTATCTACATTTTTACTTCATGAGACTTCAATATAGAACATTCCACTTGGAACTTACCAAACAGTTACATCAGAATATAAAATATTACTCACTAAACAGGATTAGATTATGGAGACCAAGTATAC
Organism: Anomalospiza imberbis; assembly: GCF_031753505.1. Lineage (NCBI taxonomy): Eukaryota > Metazoa > Chordata > Aves > Passeriformes > Viduidae > Anomalospiza > Anomalospiza imberbis. The sequence continues at coordinate 53,777,360 of NC_089681.1, read as the reverse complement.
AGTGCTTGCTCTTATATTGGAGATGACAACAGTAATGGTAGTGGGGTACTCTTTAAAGCCAGCCAAGAAAATACTCAGCTCCCATGCATTTTCTAAGCATCTTTTCACCATAGAGATTGATGCAATTTCTGTCTCCAAGGAGTTAGCAAAAGTTTTAAAACATTGCGTTCCAATGAATGCACTTGCAGAACTGTTGATGTCCATGTAGCAGGGACAGATTCCACTCTTACTGAAAGAAAAGCCAAGAGGGGGGAAAGAAAAGCAAAGACTCATTGCTTTTAGCTCTGATGCTTACTGCAATTATTTAAAAATATTTAACCTTTTTACAGTTATATTTTTTTAGACAGAACTGAATTCCATTCCATACTGCAACTTAAATACCTCCCAGATAATGAGAAAGGCAATTTCTATCAGCTTTCTTGTTTGATTGCAATTGGCACAAAGGATTGTCAACACAAATGCTTTCAACAACCTATGTAGGCTTCTCCTAAGACACCCCAAGAAGTCAGTAATGTGCAATTTATATGGAACAAATATGGGGGGTGCAAGATTAATCCTGTCAGGAGAAACCCATATGAAGATTGTCAGCTAAATTGCACCTTTCTGCATGCTGCTACCTTGAGACTGATATTTTACATGCAAAAAACTCTCACTGCTGCTCAGCTGACTAGACCTGAAGAATCAAGAGTGCCACAGTTAGAGTGCTCAAAACTTAGAGGTCATGAAACCTGACACTCGAATTTGAAAGACCTGGCAGATTCATGGGCTCTGAACCTTTACCAGAAGCAGACAAGCAAATGCAGAGTAATGTAGGAAAGGAATTAAACAGGAGTGCTAGTGCAGTAACTGCCTTTAAATTACTTCTATAAAACAGAAGCAATAAAATTATTAAGTATAAAATATACTTCTATATGCATAAGGAAAGGAGGGCAAGAAACCTCTTCAGATGCTACAACTGAGACATCTCTGTCTTAATTATTTTTTTCAGTGTCTGGTACAGTTTGAACTGTGCAAAGTCACACTCTCTCAAGCCTTCCCAAGGTTTGTGAGGGGTCACAAACAACTGTCAGTCAATCACCCCAGTTTGCAGGGTTAGGAAGTTTAATTAGTAGCAGTAGTTGATTGCAGTCATTCCACACCAGTCAGCATTCAAGCCAAAAGAGCATTTGTACACTTCTTTAATTTGCTATCATGGACACTGCCTGATGGACTCAGGGAAGACTCTGAAGATGATCTTCATTTACACCATATGGTAAATCCAGAATGGGGATTTGAGCTGCAACATATTTTAGGGTCTGGGAGATGGGGGCTGTGATGGGGCTGCTGGACCTGGCTGGAGGCGGAGAACAGCCTTGGGCTCCCCTCATAGAGGCTGCACTGCAGTAACAGCAGCACCCCTTGCTCTGTCCTCTTCTGTTGCTCCTCCCCACACGGACTTAGAGGCCCTCAGGCATAGTTAAACTAAGAATAAGTAATCCTGTAAATCATCTAAGTTACCAAAAGATTGAGCACATGCAGAGAACTTTCCATAACTTTTTACTCTACTGATTTTACTTTTTCTTCAAGAGGCTAAAGAGGTTCTTGAAATGCAGCTGGTATTTAGTTTTTTGCAGTCATCTGATGGTTACAAGGAAAGGCTCTGATGTTTTAGGAACTGAATGTTCCCATTTGGGGGAAATTTAAGCAGTTTCTGTCATCCTAGGAGATGCTACTCACAGCAAGAAGGACTCCTTACTGTCTTCTGCTCAGACTTTCCAGTGGCAGCACCAGATACTTTGGGTCTCCTAAACCAGTGCAACCCATTCATGTTGTGTTTGAGTTAAAATGCTAATTTTCCTATCACTTTCTCATAGAGCAGCAAATCCTTCCTGAGATATTGAATTATTGTTAATAATAGCATTAGTCATAGGAATCTGCTGGGCCAGCTGCCACTACCTGAGCAAACACTGAATAAACGTTTATGTGTTCTATTGTTTTCAGGGTGGACAATCAGCCTGAGGAACTGCAAGCTCTTTGTAGAAAATACAAAGTTTGAGTCAGTCTGAAAGGTCACCTTTAGTATTTGCAATAGCATGCATTTCTACCAATCTTAACGAAAGAAAGGAAGATGACATGGTGTGTTGTTAATATTAAAAGAAAAATCAAGATGCATGTTTGCTTTACATGCAATGAAAAAGCATTGTATTTCAGACTTCTTCACTGACATAGAATGTAAGCTGAAATAAAGCCTAAGCTTTAAACAGCCTAAGCTCTTTTATTTTTAAAATTAAACAAGCTGGTAATAGAAATTAAGTTATGGTAGAGAAAATAATATTAATATTTGACTAATGTTTTAAGAGAAATGGATTTTTTTTATTATCTGTACATAAAAATGAATACAGAACTTTAAAATACTTTGTTAAGAGGAGAAAGAAAGTAGAATGATACTTCAGGCTCTTCAATTGCACTGCTTAAAATTCGTTTGCAGAACAAGAAAATGTGAACAAGAGAAATTGGGAAGATTGTTTTTCTTTGCCATCAGCTGAAGAAAAGGTGTTGATGCTCAGATATTCTGTAATAACATTTTGCATTTTTTACTAATAAGACCTTTTTAGTTTAATTAGGGCTATCATCGCAGCTGGGAAATTTTCCCAGACAAATATTTGGCCACCCTTAAATAAGTGGTTTTGAAAGAGTAATTACATCAACATGCATATTGTCAATCATGCAATTGTAACAAGTAGAAGTCTACCATTCCTCTTTTTGTAACAATTGCCAATTCCATAGAAGTGAGGAAGTTATTAAATATTTCTCAGTCAAAACAATGTTTATTAAAAGTCTTCTGAACAAAACATGTCATCCAAAATCCCATTTCTCCAAAAATCCCTCTCAGTTACCAAAGAAAAGATGTTACAGAAGGTAAGCCCTGTGGAAAAGAGGAATTATGGTGTTCATTCAAACACACTGATTGTTAAAGAATAAATCTCTGAAGACAGTATTTCTAATGTCACTGAAACCTGGAAAAAACCAAGTCATGGTTTACTCCATTTCATGGCCTGTAGCTCAAGAAGAGTGTCTCATCCTACAGAAAATGATGGAAGCTGCATCTCCAATTTGTTAAACTGGTTCCACCTTGACAGTGTTAGCAATAATTAATTGGAAGCTTTAAGATCAATAATTGAGACTTAACTTCCCTAGGCAGAATAATCAATGTAATTATAATTATGGTAACAATATCAAAAACTATCGAAATAATATTATTGTGGAATCACAATAAGCAAATAAAACAATGACAAGAGAATAAAGGTACTGAGAGACATTTCTCTGTTTCATACCTGCAGTGAAAGCCACAGCTCTCCTAAGTTCTAAATTATGTGCTCTAATTATTCTTAAACAACAGATTAATCTAGAATTTGTACAGGATGCCAGTTGGACGCTGTATTAATTAACTGCATTTTCATACGTTTCAGATGTTCATGAACTCTAACAACCCATGGCTAAATCTGAAGTGTTTTGAATAAATTCTTAGGAAATATGTATCTGCTTTTATCTCTGAAGTCAAGAGCCTTGATTTTACACAACTTGTATCACTGAAAAAAATGGGCTACTTTTGCTGGGAGACTACTCATTCCTGGGAACCACAGCAATTTTTGCAAAATTGTAATACGTCTTATATATATTAATCATATGTATATTAGTTTTGTGTGGAATAGGTACAATAATTATGAGCCCACAAGGGCTGTAGAAAATGGGATCTTTAACCCAAGAAAGTTGGAAGAGTGTTAGAGAAGTGATTCATTTACTTTCATGTGGAGTTCTTCTTTATTTTAGACGGCAAAATTTCTCTTTCATCAAGGAATAAATTGCTGACTCCCTGAGAAGAATCTCAAATTCTGGCGATTTTCCAAGCCTTTCCAATTAAAGGGCTATGTTTGTATGGAGCTATCAGCCTGCATCACAGTGGAAGAATTAAATTACCAATCATGGTCATGAATAATGGTTCCTTTATTATTAGTGTCAGATTAAAATATCTCACTATGCAAGTAGGAAACTCTCCTTCCAACAGCACTGTGAAGAAAATGAACATCACTCAACCCAAATAAAATGTAGTTAGTCATCACTGCAAATAATCAAGCACCCACATACGGCTGGCACACTAGTTTCCTTCTGCATGCCCCAGCTACCCAGCATCTGCGTGTCACACAGAAAAAATACCCAAATAATCCAATCAGAGCATCTTTTTTTTCTACAGTTCTGTTATATCAGGCTTCTGTCTTTGCCTTTCCCATGACAGCAACTACCAAAAGTGAATGAGTTTTCATTGAAAACTCAGTGAAATTGTTGCTCTACATAACTCATGCACTGGTAGTCAGCAGCAATGTTCTCCTGCATACAGCTGAAGTATATAATAATTTTATTTCACCCTCTGGTTTTAGTTTCCAAAGTTTCTGCTTTCAAAGCATGAAGTTGAATATGCTATTTGTTGTTCCATAAGCACAGATCCTCACTAGCTGTCTACACCTGCACATCTTATAATATTTATTTTCACGAAATATTGGCTAGATATAAACACACTTTTTTCCTTTTTTTTAAATTTTATTTTTACTATTGCTATTCAACACGTATAGCTTTGCCAATTTTTGCAGAGTTACTGTTGTAGAGCACACGTTGTTGGGAATGATGTTAGGAAAAGTTCCCTTGGATTTTAAGGGTATAGGCATGCATTTTTAGTGAGACTACAGAAAAGGGATTTAGTAATGATATATTACTCTGGGTATGGGGGTGCGTTTTGATTTGGAAGTTGGTGAACTCAGTTGAGCAATTCTGCACAAAAGAAGGAAAAAAAATTGCTATGATTAATAGCGCTTTATAAAGCAGAGGGCTTTGATAGCATAAGGCATTGCTTATTCCTGTTACCCCACATGTTTATTTAAAAAAAGAGCACTTCTACTTCTAAGGTTAAGGTTCCATGTCACCTAATAATGTCTTAGTTTTTTTGGTTTTTTTGGTTTTTTTTTTAAGAGATATATTTCTTCTTTATACTGCAATTTTGCAATAAATATGGAACATAACAATTTATTTGCTGTTCTTGTTTCTGAAGTATCGCTAAGCCTCTTAACAGTCTTTGAACAAGCAGGGGAGAAAGTGATCATTTTAATTTTACTGAAATTTGGTTCAACAGTTACCAGCTTGCTCCTCAGTTTAGCACACAAGTTACCTGTTGGAACATGATTTCTTAGTGAATAACATTCAGATGCCTTGGGATGTGCCACCAAACCAGATATGCCAACTCATATCTCCAACTCAGGTAACTTAGATGCAAAAAAAAATGCAGGAATAGTTGAGAGTGATGAACAGAACAATAAGCAGAAACTGAAAGACAGGAGGTTCCCTCTGAAGATCAGGGGACATTTTTCTACTGTATAGAGAGCTGCTAATGAAACACTTTTAAAACAATCTCTGATACCTACAGATAACACATCACATAGCAAAGTCATAATCAGCCTAAAAACATCAGCCCCTTCATTAATACCCTCTTTATATACATGCTTAGAAATTAAGCTTTAGTAAACTTTTAGAAACTTAGTAAAGTTTCTTAAAGCAACACATAAATATTTTGAGAGAGAGATTGATACAGGTGGGAAAATCTGAGTATTAAAAGTTTGCTGCTATCAGTTTGAATGAATGAGCCCAGAAGAGCAAGTCTGAGTGATGTCTGTATCACCCAAAAATATAAGAGGAGATTCAAGTCAATGCAGAATAATTCTACCAGAAGAGAACAGCCAGATACCTTGTGTAAGGATATGCAAAATTCTGCTCCCTCACAAACAGGAACCACAACAATTTTCTCCAGGCCACCTTTCTGCTCCAGATTATTTCTCCACTCTCAGGGTCTGTCTCTCTGTGAAGTCTTGATGACCCCAAGATTGTAAAAGTCCTTTTTCTCCCAGCCCAAGCCACCAATGAAAAGGTTTGGAATCAGTCCAATTGTGCTTTCAAGGTTGTTTATTTCTTCTTATCTAAACTTTCTTTCTCTGAGTACCATGTTTACAGTTCCAGTACCAATACCTAAGATCTATGTTGGACAGTGTGTCTCTATCCTAAACCAATAGAAAAGTGTCACCATCACACCAAGACATGGAGGACAAGAAGAAGGGAAAGAAGGCTAGGACATGCCCAAATTCCTCCATCTTGTACCCCCTTGAACCCTATTCTAAAAATCCCAAAATTCTACTTTTCCACCCTGTGTTAATTCGAATATCACACTACTCAAACCCTTGTGGCTTGTAATCCCTCATATAAAATTGACAGCCCTTTCCACAGACTAAAATCAAAGCCACAGGTGTTTTTGACTTCATGCCAGGGTCACCGAGCCCCCTGTCAGGGTCTTGAGACAGCCAGGGCAGCCAGAGGGATGTCCTGGACTCTGACAGTCCACAGTTTTCCTGCGTGAGGCTTTAAATCTGCTGTGCTGCAGAGCAGAGTGATCCAAAATTTCCTAGTTCTGACTTAGACGCATTGGCTACTACAATATTTAATAGACAGTATTTTTTTTAATTAAATATTATTTTCTTGGGAACTTCAGGTTCCCTATTGCATTTGTTCATTAAATCAAAATATCCATCAAGTAAAACATAAGAAATAATAAAATTGGCTATGTACTTCTATGAAGTGTGCCATACAATTAAAAAAGGGAGGAAGCTGTTTGGAAAAGATTGCTGAAATATATTCCTCAGATAAAGGAAGTACTTGGCTTTGCTGGTTCTCCAAACATACTTACAATGATTTTGAAAAAAAAACATTGGCATCTGAACAGTCTCATGTGCTAGATAGATCACAGGATCTTTTTTAGAACAGATAAACTTTTAAAATTTATTCTGTAGTTAATCACAGTAAAAGTGGGAAGCATCATTTAGAACTAATGAAATAGTATCAGAAGGAAATTGTCTTTCCTGAAGCAAAGTCCTGTGAGATTCAACCATTTTCTTTCACAGAAAAAGGTGCCTCATCACGTTTCTAGGACCTTTTGTTTTATTCTGTGAACAGCCTCCAGACCAAATGCTGTGAGGTAGTAGCATAGATAATTTCAGAAGCAACTTTACATAAATTTGATTTAAAAGAAGTGACAAAAACTCTACAAGACTGACGCCTTCAGTGCAGCACTGTTATGGGGATGTGTTTGGGGAAAATCAACAAACAAACAAACAAAAACACACACACAAAAAAGCTAAATTTAATGTTTCCATTTACTTTCAAAGCAGGAGACTTGACTAGATCCAGGTGAAAATAGGATTTTACACTACCTGTAGGATCATATTTCACAGAATATGCTGGTTGCTAAAGACTTGTTAAGCCACACTTGCCCAAAACAGAAGTGTCAAAGACCTTCACCAACACTCCAAGAACAAGCTGGGGACCCCAGAATGGGCAACACATCACCACAGTGGTGACATCAGACAGTCCTGCTGCTGGTATAGACACAGCTTGGTCAGTCTGTAAAGCTTTGTTCTCCCATATTTTCATATGTGTTTGTATGTTTCTATTCCACTGGATCAAGTAACTGATTACAATTCATTTATATTAATTAGAAGAAAATAAATACCAAAAAAAAACCCTCACACACACAAAAAAAAAGGCCCCACCAGATTCTTCAGCCTTTTCTTTATCTCTATTGCTGTCCAACATGTTTGCCCTTAGGTTTTTTTCAGCAACTCTTCTGCAATTGCTGTTGATGCCAATGCTGGACAGTTGCAAGACATATGAGAAAGAAAGCAGTTTCCCAGAAAATTTAAGATATTTTTGTAAACTACTGCTTCACTATGCTTACCACTAGTTTCATTTAAAATTGGTAGTACAATAAAAAGCCCAGATCCATACTCTGGTTTCATGTCCCACATGTATATCCCCCTGCAATATTTCTAGCTGTCTCTGAATAACACTCACAGAGAAGATAAACAGATTTTTCTGCTAGTTCTAACTAAAGAGAATATACTCAAAAATGAATCCCATAGAGGATGTTGATTTATATTTCTGTCACAGCTGAAGCACAGAAAAGAATTGGCTCTCTAGGGGATTTTTTCTTTTGCGTTGGTGTTGGGTTTTTTCTTTTAATAATAGATTTAGATTTCATTTTCTATGTGTGAAATCAGCCCAGATGCAATTTTTGCAGAAATTGTTTAGAAAGTGTCAACGTGATGTAAATTGCCGTTTAAATCACAGAACCTTTGTATGGAATAGATGTGTTAATTTTTGTGTTGATGAGGAGAAAACAAGTGTCTGATGAACATTTGATTCAATATTAATAAGAGCAGTCTGTAACTATGTCTCTTAAAGAGAGTGGAACTGCTTTCATTGCTGTACTGAACACTGTGAAAAATTATACCAGTACTCCATTCCACATGACCTCTGATTGAATAAGGCACTGTTCTTTTGAATAACACCAATCAAAATCACAAAGTTTTGCTGCTAAATCTATGTGAATGTAAATGAGGGGGGAGCATCCTTTGTAGACACAAACTGTACCTAACAATTTAAGTCAGTCTGATAGGTAATTTAAATATCCTGTAGTAAATACTGCTTAAATGGTTACCAATTATAGTACAGTCAAACTATAAAATCAGATAGTTTATAATATAGGTAACCTTTGAACTGGGGTCTTTAAAGATAACATTTAAAATAAGAAAACACAAAACAAAGAGGAGATCGAGAGACTAATGCAAAAGTTCTATGATTTTTATTCAGAATTAAATAAGCAATTTAAATATATACTCCCTCACATAGAAATAAAATAGATGAGTACCAAAAAAAAATTAAAAGGAAAATTACTGTGTTGTTACAGCCAGCAATGAAAGCAGGAATAAGATGCGTGCAAGCCTATCCAAGAGATGAGGAACAAACAACCCTGCCAAAATGATTGCAACTGCCAGGGAGACACTCTATATAAGCCTCAGCATAGCTGGGCTTTAGCTGCTTGTCGTGGTTTGACATGGAAGTGAATTTTTTCAGGAAGCTGGGTCAAACCAATCAGTGGCCAGGTTTGGATATTGGCACCTGGAGTGACCACTGAAGGTATGGATATGCCTCTGAGAACACAGGGGGTTAAAAGCAGGAACTCCCAAGAGCTCGCTCTCTTTGGTTCCGGTCAGGGTGCTGTGCAGATCTCCCCTGCCCAGCCATGGGCTGGGTGGGGGAGGGGAAGCCATGAGGCCTGGTCGAGGTGAGCCAAGGGGTAGAAGGACTGGAACCAAGCCAACTCCTGTGGACGGAAGGGTGGAGAGAAGCTGTTGGACCCTCGGCCCCAGGGGGAAATGGGGGGGACTGTAGTCCCGAGATGAGAATATTACTCCTCCTTGATTTGAAGTAGAAGAGAGACAGTCTGGGATCTGAGATGATGGAAGAGGAAAGTTTTGAGTGGAAGGAGATGATGGAGCGGCTTGTGGCTGGACTTTTCTTGTTGGCCATAGACTGAACCAATGGGGGATGCGTTGGTGGGCCAAGAGACCTGTTTCAGTGATTACCAACAGAGGAATGGAGAGAACAGAGGAAAGTTGAGGAGGGTGTGGAGAGGCCCTCTGTCTTCAGAGAAGAAGAAGAGAAGAAGATCTCTGTTCTTGGACCCTTGGCCCCAGGGGGAAATGGGGGGGACTGTAGTCCCGAGATGAGAAACTGAACTGTTGTTTTTCTCGGGTCCGTGGCAAAGCGTCCTTAAAGGAGCCCTATGAGCAGTCTGTCCATGCATGGTGGTGAGAGCACTGTGACATGGGAAGGAGAGTGTCACCATGGCAGATTTTCTCCGGGCGGTTGCCATGTGTGACATGGAAACACAAGGGTGGCAGTTGTGTTTCCTGGGGGGTCTGTGGCATAGAAGAGACTCTTGTCTCCCTTGATAGACTGAGTATTGATTATCTGAAGGGTGGCAACTTGATCAGGATCCTGGGTGGTGTCTCATCGTGGGTTTGTTTGGAAATTAGGTGGGAGGAGGAAGAGTGTTTTGGGAGGTCTTCATCTGTGATTTAGTGTTTGTGTGTTTATAGTAGTAGTAGTTTAATAAAGTTTTTTCTTTGTTATTAAGCTTAGGCCTGCTCTGCTCCGCTCCTGATCACATCTCACAGCAATTATTTAGGAAGGTGCATTTTCATGGGGGTGCTGGCATTGCACCAGTGTCAAACCATGACACTGCTAAAGGCTCTATATACAGATATTGCAAGGTAGCCATCTGGAAGATTGGTATTTATATATAGGCAATGTGTCTGCACTTCCACTGCAGCCAGTGGCTAGTCTAGTGTGCCCTAGAGGGGTGCTCAGCTGACAGAGGCTCAAACAGCTCATTTGATTCACTGGGTGGACTTCAGCATCCTAGTGCATGGATCAGCTGCCTAACCATGGGTGCTCACTGTCGTCTGGGACCCAACACACACAAAACATCTGATGGCTGGTGGATATGGCAGGTATGACACAAGAACTGCCTCTTTTTGGAGTTGCAGCTGGGCACCTGAAAGGATATATTACACAGCTACCTAGAATAATGTTAGACATCTCTGTTTATGCAACTGGCTCACCTTTTCCCTTTCCCCTGCTCCAGACTGAGAATGACTCTTGCCAGACTTGAGCAATCTGATATATTAAGGGCTATTCTCAAAAGAGATGACAGAGAAACTGGGAGTTTATAAGTTAAAATACATGCTACTTGTTCATTTCTAATTATTAGTCTCCAGGAACTTCTTAAAAAAATTAAGGTACAACAGCCACTGTCTAACAAGTGTGGTTTTTTCTCTCTCTTACATCTACCTCTGCCTGGTAGGATAATAATGAACATTTCAGACTTGAAGCAGTGTAAGATGTCTTAAGGAAAAATTCTTCCAATTGACAGTTTCTGACTCTTCAAGCTGGGAATAGCTGAAAAATGACAACCAGCTAGACCACGCAATAAAAGCAATGATATTAAAGCTCAAGTTTATTCCTAAGGGAGTGAAAACAGTGCCTAGAAACTTGGGCTATCATATTAACCAACTGTCTTTTCCTTTTTTTGTGCCTGACAGTCTGAGGAGATAAGATTGTCATTTGAAACAATAAGCAAAAAAGGAGGATTTTAAATAATATCAAAAAGTCTTGCTTAGTTTGTCATTTCTGGACAGGCAGTTCACATCACTGCATTCATTCCCAGCAGCACTTAATCAGCAATTTGTGGAATTAAAAATTTAGAAATGATTGTAAGGTTTTCAGGAACAGTCCCTAATACATTTAGATTATCTCTGTGTACTGTTCTATGCCCTGCAATTTAAGAAGGATGTTCAGGTAGTTGAATCCATCCAGAGGAGGCCAACAAGGTTGGTGAAAAGGCTGGAAGGCAGGGCCTGTGAGGAGTGGCTAGGGAATTTTGGCTTGTCTAGTTTGGAGAAAGTGAGGCTCAGGAAAGGTCTCATGCACTCTGCAGCTTCCTGAGAAGTGGAGAGGGAGGTATTGAGCTCTTCTCCTTGGTATTCTGTAATCAGACCCATGGAAATGGCTCAAAGCTGCTCCAGGGAAGCATTAGACTCAAGATTAGGCAGAATTTCTTTATGCTGTCGAGCACTGGTGCCTGGTCAAACACCCTAGAGAGGTGGTCAATGCTATGAGCCTGTCAGTGTTTAAGAGACATTTGGGGATGCCTTTAAAAATATACTTTAACTTTTGGATCTCCCCTGAAGTGGTCAGATGGGATGATTGCTGCAGGCCCCTTCCAGCTGAAATGTTCTGTTCTATTCTAGGGATTCAGCTGCCTCATCCAGCCTTCAGTGCAGTGGCAACTGCTTATAGCAGGGATCTCCAGCAACCTGTGAAGAAGTTGTTGGCAGTTCAGCTGATCAGCAGCAAAGTTCAGGGGTCAACTGAGGCAATAAAGCCAGGCATTGTTCAGGTGGGACACAGGAGACCCTCTGCCACATATGAACAACAATCTGACAACTGGTTAGACTTTTTTATATCCTATGCTGGATTTTGCCTAGGCCTCTCCTGTCAGCATCTTCATTCCACTTCGTACAAGTAAATCCCACACACCCAGAGAAAGCCACAGAGCCAAGGGGGTGGCCACTCATCTGAGAGTGTGAGATATCTCAGCCCCTCTTTGCACACTGCTGCATCCCACTGGCAGCTCAGCATCACTCAATGGCAGTGGCTGCTGTCAGATCACTTGCTGCCTCTCACTGATGAGCTAAAGGTTTATGGCTTCACTACAAAACACTTAGCATTGCAAGCTGTGCTTTAATGACTTATTTGAAACCACTTTTGCGTTAGGTGTATGATTAAAAGCAATAAAGAAGCTTGTAATATTTTTCTCTCCTCAAGGTATTATTTTTTTAAATGCTAGCATTTAAATGGAATTAACTTCAAAGCTAATACATTACTGAGGTAAATACAATTTGTAATATCTGCATTCTGCTCTTGTTTCTGCTATTAGGGAACTAGTTTTCTCCAAGGTTACATATATAAAAATAACCATTTTAGTTGCTTTTCTGTGACATTAAATATTAATTTTAGTTGGAAATCTCATAGTGTGTCACAGTAGGGATTATATCTCATCCTAAAGGAATAAGCTAGTGTATGTGCCTAAACATTCTTCTTTACCTATTCACAATGAAGTATTGACCCTAAAAAATGTCAGTATCTATTTAAATGGGGAAATAATATTATGAGGGAAGTTCAGGTATCTATATTCTTTACTATGATTTAGCGGTAATAATCATATTGGCTAAAACCAAAATCTATACAACTAGCTGTCAAGTGCCTGCACATTGGTTATTAGCATTCTGTAGTTAATCAAGCTAACAAAAAAGAGTTTTTAAAGAAGATTAGACAAGCAGTTATTTAAAAATTTGCTGGTGCTTCCTTTTGCTTCATATATTTGGTCTCAACTCAGTTCACAGTCGTAAAACAATAAACTCAAAAAAGATTTACCACTTTACCATGGGAATACAATTATTTACTTACCATACTGTATTTCAGCACTTCATGAACAGGATTGAAACACTGTCTGAAGCTAGTTCTCAAGGCAGTTTAGCACCACTGTAACACTTGCATGAACTTTTGATTCCATACCTTTTTAAATATCTCTAAACTATCAGCCAAACACTGCTACAGGTCAGCCAGAGAAGCTGTAAAATTTCCACGCTCAGATCTATTCAAAACTCTGCTGGACACAGCATTGAGCACTGCAGGTTGCAATATGGAACCTGGTTTACATTGACCCTGCTTTGAGCAAGGGTCTAATTCAGATGACCTTCACTGATGCCTGCCAGCAAAAGTCATTATATTTCTGGGAAAAAAAATTGGGTTGTTGGCCTGTCTTCCTTTTTTAATTTGCCTAATCATTTTTTTCCTCTCTGTTTGTATTTTTTCTTTTTTTTTTTTTTTTTCTTTTCTAGACATACATTTGCTCTTTCAAATAAAGATCAGGCCTCTGTTCCCTTGCTTCAGTGTACAGGTTTCTGTCCAAGGAATAGTACTGTGTTAAATCGCATAGAAACTGATAATTGTGCTCCAAGCAGTTGCTATTTGTATTACTTCTGATTTTGAATTATGGCTATGAATTAGTGATCAAGTCATAGCTGATTTGATTTGCATAACCTGCAGGAAACAGTTCTGGAATTTTCTTGAAAGAAAAAAAAAAAAAACAGAAAAAAGGGGGAAAAAAGAGAAAAAGGGGTAGAACCTCACAGAAAGAGAGGCAGACAGAAGTATCACTTTTTTTTATCACTAATTCTGATGTTAGTATAAATTGTCACAATAGAGCACTGCATTCTTCAGGACTTCACAAACCCCGATTCTAATGTTTAACCTAGTTTTTACCCATTGCAGTTTTACATTAAAACCTCTCTTCTTCTGCTTATTTGAGTTATAATCAGAGATAAGTCTTTCTGGTGTTACTGGTGAAAATTGTGGGCAAGCACCTCATCTCTATGTTTATGTTGTTAGTTAGAATACCTTGTCATTTTTTAATGTTACTACACTAATTACGATTTTCAAGTGCTTCATGGGATTTGATGCTCTCCTATGATCTTTGAGTCATTACTTAGTTTGCCTTGAAATATAGTTTTTAAATGAATAATGGATTCTTTCTGGTGTCAAAGTCACATGAACTGATGTAAACAAGGAGATAATGATTTTTCACTGTATAATAATGCTTTCCAGGGAAAAAAAAAAAAAAGACAGCAAAAGAAACCTTAAGTGCAGTATTGCTCATACAGGACAGGATATAATTTACTCTGATACATTTAGTAATCATTGTCATTTGAACGTATATTTTATCATCATATTGCTTAGCAGGCAGAAGATAAAGCATTTGTTTTCCATTTACCCTCCTATAAACACATGACAGATACAAATCCATTCACAAACTGAGATTAATAGGCTCAAATTAATCTTTTGCAACATTAAGGGACAGATAAATTATACATCATCTGTTGCTCCTTCGAAGTTCCTTCTTACAGTGTCATGGTTCAGGCAGCTCCAATATTGTCAGAATCAGTGATCATATATTGCTTAATCCTGGAATCATCAGAGCTCCTACAAGGTGATTTGAGCAATATGAATCAACACCACTTCACAAGGGAAGAAATCTATTTCTCTCACATTTTTCTCAGTCTTCTCTCTCTCAGCTGCTGCACAGCATTCTTTGCCCTTTCTCAAATATGTTTTCACAGTGATGTCACCAGCGTTACTGATGGACTCAACATTGGCCAGCCATGACCTGTTTTAGAGCCATCTGGAATTGACTCTGTCCAGCCTGGGGGCAGGCAGTTCCTTATCTCTTCTGAGACTAAAACTTTGGCTCTTAAACCCAATATAGCACCACATAAGACACAACTATACAGTGCAACTTCTGCCTCAGACCCTTCATTTGGAAATCTCAAAATGCTTGTATTATGCTTGTCCCCTTTTCCCATGCTCATGACCTTATTGCCCAAGTCCCACATCCATACATGCTGCCAATGCACAAAATCCTGGTGCCTCTCAACCCAGAACATAATGATGAACCATGACAGGTTTTCTGGCACCCCAAGATACACCCCATGCACAAACTGGAAAATCATCCATAGAGGGGTGATCTGGGAGCCTTCACAGAGCAGAGTCCTATGAGCTCATATTCCTTTTCATGAAGGAATCCTATTGTTCCTAGTCTTGCCGTGAAAAGAGGAAAACCCTAGCACAGACATATATCAAGTACACCAGGTACAGCTCTTCTTTTCTCAAGATGTTTGACATTTCAGCTACATTTCCCCTCTTTAACTCTTCTTCCAGCCACACCAAGTAACAAGCTGTCCTTGCCACATTTAGCTATTTATAGCTCTTCATGCATGGCTTGTCTCTAGACACACCATCACCAAACACCATCCACCAGCTCCTTGTAATTCCTAAGGAATACTTTCTTTCCCTATAGCTCAAAACTATCCTTTGAGGTTTAATTCCTTCCTTTTATTATTCTTTGCTCTGTGTCATAAACTACGCTGCTTCCTACAACATGGATGAAAACCCTCTTAACAAGCTCTTCTTACTTAACATATGGATCAAACATACACAGAAAAATCAAGTTAAAATTAATTTAGGATGATATACAAAGAGGTTCAAGACATAAAAGGGAACAAAAGACCCTCTTGTTGAGTAACAAGGTTCAGAGGTGACCCCCCTGCTTTCTGAACTCCTCAGGAAGTTTAGGTGTGGCTAGATCCAGTCTTAGTCTCGGAGTTGGACAATGGTTCATAACTAAAGGAATTAACTGCACGGGTTTCATTGGTATTAATTTAGCAAGATCTCAGCAATTTTACTGAGGATCTGTTGTGAATAAGGGGTCTCTTCACTTTTGGTGAATCAAATTGCATACCAAGCATACTTGTCTTGGTTTGAAAACACAGGTGTCTGCTAAGGAAGGCAGGAGCCTCTCTTGAAACGGAAAATGTAAACCCCCTCCCTCCAAATTATTATAATTATGAAATTAAGGGGATCTTGGGCAAAGATATGGGAGCAGGAATAACAGTTCTTTATTAGGAAAATTAAAAACAAAAATAAAAATGCAATAATGTAAAACAACACTGGCAGAGTCAGAATATGACTTGACACTCTGTGGGGCAGGGTGTTGGTAGCAGTCCAATTAAATGGTGGCTGCAGTCCTCCTGGAGTGACAAATGTGGTTTCGTTGAAGCAGTGATCCTGTAGAAGGGTGGTGTTTTCTTCTGAAGGTTCAGTGGTGGTGTACATGGGCCTGGTCTTCCTCTGGGAATCCAGTGGAAAAGAAAGCTGTTCCTTTGGTAATACAGTGTGAAAAGGCTGACTGTGGTGTTCCAATTCTCAGATTATATCCAGGTAGGAATGCTTGGCTCCTCCCGCTGTGTGGAACATCTCACAATGGGATTATGTAATTTTATCAGTCATGCAGTGACACTCAATGGCCCATTAACAGAAGATATCTCCCTGGAAAAGATAAAGAAAACTGCCCCACCTGGTTTTAACAGGAGGCCCAATTAACAGAAGAGAACTGCCCCACCCTAACAGAGGGCAATAGAATACACCCCCTTGGCCACATCTTGCATTTGCAACTTAAGACAATACTTTTGTCCACAGTTTTCTCTGTTCCTGCATTAGTGAGTCTTAGTAAAACCATCCACTATTCCTGTGTTAATCTCACAGTTGACATTCCAAGCTCACATACATCAATGCTCATTGAGCGACTCTGCCCCTTTGTGGGCTTTCTTAGGGAATTCTCGATCTGTGTCCTAGGCCTTTACCTCCTTTGGAGCATCTACCAAATTATTGCTGGTTTGGTTAAGGGCTTCAAGTGTATCCATCATCCCAGCTTGCCCAAACACTCATAAATAACATCAAATGTCAGATGACACATCTGACTTCTCCAGGATGGATGAAGAATGTCTGCTGGGTTGGATGGTTTGTTTTTCCACAAATTTTTTCTCATCCCTGAGCATAAACTGCTTTCTGGGACTGTTATTTTTCTGACTGTGTACCAGTGTGAACATACCAGCCATCCCTTGAGCTCTCTTGCTCTCTTCTGTTGTAGATTTTTCAGTGGTGGTCATGTTTTCATTCACAGCAGTCAAATCCCTTCTGTCAGAGAAATGTCAAATGTTTTATTATCTGAGACAAAAAAATTGTTGATATGTGACTTCCTGATATACTGTCCTTGATTTCCTTCTGCTGCAGGGGAGTCAACTTGATATATGTTTAAGTTGTAGTCTTTTTTTGTTACTGTGTTTCTAGACTGTTTCTAATATCCCTGGACAATTAAATGAAAGGGTTTGCAGAGACAAAATGGCTAAAAATAGTGTGTGGCAGTCAATTAGTTACCCACAATTGCAACAATATTATATGTCAGAAGAGCCTGCCACATACAGAAAATAGGATCAGGAAAAGGCTGACCTAAAACTCTCATGGGATACTTTGAGTCCCTCAAAAACAAAATCATTGTTCATTGTTTACCTTTACTTTCTTTTTCATTTTTCTCTTATGAAAGTGAAAAGTAGGCAGTTAGTATGAAAAAGTAATTGTTCTGTTAGAAAATGTCTGTCAAAACACAATTTCCATTTTCAAATAATGTTATTTCTATACCACTCTGATTGCAACAAAATAAGTTTAATTCACATATGAGGAAATACTCGAGTTGGTTGTGACATACACAGAAATAAAGAGGTTTGATAAGAGGTTAGAAAAGTAACCTGTGTAAATCAGAATAGGTCTTTCTGCCTTGGGACCAGGGTACAGAGGAGTTAGCCCTATTTTTCTAAAGGTTTTTTGCAATTTTACTGGAGCTAGCCAGGCCAACTATCAGTGCAACTCAGTAGTAATTATTCTACTAATACAGCAGAGCCCACAAAAGAAGTCCATGAAAGGTATGATGCTTAACTGTTTAATGACAGACTTATGATCTTTCACTATCTTGTAATAGGATACAGAATGAATGCAGCGTTAGAGCAAATGATAGAGGATTTACACGGACCAAAGTCTGTAATTATCTAATTATATTAATTAGCTAGAAGTTTGTACTTTTTCCTATTTCACTATTGTGGCACTACCTCAAAGAACTATGTTCTTCCTTTTTGAGCTATTTATATCTGTTTAAAATGGCACTTATGAAATATCACACCTTGATTACCAGATCCAAGAGAAGTTAGGAAAAGGGTTGTTTTTTCATTACACTCCTTGTGCATCTCAGCTATTCTAAACTGACTTACCATAATTATACTTAAAAAAAAATGCTCTATATATTAATTAATAGCCTATAACATTGATTAAAAGCAATTAATTTACCAGGTTTCAACAAGAATTGGAAACACACACAGAGGAAGCAACAATTTTCTGTTTGCACATTTTAGTTGGATTTTGTTTGTGCTCCACAGCTGCATCCTTTGAGTCCAGCGGGATTCTGCTCTATATAAAATTGCATATATAAAAAGTATAAAACTAGAAAACCACCAGCAATTCCCCACTACTTAGAGATTTAAGTTTTTGTGTGTAGGTTGCTGTTTTTGTTTTTTTTTTTTTTTATTTTTTAATCAAGCCTGGGCATCCTACAACATAGGCTTTAGCCTATCAAGGGGGAAAGAATCTTGATGCAGGAATCATGGTGAATATGTCTGAACAGCCTCTTAAAGACAGACACAGGCCAGTTCTGACTGTTCTTCAATTCAATCATGTGCAAATCAATGCCAAACTGAAGCTATTAACTTGGATTCTGCAACCAGCTAAATCTATCCCTTTTGCTTCTAATCAAGAATTGGACATGAATGCAGAGAGAAGGGTGAGCCTGTGTCTGCCTGCAATCATATCTCATGTACCAGCTACAGCCTGATACAGGAGGCCACATATTTTTTGTGTGCCTCTCCCTGCAACAGAAAATAATCAAGGAGGTTGTCTCTTAAATGAGTACATAAATCCACTTAAGCACAAGGGTTTGATTAAACAAATGCAGCAATTCAATGACATAATCGAGCAGGGAAGCTCTGACATCTGTAATAAAAATCTTCTTTGGCAAAGAAGCAAGAACTAGTGGAAGGAGAAGAAAACTAGTGTTATCAGCAACCACTTTCCACATAGTAATTTAGTTCTTCTCCTTACTACAGCACAGAAAAATTCCCCAGCTCTCCATATCTGAGTAAAAACTAATATGTGAAGTGCAATTCTCTTTTCTTCCTGATTCTCCCAGAGTTAATCTGCTCAGTTTTCCATTAATAATACTGGGATTTTATCTCATAGAGTAATTAATAATCAATCGCGGGAAGGGTTGTAGGTACTTTACTTCCAGTAGAAATGTTTAACTACCAGAAAGGTTGAAAAATGCCTTTCACACAACAAATGCTCCATACAGGCATCTCAATTCATGACAGAATGAAGCTATTGCACTCCACTATCAGTTTCAACCCAGCCTCATGTCTGTTCACGTGCCATGCTACCACACTGCTCAAGAGACACTTTAGAGACTGCAAAGTGAAAATAAGACATTCAGTGCAAAATTAATGCACATGTGTTCATCAAAGCTACAATGACAGAAGTCTAAAATGGTTACATGTTTCAAATTAGTATATTAGGTAACTGTACTTTTTGTAAAGGATACTTTATTATAAAAGGAAAAAGAAAACTGAGAAATCTACTTTTAGAGGTCTGTAAAGACTATTTAAATTCCACTGGACTGGAAATGTCTAGAATATTTTTAAGTGACTATTCATATAATTTGGCAACCTTTACCTAGAGCAGAGTTCTAGGGAATAAGCAGAGAAATAATTAGTCCTAATAATTAAAGTGAAATGTATAAAAGTAGGTGGCTCCTAGACTTTTCCACTGCAGAGCATGACCTTGCTTGTTCTCTGTGTCACATAAGGATTTGCTGCTGGAGAAATGCCCATAGCAAAATGCCCAGAAAGCACTCTGACAACAGACTTTGTGTCAAGTGGAATGCACTCAGGCTCTCATTTCTATTAAAATCAGTGGCTAAACACATCTGAGAATATGATGTTTATGGTTAATATCACTGATCAGAACAACAGCTAATAATTAAGCCATGTTGCAAGGGCCATGCATTCTGGGACCCTGCACAACTCAAGCCATAGATTTATATTATCACTACTTTACCCTTAACACGTCGTACCCCTTGTCAACTGCAAGAAAGAAAATGAGAATATGAATGCATTCATCTTCAGCTTTGGACCTCTGTCCTTTGATCAGATGTTTAAAACCCTTTACTTTGAAACTGCTACTTGTGTGCCTGTAAGATGTATTCAGATCACCCCAATCTCTCTCTCCTGTAGCCTGGATAAGTGAGCTAGAATCCAGCGTTACCTTCTGATATTTGCTCAACTCTTTGTAAACAGTCTAAAGTTAAAGAATATTCTTTACATATCTGTATATATTGCATATTTTGTCAAATATTTGACAAGTAGACCAGTTTGGAAAATGGTGCCTATTTGTATCACTGTGTGCCAAATTGCAAATATTTGCCATCTATGAGTATCTTGAGCAATCTTTGCATCACTGCTTGTGTTCTGAACACTATTTTATGCAACAAGCTTATGGTTCCTAGTGGATAGTCTGCACTTATGACAATACTTATCTCCCTGTTTTTACGTTTAGTAGCAGTGACGCCTTGGAGTTTACATGCAACAGTTTTTATTATAAAATCCATAAAGCACAGACAGCTTATGGAAACTTTTGCTTTTGTTCAATGTTTTGAATGCCAAATCATGTCCTACACAATGCAGCTTTTACAAAGTGGATGGGTTTATAAACAGAAAAGGAAATAGGCATAATCTACAGAAATCTTTATTTTTAAGACACTCTTCATTTTCTTAGCATAATGACCAGCTATTTCACTTATTTTTTCAAATTTTTCTTGCTGAACATCTTGTATTTCTTCACCTGGTGCAGACTTCTCTTAGTGGAAAAATAAAATAGCTCCTTCAGCTCCAGTTTTTAGTAAGACTCCTGTACCAAAATTAGACTCAGGTGTATTTATAGCTTTGCGTAAGCATTTGAAGAAACATGAATCATTCATGGATGGCAAAATGCACTCATTCTTTTTTCCTATATCATTATCCTAAAATGTGATCATTAAAATTAAAATTAATTCAAAGTTTGGGTTTAAATAACATTTTGATTAAATAGGCACTGTTCCTTATTGTCGCATTTTGACATTTCTCTCTTTAGCCTTGTAGTCCAAAAGCAAATTAGTATGGAAGAATAATCCTTAATAACTCTTCATTGAAATAATTTTCATAATCAGTACACTAGATGTGTGAAACTGAACACGTTTTTGTTGTGGTTCTTGTTGTTCATTTTTTCAATTTCTGAACTATTCCATTGTTCAGGTTTAACGTAATAATGCACTGTCTTTCTGAATTTAAAAAAAGCTATTTTGAGCTCTGCTGAGAGCCAATACAGCTCTTTTGCAACCCTGGGATAAGAAGAAAAGTTAAAGCACACATAATTTGCTGAAGAAAAGCATTTTCTGAATAAAATGGTGAAGGAGATAGCTCTTTTTATTACAAAACATCAAAGATCAAACCTGAATGGCAAAGTATAGGAATTCTGTGTTAATTCGATGTGATTGTTACAGTTGTTTTCACTTTTCTGCTTCTTGAATGTTTTTAACATTGTTTCAATTTTAGCTATTTCACATTATAAACTTGATGGGAAAAATACTTTTTCAATCTTTTTTTTTTTAAGTGTTTGATTCAACAACTTTAAGATCACAGTTGACCTGTGCCAATACTTCCCTGGCCATGGCAAATCCATTTCACAAGCATATTCTGTGTTCACATTGCATACAAATTGTAACACAATTAATGAACTGTGGAGAAAATCCCAACTGCTTGTGTTCCTTTAGGGTGATTCAGTTACACTGCCCATTGGTGGGAAAGAGATGGATGCTGAGAACAGCCTGGCCCCTCTTCTAGGCCATTTACTTAACTTGGTGGCTAAAAACACAGCAAGAAACCATCTCCTCTTCTTCTATTACATATCAGTGGTAAGTCCATTAAAATGTAGCAGAAATTAAAAAGTTGAATTCTTTTTGATCACAAACTGTCCCAGCTGTGGGTGCAGGAAGTCTTTAGGTCTTGTCTCTTAGAGAATGGGTATGACAGATTGTTCTGTGAAGCAAGGACTTGCGGCTTTTGTTTTTCTCTTCCCTTGACTTGGGCAACTGAGGCACCTGGCTAGGCACTGCCTTCTGGTGAGACCGGTGCTGCCACATGTGCAGAGCTCTAGGGCTGAGCCTCCATGTGGGTTTGCCGCCTTCGTAGCCACACGCTGAGAGGAGACAAAGGGACGAGACAAGGCACACCTTGCCCCGCGTGGCTGAGAACTGTTTATTTTCCATGTAGCCACAGCGGTGTTCGGAGCAGCGTTCCCAGGTCGCACGTGTGGACAAAATGGCAATTGAACAGAGGAAGCAATGGGTTAAAATAGGGGACGGGCAGACAGGGGCAGAAGCCCCCCTCACCCAATGGGGACAGACAACAGGGGAGTGACGTGGACCCTGGCAACCTACAGGAACATTACAGAGGTGGGTACAGTGTTCTGGGACAAATAGGATTGCAGGGATGGGGTGACTGACACAGAACTTTTAGGAATGAACAGGGGGTGACTATAAGATGGACATATAAAAGCTCCTATGAGAGCTTTTGGACAATTTGGACAACCATTTGGAGCGAACCATTGTGAGGGGAAAATGGGGGTACATAGAACCGACTAACTCACATTTATTAAAATCCCTAACTGAACCAACCCGGCATGCAACAGCAAGGTGTCTTCAGAATTTGGCTTCCTGATTCGCAGAAAGTTCAGGAAGACTAGGGGGAGGGAAGAAAGGAATTCCAGCTTGGGAGGCATTGTTTCTGGAAACACTGTGAGGATTCAGCATATATGGAGTTTGGAGCACATTTCAGGGCAGGTCTGTAAGAGTCATTTCTTTCTGTCTCTGCTTGCAGGCTGCCTTGGAGCCCAACAGGCAACTTAGCAGAATTGTTCAGGCTGTCATGGTTTTGTTCAAAAACAATTCTTTGAGACCTTCTCATTAATTGCAGTGATCTTTTGTTTTACAGGGTCTTCACTTCACTGTCATTTATATCTAGTTCAACACATATAATAGTCCAGGAAATTTTCCCATTTGCCACCTATAATTGGCTTAGTGTTGAAAACTTATTCTATGTAACAGCCAGATTAAAATTCAAGAATCCCCACATTTCCACATTTCTAGTGTTTGTTTTCTTTGTGATTTTTAATTGCATTTAGAACGCAATTCTGAGGGCTGACGAGAGACCATAAACAAAAATATTCATTCAATTTTGACAACTGTGTATTTAAATTGAAGCAAGCCCATGGGCAACAAAATACAACAATATCACCAAATGACATCAAAGAAGAGTGCCTGTTAGTTAGGGGACTATAAAACAGGAAGATGAATCCCTTAACGAAATATATAAGATTTTTTTTAAATGGAGAGGGAAAGACAGAGAGTCTCCCTTTTTCTTTCTATTTTTTTTTCACTGAGCCTGAACTCCACTAGAGAAAATTAGCACAAGAACAAAAAATTCATTTTACCGGTGCAAACACGTTCAATTTTTAGCTCCAAATCTCAGTACCCATGTATGGCTGAGAATGACAAATGAACAATATAAGAGGCTTTTCAATTATACATAATAGTTAACCAAACATTGTTTGGGGGAAATGTGTTTAGTGGGAATAATAAGCAGATAGATACAAACTAGATTAAGAACAAAATCCAAGTATTTGTTGATTTTCTGTAACACTAAACAAATGAAGCATTCAATAAAAGCACGCTATAGACTAATTAATAGTCAGAGGAAAAAAACCTACAAGTGCTTAAAGAAGTGGGCTTTTTTCTTCAATTTCAACGAAAAAAACTGAAAGAAAATCTGAATATCAATGTCTTAAAAGAGAAAAAGCAATAGACAAATCTGTTGTAATTGATTATCTGTGTTCTTTGCATGCCAAAAGTTGTAAGTATTTATTTCAGACAGTAACCACTTCACACTAAACAGAATATGAAAGTACATTAACAGTATTTTTAAAAATGACATGATTCATAACGCTAGAAATTAAATATAAGAAAAATAAGATGTCAAAAATGTCCAAACTAAAAAAAGAGAACCAACAGTTGTGAATGCATTTAGAGACTACCCTGATAAATTGTTTTCAAAAATCCATTTGGACAATGTGTTTGTCTTTTTCAAGTAGTGATATGTGATGGTCATCAGAAAAAGTAAATTAACATATTTCAGAAATTTCACCTGTCTGCCTTTTGAGACTTAAGTGATATAAAAATTGTAAAACTTGAGCTGTCTTTGACATTCCAGTTAACCCTCCTCCACCTACACATTCACTACAAGAGGTCATATTTTAAATTGCATCATTCCCTTCTCCAAAGTTGTTCCTCCCACTCAAGCTTAACTCCACTCTCAGCTTTACTCCACTATCAAAGCTTCAAACATAAAGATAAATCAGAACTTTATAGAATAAAATGTGGTAGAGGTGGTCAGGTTAACTGCACCTACAATCCTAGAATTGTAGGGATGCTCTTTCAGCCTGCCGCACAGCACTCTGCACAAAAGGAAACAAGGAAAATAAAAGGAGTTCTTCAACCTGCTTTGCTCTTTCCCCCTCCTGCTCAGAACAAAGAGACAAACTGCTGCTCTTGCCCTCAGACAATCCCACTGAGTGCCCTGGGGCTCAAGATTTTTCTGAGATTGAAGTAAGAAAGAAATCTAAAACAATGGAAGTACTCAGTCTCTGAATCTTCTGACAGAGATTTCAATAAATGGACAAATTATTTTACTGGCCTGATATTGTGGAGTTTTCTTGATGATATTTATCCCTGTCATTACACTTACTCATTTCCGTATTTTCATTTGTTAATTTTATTTAGCATAAAATGCATTAATGTTTCTTCTTCTACCTAGAGAGAAAGCACAAATGTATAAAACTTTATTTAGAAATGCAAATTTCTTCAGAGATTCTTTTTAAATGAGAAATAAAAAATCTATATTAAATTTCAAATCAAGAAACTTCTTATGCTGCATTTTATTTATTTCACTATGCAAATTCTTGAGACCTTTTTGAGCTTTTTTTAAAATTAACTGCACTAACTAAACATTGAATATCTCCTTATTAATAGCTAACTAGAAACCCCAGTCAAGAGACTATCACTTCACAAGAAACTTCATTTGGCTCTCCTTAAGATGACACGTTTTGCAATTAGGCAATAAAACATCTTCCCCATCAGATAGGGAATGGTAAGAGAACCAAATCATCCCAAGGGACCTGAATTTTAGATCCAAAGCTGCCCGATGTGTGCCACAGTCTTCCATTAGCAATTCTTGTCATAAACCAGGCTAGAAGGAGAAGAGGGATGATCTCCTTCCTTGTAGGGGGTTCTGGAGGAGAACACAAAGTTTTGGATATTTCCTTTCTAAGGTATTGGCTCCTCCTGAATGTTGAAAGATAGTGTTGCATCGCAGTTTGGGGTTTAGGTTAGGGGTTCTGATCTAGTAGCTAGCCGTGTTCTGTGTACCCCCGCACACCCCGTGTCTGTTCCCCCACACGGCTGTTCACTCTGGGTCCCTGGCTGTTAGAGCCAATCCTGTGACCACTCCCTGTCCTGCCCAGAGGGTTCAGTGCCCCTCACTCCGAATTCCCATCCCCCATCCGCCCCAGAGCCCAGGGTCCGCCCCGGCCATATCCCCGTTGAGTGCCGTGGTCCACATCATCGCCACAGCGCCTGCCCCCATTGGGTGGGAGCGTCCCTGCTCTCCTCACTCTCTCTCCAATATAATCCCGTGCCTCGGAGTGCCCGAGGCCGTATTTCCTCACATGCAAGCTCGGAGAGGGTCGCGGCGCCTCTGCACATCTCCCCGCGGCAATAAAAGACTTTCAGCCCTCCAAGCGTGGGGAAATATGGACGTTCCTTCACTCTTTACTGGTGTCTCTTGCTCGCAGTGGCGAGAATCCGCTGGTATCCCCACCCAGACTGTGGCACGGAGCCGAGTCCAGAAACACACAGTGATCCCGGGTCCTGGAGGGAGGCGGTGCTGCTCTAGGCACCAGAGCTGCCCGGGGACAGAGAAAACACAGAGCAAAGCCACGGACTAGAGCTTTAAAAAAAAAGTGAATTCATATCTGTCCTGAAGGATTTATTGGTTTTAAGTACATATAAAACTTTAAGTTTTTTACCATAGTTACAGATATATTTTTAACAAATATAATGACCCAAATCTACAGATACATGCTGTCATTTATTTAAGTGTAATGAAAAATTAATGATATGTTTATTTTTGAAGGCAATTGTATTAACTAAAATAGCTTTCTTTGAAAACTACATTAAGAGAAATTAACATTAATAAATAATTAACATTATTTTGTTGCTAGTACTGAAAAAGCAAAATTAGTAAGAAAAAGCAAAAAAAAATTTAGAAGCTTAAATAAGTTGGAGATAATCACAGAAATAAAGTTCTTCATAGAAATAAATTTATAAATTGAGGAAAGTCACAATATTTGCTTTTTGAAAGTGAAAATAATTAAATACTAATTTTGATCGTGGATAATCAGACTAGCAAATGTTAATTTGTTTAGGTTTTCTAGGTTCTAGGTTTTCTATGGTTAGAGTATTCTCCAAAAGTTCCATAAAGAGGAAACACAAGGAAAACAAACTAACTAGGAGACAAAAACTTTTAAAAACCCCTTAAAAAAACATATATTCCTTTTATCTGTTTTCATTCACACTTTTGAAGAAATTAATGTAGTTTTTTATATGGTTACTAAATTCTCTTGACATAATATTGACTGAATGGAAAATGTTTTCCATCCATGGAAAATATTTTGGTCACTTTGAATACCAGTATTTGAGTAGAACGTAACCACTACACTATGTGTGTGAAAATGATCTCCCAGGGCAAAAGCAGTGCCAGCTTTTCCTTTTAAAACCTAACTAATCTTTCATGTTGAATAGCAATATTGTACCTAGAACACTTGCAACAGCACAATACAAAAATAGCAAATCCAATTATTTATAAATAAGTTAATGTTAACATTTAAGTAGACCACACAGCTCCCACATGTAGTGAGTTTAGTACATTTCTTGACTATATTGTAGATTTAACAAAATTTCATAGACAATTCCTTTTAGAAAAATTGATCCAAAAAGCCCAGATTCATAAAAAAAAAAAATCTCTACTGGCATTCTAATCCCATCTTCTATCACTTGCTATAATTCAGTGTGCAAGATAAAACATGCTGACATCTGAAAAAGTTGGCTTAATCCTTCCTTCTTGGAGCTCTGTTTGACCATATGGCACTGCCTCAGGGACAAATTCATTACCAGTGTAACACCTCCAGAAATTCCCTAAAACTTGCTTTGCTTTCATACTGCAAGTCACTGAAAAAATTAATTGGTGGCCTCTTTGTGCAAATACTGGATTACTAGTAATAACACTGCAAATACTTACATATTTTTGACTTAAGAATTTACAATTAGACTGTCTTCTGCTTAAGAAAAACCTCTTCTGCTAATGTTTTCTCTAGTTATCTGTCCTCAAAAGATCATTGTTTGCTTTCTGATGACAGAGTAGCCTAATAGTTGCCTTTTATGCAAAACTCCAAGTTTGCACAGCATGTTAAAAATTACAAGGAATAAAAATCTGGCCTAACAGATCTACTGTGAAGCAAGAATCAAATGGCAGGCTAAATCCATGTTTGCTTGTTTTGTTAAAGGTCATGGCTACAGAATCTGAGATTTTGCTGTGTATTTAATATAGCTAATAAACTACAGTTGATGTGCTCTCTGCGTACTAGATGGAAAAAAAAAAGTGTATCCTGTGGAAATAGTATTTGTGTTTTTCTTGACCCTTCTGAGGTCACATTTTTCACTTACTCTTCTTCCAACCAACACTACTGATCCTGTCTCCTCCTTGAAAGCCTGGACTATTTATAGATATCTTTTCTGCTACAATTTCTAGATCTCTTACTCTCTTCACATGTTGTGAAAATACTTTTTCACACTTTCTTTTTATTTCCTGGAGTGTTCTTTTGAATTGAAACACAGTGGGATGAAAACACATGCAACGAGTGTTAAATTGGCTATCGTTTTTTAAGCACTGAACTGGAAAAAACCATTGTAACAAGTTTTTTGGATGATAAGGTCATTCTCTAATCATTTTGCATTTTTCAACCTTCAAACTCAAATAATTATTGATTTAATGGCTCAATAAATAGAAATAATAAATTTTATGCAGTGTGATAACAGGGATTCTTTTTTTTTATTTATAACATGCATTTCTAGCTGCTTTTTCATTGTAATTCATCATAGTACTTTTTTTTTAATATTACATATTAAAAAAATTTTAATAACTCTTGGCCTCTCTCTGACATTTCCTTTCCTATTTACATACCTTCCCTTCACAAAACAAAACAGAAAAATCAAGAATTAACATTATAAAAACTGATCTGCCTAGATTTGTAGTGATTTTTGCTCGGGTAGGTGACTTGTCAAGGGGCATTTTAATTTATTTCTCACCTCTGATCCCTTTTCTAAATGCCCACAGCACCTTTCAGAACAAAACTCTGATAAATACTAACCTTCCTATTTCTTGCAAATGTGCTTCCTCAAACATTCACTGTGCATTTACCCATAGCATCAGACACCTCTGCTGAGCAGCAGAGAGCCTCTGTGGCCAGGTCAAAAGTACAGGAAATGCATCCCAAGCTCTCCTGCTGCTGCAACTTTGCACTTAATGTGACCCTGGAGGCTGAGAGTTCTGTGAGCTGCAGGTAGAACTTGAGGGCACGATGCTGTCCCTCGCACATCTACAGTCCCAGCTTCATTGGGCTGGCTGGGGCAGCATTCACATTATCCCTGAACAGAGGCGTTTGTAATTCTAGTAGGGACATACTGAGTGTTGAGCTGATGTCTTTACTTTACATAGAGTCACAGAATGGTTTGGGTTGGAAGGGACCTTAAAGAACAGATATCTAGTTCTGACCCCACTGCCCTGGGCAAGGACACCTTCCACTAGACAAGGTTGCCCACAGCCCCATCCAGTCTGGCCTTGAGCGCTTCAAGTGATGGGGCATCCACAATTTGTCTGACTAAACATCATTATTTTGAGTTCTGACTCTACACTTCATTCTCAATTCAGACTTCTTTCAAACTTACTTGTTGCCTAACGCTGAATGAAACACTCTCTGTGCCTCCAGTTTGTTTATTTTCTCTGTAACCAAAATACAGTGAAAGCCTGAATCTATGCACTTTTCCTTATCACAACTTATTTATCACAGCTTATGGTACAAAATTTTTTGTGCATACAGTATATTGTTAGGCTGTCTATTGCACTCTTAGTGTAGAACAGAAATTCACAGCACAAGGAGTGAAGGCCTTCACAACTTTTGAGGCACCTAATGAGTGTCTTCATGTGCAAATTCATGCAAACCTGAATTAATAGGATGAGTTCTGCCTGACAATATAAAGAATGAGTGCTCCTGAAGCTTGCTCTTGCAAGGACCATAACCAGTTATATTTGAAGGACGTCATTCAAATGCTGCACAATGCAGGTAAAAAATAGCAAACAAATGTTCTACACTCCTGTGACACCATCTGTCTTCTTGAATTTGCTCTATTTAATTATTTCTGTTATCATAATGGCACTCAGCAAGTTCAACTAGTCTAAAGAGAAGAAAGTTAAAAGCAAACCTGTGTACAACTGAAGATGAAGAGTAATACTTTCTCCTTGAAAATCTGAAGGACACTCAAAGATGATGAATATACCTTCCACTTTTGAAGGTTCTTTTTTTTTATTTTATTTTATTCTATTTTATTCTATCTGGTCCCCTCCCTTCACATGTGCTGCTGTGCTCTCTCTCTTCCAGTCATTATGTTCCAGGGATCCAAATTACTCTCACTGAAGCTGTCAAACTGCTAATTGCTGGGGGTTTATGTTTTTATCAGTCCTGATGCACAGAGATTAATTAAATCCTCATTTCTTGAGCCTGAATTCATCCTTTCTAAAGTAGACTTAAGTGTTTCTTTGGTAGCCTGGAAGCAAACAAATTTAATCGGTTTATACTGTTAAGAATATAATTCTGCTTTTGGGCATTGAAATTTAATTGTTATTTAATAGATCCAATTGTAAAGTCTTTCCCTAGAGGAACTCAATTATGCTATTCCTTCCCATTTGTTTCAGAACACGGCCAACAACATCTTCATGGAATGTTGTTAAAGCTCAGTACATTTTTTTAACCTTCACAACTGGAATTATATATCTCCATAATGATCACTTGTATTTATTCAGACTAGTACAGTTGGATTTTGGTGCTGCTGAGTTCTCTCTACTTTGTTAACTTTTCAGTTCAGCCATCAGTTGTGTCTTTAGTAGATATGATAGGTTAAAAACAAAGGCAGTGACAATCATCTTGATGGCAATAAACATCTTACACCATCTCAACCATCTACCTTTGTGTTTAAATACTTTTTATATAACCCATGATCTTTCTGTGATTTACACACTCCTCCTTCCAAATATTAGGAAGGGAGGTTATAAAGAGGAGTAGCTGAAAAGATAATCCATATGAAACAGAATATTTTCCCTTTGATTGGGCAGTTTATTCTTTTTTTTTTTTCTTATAAATGTTTCAAGAGACAGTGGATGATTTATTTTAAAGAGACTCTAATTCAAGGTTATGTCAATGAAACAACTGTCGTCCTCTTTGATTTAGATGTTCCAATCTTTCCTTTACGCAAAGATTGTGTTGGCTTCATTTCCTTTATAAATAATCTTGCTCCCAGAGCTACCAGCAAACTGACTCACAAGTGGTTTCACTAGCAGGTAAGTGGAGGTTTACAAAATAAAATTCATGTCAGAAAGCCTCCTTGGAGAAATTAGTGAAATATGCAATGTTATTGTGGAATGAAATGCCATATTTTCTAATGTTTTCTGAAATCTTTCATCTTGCAATCATTCTTCTTTAAAGCAAAATTTTGGCAGGGGTTTTATGCCTCTTGTATGAAGACTGAGTAAGATTATCCTCTTTACCAATGGAAGAAGTTAAATTATATAATAGGAAGACTTCTATTGAAAAATTTCTCTTTTGTTTACTGTTTTTCCTGCTTCAGCTGTTTTGGGTTTTTTCACTGCATCAACCAGAGACTACACATCCCTCAGAGACTTTCTAGCTGGTCATCAATGAGTGCTCTTCTGAGTCTGGACTGGGAATTATCTGAGGAGGGCTACACCTGCCAGGTATGGTTTTGTTGTATTCACTCTGTTCAGGGAGACCAAATTCTGTTCTCACTTTTCCAAAGTGCAAGTATTGAATAATTCCATCAATCTACCTGACAGCTACAGATTTCTCAGATGACTGTGTGGGTTGCTGCACTCTAATTGCCAATACCTTTAGATACTTAATCCTGTGTCAATCACCAGCACACAAGAGAGGAAGGCAGGGAACAGCAACAGCCTCTGCCTTGAAGCAGATAACCACAAATGAGGGCAGAGCAAATGTCTCTGCTTAAAACATGTTGTTGCAGATAACCTGAACTATTGTTTATCCTTTGAGTGTCCCTGTTAACTATTTCAGACCAGAAAGAGGAGCCAAATTTCACCACACACACACTCACACACACCCCCTATATATATACCTGTAATTCCATTATTTCCACCTGTGTAGAAGTGGAAATATCTGTTCTGCCAAAACATCATTCCCATAGGGGTTCCACATGCTAGTGCATGAGAAAGACAAGCTAAAATTACCTAATCTGAGATATCTTCATAAATCTCCAACACCTCTCCAGAGGTGGCTTTGTTTGACTGCACACCTTTTGAAATTTGATTTGGTCTATTTCCACCCATAGCAGAAGCCATGGTAGAACAGAATGCCAACATGTAACCAGACTAAAGCTTTATGTGGCCACTACTCCAAATGCAACTAGATTTTTACAGTCTTGGAGAATTTAGATTTGAGTCCTTCTGCAGTGTTTTCCTACTCATTTTCCTTCCTAGGCATATAGAGTGAAGATGGCTCTGAAAAGACAAATCTAAAAGAGGTATTTTCTTCACCCTGCCCCTGTTCTACAGGCTTCCCAGAGAAAATAACCATCTATTGAATTAATCCTTTAATCATTGTCTTTTCACTACTTTCACTTTTTACCATAAATGGATGTTAATATACTCGTTCAGTGGCAAGACAAAAAGCACAATGACACTTTTAAGTAGCTCTCAGGAAAAAGATTATGTATTTTTAATGCATATTTTTGTTTCAATAAGACATGCCTAATACATACTATAATATAATGCACTTAAACAGCAGGCTACATGCTATAAATCCACTCTCTTTTTTCTGTCATTTAAAAATATTAAATATTACTCTAATATAGTAGAGTAATTTAGATGACTACTCTAAAGTAGTTAGAGTAGCAGACTACTCTACTTTGGCTATTATTTTGTTTGCAGCTACTGGAGCAAACACAGCCAGATAAAAAGATGGATGGTTCCTAAAAGAGCAGCTAGGAGTGCTTCTTTCTTTAGAGCAGAAACACAGGAGTTCTTTTTCAAGAAATGGTTAATGCTTTTCTGTAAAGAAGATTTCCTTAATGCTTGTTGCTAACATTTTTGTGATGGCATTATTAATGGCAAACAGTGATTTAGTGGAAAGTGTAAGAACAGAGAAATGGCCTCCAGAAATGTCACTTGAAGGCCTCTTGATTGATTTTACAAAGATCCCAAAGAACTATTTGCCTTGTGTTCAAATCCAATATAATTTTTCATTCTTTGTAGAAATTTACAGCTTTATAGGCTTAAAATTAATTTATTCTGGTAACAAATAGGAAAGAATAGTGTAATAAAAGCCAACTTCAAAGTCTGGGGCACAATAACTGGTGTTTCAAAGAAACATGAATCTTTCCACTACAATCTTAAAAAGGAAACATATTTAGAAGGCACTGATCACTGTAGCTTGTCATCAAGTCCCTCCAATGGCATGAGACTGATCTGAGGGTGAAGGATGTGACCAAAGGTTATGAGTACACCACTTCCAAAGCAATTACCTGCATCAGGCAGAGCAAGCTTGGTTTGGTTTGGTCATTTGGTTTGGGTTTTTTTTTTTTCTTTAGTTAGATTATGTTGTAAAAATTAGAACTATCCATTAATTATATTTCTTAGTGTATCACAATAGTTGTATCTCTTAATGTGTCTCAACTTTTACAAAGCAACAGCTTTGCAGAGAGGGAGGCTCCACATGTTTCAGAAAAAAACATTCATGATCACATATACTGTCCAGCAGGAAAGAAAGGGGAAACCTTCACTGCAATTGCACTCCCCCGGTAGCTGTGTATTAAGTGACTTGCAGAAGTTTCCCCTCCCCAGGGTCCAGTGTGTTGTCTACACTGTCAGGAAGGCTGCTCCATAGTGTAACTACTGAAAAGCAGAACACCAGTCAGAAGTGCATTCATGAATTTACAGCCCTCCATTTTTATAGATCATAGCTTTAATCTACACAGGTTACTCATTTTCAATAAATTGTCCACATACTTGATATGAAGAAGATTATTTCACTAAAGACTTTGAAATAAAGTTCACTAATGGCTTTGTGAACATTCTGTGTTTATGCCTTGTGACAAAACAAGAGTCTTTACATAAACTCCAACATTTTATGCAGCTTTTTTTTTTAGTTCCAGGTACCTCAGCTAACTGTGACCTAACAGCTCACAATCTCAGAAACTGTATGTGAAAAATGATACTGCCACAAGGATTTAATAAACTAGAAAATGTTTCCTGGGTTTTCAGCTTTAATTTCTTTTTTTTCTCTGCCATTTTAATGGTTCTTGACATTTCATTCATAAATATCCTAAATAATTCCTTTTTCCTCTCTGCTACAGCAAAGATTAATTTTGTTAAGGATATTAAGAGCTCAGTCCATCCTTTTTAATCCTTTTTACTTTACCTGCTTCCAGTATCTTTGCTGAAACACCCAGAGCTATGCACATTTTGCATGAAGCTACACTCACATGATAGGGAGAGGAGTAGTCCTGACAAGTTTGTTTTTGCATAGCTTAGATGCCTTATTACTTGTTTCTTTTGCAACAAAATCATGGCACAGTGAACATATCTAGCCTTAAATATGAATAAGAAAATCTTTCCTGATTTTTCCTTCTTCATAAAACAAACACATATTATGTTACCTTGGTGCTGATCTTAAGGAAAAAAGAAAGAGAAGTATCCATAAGAATAAATCAAACATTCAAATTTTTTTCACCTGTAATCTTTGCAAGCTCTCCAGTCTG
The DNA here is from genome assembly GCF_031753505.1 of Anomalospiza imberbis. Taxonomy (NCBI): domain Eukaryota; kingdom Metazoa; phylum Chordata; class Aves; order Passeriformes; family Viduidae; genus Anomalospiza; species Anomalospiza imberbis. The sequence continues at coordinate 53,743,060 of NC_089681.1, read as the reverse complement.
TTCTCTTCATGATTTGAAAAGAAAATGCTTTTATGCACTTTTCAAAGTCAGGAAAAAAGAAGCCTCTTCAACGTATACCCACATGTCTTACATTTAAAATTTCAGCAAGTATGATTTGCACCTTAATTTCACTGTAGAAAGTATTTTTAAAAGGAAGTCACAGTTGTAATCATGTGAGTGAAATTTTGATAACAGTTAACCCAATTGGTATATGCTTTAGATACAATACAGCTTTAGATACAATAATATTTTTTTAATGTATTTAACTGATATACATATATGCTTTTCTTTTTGCTTCCTTGCTCCTTTCTTCGAAAAGTGCCATCTCTATCAATGTGAAGTTATTTCTAAGAAAGTAGCAACACTGAAATCATACGGGACATACACTCACTATCCTGGTGCAGTAAATCACCAAGACCCATGGCAGTGAACACCCTTATACAGAAAATGTTTATCTAGGTCTGATGACAGTTCATGAACTCGAGATTAGGAAATACAGTGTTATATAATGTCCACTCATGTGAAGAATCAGAATAGCTCTGATCAGTCATTAATACCCGGCTAACACTATTTTCTTGAACACTAGAGGGAGATCAAAGCAAAAGAATAAATTACCTAATACAGCATGGATACTAATTGCAGTTGCTAGTAAAATTTCAAAAGATTGTGTGATAAAGATCAGGTATCCTACCATCTCCAGTTTTCCTCACTGTTTTCACATACCCTTATTTGATATTGTTTTACCTACATTGTAGTTTTAAAAAATAAAAGAAAACAGGGTAAAAATACTTAGAAGGCTCTATCAAAGCCACCAGTACTCTATTCTGGTAGAAATTGGTTTTTCATATTAAATATGTTTACTTTGATGAGAAAATACAAGTTCTAGCAACTGAACAATGAAATGTGACCACATGGTACTTTTTTCTAGCTGTACCTACATCAGTAAGCAGGGGAAACTTGTGTTCCTTCCCTGGAAAGAGATCTTTCTGTTCCATCTCAATACCAGCAACTGAGACATTTCACATTCAGAAGTGAAAAATTCTGATTTCTGAAGGATGGAAATTAATGCTGTCATTCTTTTCCAACCACAGCCACTGTTTTGTTCAGTGTTTGCTGAACAAAGTTTTTAACATATAATGCCTACTTTAAAATACAGACTTTCTTAGTTTTATATGAAAGAAAGTTATCAGATGTGCACCTTATACTGTCTCAGTTACTGATGGGAGATACCAATGCTTTCAGAAGGATTCCCATATAAAGGAACAATACTTGGACAATATCAAAGAACTGTGCTGCCACTGAATTTCAGCAACTTTCTTGGATGCTTCCTGCACCATTTGAGTCTGCTTAATAAGTGGTGAGAGATTTAAAATCGAGGTCATTTGAGCAAACTATTTCCTTCAAGAGTTTAACAACTACAGCTGAGGAAGTTTCACTTATGATCTGCTACTGTTCCTCAAGCAGGCAGGTTTCTTTTTTGTACAGGCCATGCTGAGGTACCTTAAGCATGGTCGACCTAGAAGTGAGTGAGATATTTTCAGTACTTTGGGACAGAGAGAAAAGCTACAGGAAGTAGAGAAGCTGACAGGGCCCTTGGGAGTCTGAATTTTTTAGTGTAATTCCTCTGACACAATTACTTCCAATAACTGTAAAGAACCATACGATGTGTAGGGCAAGGCAGGATCAGGCTTAGATGTTTTTTCACTTACTTGCTTGTTCAGGGTTAAGCTAGGCTGGCATACAAAAAGAAATTCCTATCAGCACATGTAAGGTTCATACTCATAACTCACCTGCCCATAACACATCCAGTCCTTCTTGTCCCCATGAAAGCCATTGCCTACCTACTAAAGACCCAAAAAAAGAGAAAAAAAAGGTTGCCATTTTCTTGTTTTACAGATTTAAAAGCTAAGCCTCCACATCCATGTTTTTTGAGTGGCTTGCTTCCTTCTTAAATGGCTGCTACTCCCAGAAAAGCTAGAAACCAGGGGAAAGGTATTTGTCCTTAGTTTTTTTGTCAAATGTACCTTGATTCAAAATTGCAATGGCTTGAATGGGAGTAATTGAAAAATACATTGCTCCTGTCCTTGGGACTTTCGCTGGCATTTTCAGACAAAGGAGGACATTCTAAGCTGCACCAGGCAAGGGGAACCAAACTGGACAGATTACCAAGTGTCCCAATGATAAAGCTTTGGAGCTAGCTAGAAATAAAAGCATAGAAGCAAGTGCTAATACATTGGAGAGTTTTGGGGATTGAGGGAAGGTTATGGCATTTCTAGTGACAAATGACCACCTATTTATATACTGAATGGGTTGTGAAATATACTGTTTACACTGTGTCTGATGAACAAACCACTTGTTCTGTTCCATTCCTTCCACATTACTTAAAAAAAAAAAAAAATTTAGATACACAGAAGCAGGAATTTATACATTTTGTGGTTCTGGAAAGAAATCATTGCCTCTACGTAATTGGCTCATTATCACAGCTGTTTCGTGCAGTCCTAAAGCTGAAGAAACTACTCAGTACCCTTTCAGGTTTTATTTACTAACAGCTATTTAGAGAGGAAATACATCTTGGGGTCTTTATGATAAAAGGAAGTATGCTTCGCTATTAAAACAATAATAGATGAAATAAAAAGTCTCTGGGAAATTATACAGAATTTAAGGTATATAAATTTTTAACTATATCTTCTCATTATAGTCCACAGCTGAAATTACTTTTATAGCTATTGCATCTGACCCGGCCAGTTTAATTAATATTTTGGCATGAAGGGAAATGTGTTATTTATTTATTCAGTGAAATAAGATTTCATCCAATAAAAAAAAAAAAAAAATCAAGAGCAGACCTATTATTCCCAGACCTTTCAGATGCTAAGTCATTGTATTTCTACTGCAGAGAATTTGTATTTTAGTTATCAGTGGGCACAGGACACATGGGAGAGAGTTATCATCTGTGCCCAAGGCTAAAGCTCTGGAGCACTGGGAGTTTCCAGCATCTTCAAGGATATTCTCAGCCTTGCCACAAGGCTGAAGTACTGGGCCTGGCTTTTAGCTGTGCAATATAAACCAGTGCAAACACACTTTCCAAGTTACAAGAGCATCATAAGGAGCAACACCGTAATCATGGTGGCTACCATTCATTGTCAGGTAATCTGATTTTGACTTGTTTCCCAATTTTGTACAATATTTTCAGTATAATTTCTGGTCCTGGCTTCCATTTTCCCAGTTTGCTGCTTCATCTTCCTTTAGATAGCTACCAAACAAATAGAAATTGATGATAATACTACAAATATATGCACTTTTAGTAACTTTACTATTGCCATCAGTTCATTGCTCATTACACCAGCTCAGGAGACTACATCCTGATAGATAAATAATGTTTCTGAATATCCAGTGTTACTGAGCTGTTGGTTTCTCCATCCAGGATTTAATTTAAACAAGAATGGGTTGAATTTTTTTGCTGATTTTGTTATACAGCTACATATGTAAATGTGTTTCAGATTTTAGGAGTCTTTCATTATCTTTAATTGCTTTTTGACTGTTTTACATTTCTTGCTACAGTCAGGCAGACTTATTCCTAGACAATGAATGACCACAAAAAAGGTAAAATCCAAATAATTCAACTATTGATTTCCAGGAAAACTAGAATTGTCCTATATGGCATTTTTTTATTTTAAAATTGTTGTGTTCTATTTTTAATAGTTCTGAAATGTAAATACTAGCTGGAAAAGGTTGACTTCGCAGGTACCTGCAAAAGATAAATCTGAGGTATTTCAGAGAGTGAGTGGCACAGACCCTTCATCTGGACAGTACAAAGCAAACTCACAAGGTACTGACAGGGGAGAGGAAATCTATTTCATCCAATCCATAAAAAAATGTTTACACTCATTTGTTAATACCAAAGACATTAATATCAATGTCTTTGGTATTAACAAAGGAGTGTAAACATTTTTTTCAGCTTTTATACTTGCATGAATGGACCTTAGCTCTAATATCTGTAGGCAGTAGAAATATGCATCTAAGCTCCAAAGTGTCTTCTTTTCCCATTACCTTTTAAGACACTGTTAAGATCCAATTATTGAAAGATACCTCTGCCCAAGTGAAGGTGAAGACAAGACCATATGCCAAAGTAATAGTATGGATTTTATTTAACAGTATGTGTGAGGTAGAGAGATAGAAAAAAATAGAAAAGGGCAAGGAGGGAAGAGAGAGATCAAGCAGAAGACAGTCACCACCCATGCATCCAGTGGAGTCGTGGTGGTCCTTCTCAGTCCTGGGCTTCTTGGTGCTGGGGGCCCAGAGTTATTTTTCTGGGGGTACCACTGATGTTACTCACCATGCTCACAGCAGTTTTACTTCCCATGTGTAGTCTGCCTGATCCTACAATGCTTAGAGCCACTAAACTACCCAATGCACACTACCTGGGAGATCAGTAGCAGTGAAAAGAATCCTGTAACTGTGGAACTTACTGCAGATGTATGATATAATGTCTGCTGTGCAGAACAAGCACTAGATTTATGACCCATGTAAAATACTGTATACACAGATATTTCTGTCCTGGATATCTGAAATTGAAATATGACTGTGCACTACATGAAAGTATCAGAAAAGGAGATAATGGACAAGATCTTTTATGGAACTCGAATAGAATAGTGTGTAGTAGCCATGTATACATGCTGAAATGAGAATCTCTGAAACAAGTTGTTCTTTTTTGGCTTTCTATTGTTGGAAAACAACATTAAGTGATGTAATTATTCAGAGTATTGTAAATGCACCAAAGCCCTTATAAATTCTCTGCCCTTAGCTTAATACAAAGTTACTGTAAAATTATAACCAGTAGATGTAATACACCATGCCATCCACAATATTATATATTTTCAGTGTAGAAAACTTCATGGTTTTTGGCTAGATTATTTCAGCAATACGACTGTATCAGTGAAGAAACATTTTTGAAACACAGTTTTGAGAAAATAGCAATTTAACAAATGTTTGCTAGCTGATTGTCCTATTTAAATCCTATTGAAATTTTGTCTGAAGTGCGTGTGCTGACTTCCTATAAAGAGTGAAAATTGGTAGCAGAGTGCTAGATTAGAAATCATTAAACTTAACTGTGACAGTAGATCCAGGTGAGAATAGGAAAAACATATCATTACAAAGACATTGTCAAGTTTCTTACTCTTGTCAGTAACTCCTTCCAGCACATACTGACAGATGCTGGCCTAATTATCTTTGGGAATGCCAAGATACAGTGCAATACAGTGCATTTTTTCCACTACACAGCCTGTGTTTTCAGTTATGTATGGGTTCTCTCCTGAATGTTTTCTCTTAAGTGATCTTGTTTCATCGAATTTGTAATGACTGGTGCTCCAAGCCTTGTTTGTATACAAAATAAATAAAACATTTGACTTCTCTCTTTGAAACAGTAACTGTGTGTTATAATATCCAGCAAGCCTGTTATGAACAAATGTCCAAAGAAATTTCGAGATTTACTGATATGAAAGTGTCAAAGAAAGATAGTTTAAAATTAAAAATAGAGGGGGAATCATGAAATTTTAGACTCATTTAGGCTAGAAAAGACCTTTAAGATCATTCAGTCCAGCCATTAACTCAGCATTGCCAAGTCCACCATTAAACAATATCCCTAAGTGTCACATCCATACCTCATTTAAATACTTCATGAGATAGTGACTCAACCACTTCTCCGGACAGCCTGTTCCAATGCTTGACAGTCCTCTCAGTGAAAATATATCTGTAAAGAAGGGGACTTGCTAAATACCAAAACTGCATCTGTATTTCCCAAGATTGGCTATGAAGGCAAGAAGAAAAACTCTTTCTTATCATTTATTGGTCATATCCAAGCTAAATGAATATCATATCAATTTATACATTAATGAAAAGAGTAAAAAGTCTATTCCTTTAGAAAGATTCCTATATGCTTGGATGTAGTTTAGATTAGGATCATTATGGGATAAGGAAAACATCATCCTGATGCCGAAATATTTGAGGATTTACATAGTTGTAAAACACAGGCAAGAAAAGGTAGTACTTTGGATCTTAGAAATATGTTCATGGACTCAAAAGACAGTTTCAATCTAAATGAAAAGGAAGACTCTCACTAGTATCTAGCATGCCTCTAAATACATCAATATTTACAAATGTTCACCTCTAAATTGAGGGCATTTCATTACACTGTCAACAGTGTGGAGGTAAACATGCTATTGTTCTGAAGAAGAGTTTATCTTTGCATTAGTTTTATTTGTGCCTAATAATGCTGAAAATCTTGTGAGAACTGCCAGGCTTTCTCAAAGCAAACAGCTGGGCCAGTAAAGATTGCCAAACTCTTCAAGACTGTCAGATTAGTTTCAGTAAATGTGGGACACACATTAGTAAAGAAAATTGCACATATTTTTTTTTAATTACTTTGAAGCTAAAAGATAATTTACACATTGATTCTCTTTAAGGTTCAGTGAAGCCTTGAACAGTTCTTATTTCATCCAATTGTTTTTCTCTATGGTGACTATTGATGTGCTTTAAGCTGCAATAGATGATATTTTAAATATCTATTTTTGCCTCATATGTGTGGTCAATTTCTTCTTGATATTTATGTTTCTACATGTTTTATTGTAGGAGAAATTCCAAACATTTCAGTTAAGTCTAAAATTTGCTCCAGATGAAGGAGAGAGCCTTGATCAAAAGAAGAATGGTCTGATTGACAGATCAGCTTCAGAATAGAGACAAACCTGAAAAAGAAGCAACCCAGATTCTTTCTATGACCAGAAGAATGAGCACTGAGAGACCTTCCAACTTAATCAAACACCCAGGGCAGACAAGCATTCCATCCCTCAAAAACATAAGTGATTTTTCATTAAATATCACTGACTGCATGCAGGTTGTGGTGCCAGAGGAAGTTTTTTTTACTGTTGCTGCCGCTGGGATACTGGAAAATCTACTTATCCTCATTGCTGTTGTTAGAAATAAGAATTTACACTTGCCCATGTACTTCTTCATTTGCAGTTTAGCCATTTCAGACATGTTAGGTAGCTTGTACAAAACTCTGGAGAACATCTTTATCATCTTGTGCAAAATGGGATATCTGACACGTCACGGAGACTTCGAGAAAAAATTGGATGATGCCATGGATTCCATGTTCATTCTGTCTCTGCTGGGGTCTATTTTCAGCTTGCTAGCTATTGCAGCAGACAGATACATCACTATCTTCTACGCCTTGCGGTACCACAATATCATGACACTGAGGAGGGCCTTGGTTATACTGGCAATCATCTGGGCATTCTGTGCCGGCAGCAGCATTGCCATTGCCCTCTTCTCCTATGAAGCAGCAACAGTCATTCCCTTCACCATCCTGTTCCCTTTGATGATGTTTTTCATACTCTGCCTCTACGTCCACATGTTCCTCCTGGCTCGATCTCACGCCAAAAAGATCGCCTCACTGCCCAGCAGCACCGTCCATCACAGAACTAACACAAAAGGCGCAATCACGCTGACAATTTTTCTTGGAGTTTTCCTTTGCTGTTGGGCCCCCTTTGTTCTTCACATCCTCTTAGCAAGGTTTTGCCCGCACAATCCTTACTGTGCCTGCTACATGTCCATTTTCCATGTGAATGGGACACTCATCATGTGCAATGCCATCATCAACCCTATGATTTTTGCATTCCGAAGCCCAGAATTGCGGAGTACATTTAAGAAGATGTTCTACTGTTCCAGGTTAAACTGCAGATGGTGAAGACTTCATCAAAAATGAAAGTTATAGAAACATTTATGGGGTGCTGTGCATCAGTGTGAAGAGTTAAAAATGCCAGCATTTGCACCCAAAATAATACTATGCTTGTAGTATACTGCCAGAGATTTTTCAGAGGGTTACCAAAGAATGAATAAAAAATAAGTAAGCACACAAATCTTTGCAACCAGACCTCCACACTCGGCTAATTCTGCAGATAATTTTCATGCAAAGAAGAAAAACCTAAACAAATGTCTTAATTGTCTTTTGTCATTTCAGAAAAATCCAAGCTAAAACCTGCATCATGTTGCATTACCCCAGATATGAGCCATTTCATTTTGTATAAATAATTTCAATTCAATGCATGTACTACTTTAAAATTCTGTTGTTTAAATTGCAATGAAGTGAACACTGTTTCTAAACCATGCATGTGTATAAAAGTATATGGTTAATAAGAAAACATGGACATGTAATTTTGCTGAAAAAGCAAACTCAAGACACTCCTTTAACATCTAATCTCCTTAAAATCATGCAATTAGTGATCTCTAAGTTTCAAAAGTAACTTTTGCAGTGTAAGTCCAAAAGAATAGCATATTTTGATTAAAAAGCTATTTTTAGTCACTGAAGTGTTATTTCCAACATAAAGTTGTTGTGCCAGCAAAGACAGGTTTTGATTTTTAAAACTCCTAAGCCAGGTCTGGACTAGCAAAGGGAATTGCTGAGCTTGTCAGTGCCAGTTCTCTTCAATAAAATAATAAGATCCACAGATAAGAAAAGCACTTTGATTCAACCATGACGTGCTACAACAAAGAATTCAAAAAACATAATACCAGAGATAAAATTCAAACACTTCTAAAGAAGTCAACCAACCAGGTAAGGAGGAACTATCCAGTCTGGAAGGATGTTACAAAGCAGCTTGTAATTTAGAAACCCTTGTGAGAAAATTTTGAATTGTTCCTGCCAAAATAATACAGAGCTCACAAAACTTTAAGGCAGAATGGCTTTCAGCAGCAAAACATCCTGAAGCAGTCCAGAGCATATGGTGAGGAATTAACCTCACAGTAATTCAAGGAAGTCGTTCAGCTGTGCTAGAGAGAAGCAATAAGAGAATTTCAAGAGTATGGATTATGGACAAACCATATGAATTCAGGTTATCTTGGGTTGAATAAGGGACAATAAAACTGAAACCCTCTACAGACCTACAAAAATCAATCAATTCAATCAAAAATGAAAATTTTTCAAACCTATCCATTTATTGCAAAAAAAAAGCTCATCTGTAATATGCAAGTTTAGAAGGGAGCTCAGATATAATCACATATTTTATTTTAATAAGATTTTTTAAATTTCCATCAAATAGTAGAATAAATGTAAAGCTGCACAGCAAGAAATGACTGTTAGAATTGGGGGAGAAAGAAAAGAAACATACAATTTTAAAGAAAAGGCAAAACAAAATATCTACTGCAGTGCTCTATGCTCACAAATGATGACTTTAAAGTGATAAAAAATATTAGAAAGAAAATTGCAATTAAGGCAGTGCTTATATTAATTCTGCAATGCATGAATTATCAGCCAAATGTTCCTCCCCTCAAAACATTATTTTCCATCTGCTTCCCTAAAGCAGACATAGTTAAGAGAGATTAGTTTCCACCATGTTAGAAGTCAATGCATCCTATAAGGAAGCCTTCTCTAACTCTACACATTCAGACTCCACATTCACAATGAGCTGTCCAAATGTAAATGATTCTTATCATAAAATTATTCTTACCTCATAGCACCTAAACATGGGGAAATAATCATTAAAGAAAACACCAAACATTTAGCCCCGCAATGAGGAACACTCAAAAGAGACTCATGTCAAAATCAAAAATTCAGCAGTGTGGCAGCAGCTCTCTGGCCACAGAGAGCAATACACAAGTTTCCCAGGCATTGTCCTGGGGAAGGCTGTGAGAAGATCAGAGAAAAGAATTATAAATAATTCTTATCTTCACTTGCTGCACCTGTTGTTGTGAAATGTGGAATGTGTTACAGAGATTTGTTCAGCAAAGGATGGTTTCTTAATTGGCCAGTGGTGATGGTGTTTAGATTTAAGGACCAATTGGGTCCATCTGTATCGTGACTGTCTGTAAGGGTGATGGTTTCTTAATAAGTACAGTATAATAAAGTGATTGATCAGCCTTCTGGAATCATGGAGTCAGTGCTAATTATTACCCCTTCCAGGACGCCATGTGACAACACAGCAGTAAAAAATATTATTGAAATTCTATATAAAGTCCTTTGATAAGGACTCCTCTCATGGAGGAGTCTCTAACCTGGTGTAGACACTTGATGGTTCTTACTGTTATACTCTGTGTCTAATACACAGACAACCAGCAAGACTGGGAAAAGGCTGCAAGGTAGACAGGTTGCAAATCATGAAATCTGCTTATTTTTCTCATTTTTGTGTTAGAGACAACAGGATTTGCCATGTTCACTGTGTAAATTTGTAATAAGTGATCCTGTGGGTTTGCAATACAGCTGAAATCTGTGTCTACAATTTTAGATCTCAAGCTGAGCCTGGCGGTTATGTAAGGAGTCAATATAAATTTCAAAATACGCATGTAAACTTTTTTCCAGTTTGCACTAGTTATGATTAAATGGAGCATTCTTTTGAAAATATTCCTTTCCTGGGAAGAAAGAGTCAGGAAGAACACAAAATATAATTGAATAAAAAGGCTTCTAGAAAGATTTAAATTTTTCAGTCTGTCTGCATTTCTTGCATGCTAGCAGATGGGTAAATTTTCTCATTATCTCCTAATTGCCTGTAAATTTTTACTTGCATTTTAGTTGTCCACTGTTCAAGGAAGTTTCTCTGTCTCACATACGAATGTCTCCATATATTTACCTATGTTGCTTTTTGAACAGATTCTTTAAGGCATGATTTTTGAAGCTTTCGTTGTATTGTGCTGAAGTTACTATTGAAATTCTCCCCTGATGTATTAACATGTAAAAATGAAGACTTTTCTCAGATTTTGGAACTTCCATTCATCTGCCCAGCTTTAAATTTCACATGTTTAGGAGGCAGAATTGTACCTTAACTTTGGGAGAAAAAAGTTCATTTTGGATTCTACCAGAAGCTAATAAGTCTGAAAGGAGCATCCAGTTCTTTGAAGATCACAGGCAATGCTACAATCAATGTTTCATTTGGAAGAGTCCACAGAACTTCACATGCCTGTGGCAACAAAACATTTCACAGTCACTTACTGCAAAACCGAAGAAGAAAAGCTCCTCCTCTCTTTTTATTGTTTTGAACTGAGCTTTGTGTTCAGGAATAAAGTGAACAAATCTGATAAAGGCACCCAGGGGAATTAATTCTGATTAATAATTAATAATTAATATTGACTGAAAGAATCAATATGCCAGTGAGAGACAAATTTGCAGTTTGATTTTGTTTACAAATTAACAAGACAAACACAGTTTATTAATGAGAAAATATAGTTTAGAGTTAGTTTATTTATGTGAGAAAAATCTTATTTCTATGAATTGTTGTTCTGGACAAGACTTTCAGAAAAATAGGTGCCTTAGCCTGCTATGAGCTGAACAAAATTTCAGTTTTTCAAACAAAACTACACTCTTCAAATGATACATTTATTCAAACAGAATTATACATAAATAAGGCCTGGTTTTCTAATTCTCTCAAGGTAATTTCAGCAGAGAGCTATCCATTGTGTCCTTATCATTCAACAGCACTTTAATACAGATTTATTTGAAGTGTCATTTCTCAGAAGACACAATGCTGTTGTAAGCTTCCAATTCAAAGAGGACGACTTAAAGTACAATTCTGGAGAACTGAGTGTGACCAATAAATGAAAACTTTTCATGTCCACTGAAAGCAGTTTTCTTATGTCCTCAAATCCCTTCACACTTGTAAGACAAAATCAGACTATTGAACTGTCAAACATAGTCTAATGAGTGACCATTAGCTATCAAATAATTCTGCATAACCCATCTGGAGTACAAATGCTTAGTGAGTAACTAAAATTATTTATTGCTTTCGAGAATCGTGGGGTTTTTTTTTACATTAAGACTATGACATGTGTTTGTTAGTCCAAATTCCATTGCTTCATCAGCACCTTTACATTACCATTTATTACAACTTCAGTCCCTGAACAGCTACCCCTAAACTTTGTACTATTCTGGATAAAAGCAGAGTTAGTCAAAAACCATTTGTGGGTGGAGTTACTCCATCACCAGCTTCTCACCCTCTGACAAGGATAGAGGAGACGGAGCATGTGACCCAGGTGGACACTTGCATTGACATTTCAGCTGTAGTTAGCTGTACAGAAGGGTCTCCAGTACAAAAAGACAGATTGCCCTGATGGATGCCAAAGGAGTCCCATGGCCCCAGCAGTGCCCTGACTTTGACCTGGTGGTTACAAGGTCAGGCAATTAAAAACCACTTTCACAGCATCTAAAGTCTCTCAGGAACCTCTGTGTTATCACATTGTGAGAGCATTCAGCCCTGCAGGAAGTCTTGGTGTCAGAATAACACCATGAGGTATCATGCAGCCTCTAAAACCAGCAAGAAATATCTTCAGCCCCTTTAAAATCCCATCACATTAGTTTTTTCTGGCTAATTGTCCCTGACAATTTAAATTTGGTCTCAGGGTTTGGTGGCACTGAAAGTCTTGGGTAGAAGTCTTCCAATCCAGAACTAGCTTTCTGGTCCAGGGACTCCTGCAGCTATTCACTTTCAAAATTAATTATTATTATCCATCATTCTAAATATGCATTTGAGCTTTCGCTTGAATTTTAAAGAGTGATCTAGAGTTGCTTAATGCACCATTTCAGTCTCACAGACCACAGTCGTACATTTTCATTTACTTGAGAAATGAAACCACTGCTGAGTAATTTGGGTAATCATATCATCCCATGTGACAGCTAAATCTGTCTTAACTGCCAGCCTGTGCAATGAGATAAAAAAGGAGGGGAAAAAGGGCTTCAGCCCAGTATGGAGCAGCTTATGTCAGAGGGCAAGCTAAGAGGAACTGGTGGAGGCCTCAGGGCTCTCATCTGCACTTTGCCTCCTCTCAGATCACAGCAGAAACTTTGAAAGAAGGGGGATTTGGATAAAAGGCAGCTCCTCACTCCTGGGTGAGCAGGAGGTGGAAAGAAGCACAGCCTTGCAAGTAAGAGCTGGCTAGTTAATAAGGGGCTGAGACTGGCAGAATTTCCCATTAGAAGAGCTGGCACTAGGGGCAGTTAAAAGCCTGGGAATAGGCCCAGGGAAAAGGGTTGATGAAAAATAATAATTTTTGTAAATAACAGTGTTAAATGAGCAAAATCAACTGTTCAACTTTTTTCTGTACAGAGGGGTCTTTACTGAAGGTTTTGTCTGGGTAGCTCAGGAGTATCAGGGGGACAAGAAGCTCATCACACGGAGGAGTCCCTGGTTTCCCAAGCTGGAAACGTTGCCAGCAAGGTCAAGATCAGGCTAGGAGAGACAAGGGCAGGGAAGAAAAGAGTAATTTCTAAGACTGAGTAGCACAGCATGGAAGTAAGCAGAAGAGAGAAGGAAACAGGTAGAGAGGACCTATTCATCTTGCATTGCTGGAAAGAAGTGTGTAGAGCTCAGAGAAGTAGAAATGAAAGAAGTAACATACATGGTCAGACAAACAGAAATACTGAGATGAGTGAAAAAAAGCAGAGATGTCCAGAAAATGGCTTTTTCTCCTGCTTTGCAAAGCAACCAAAAATTGGTGGATTCATTTGGAGATGAAAGACACCTTGAAGTCTTAGTTATTTGGATATGTGTAGTTAAAGTGATACCATAACTCATGGAAGGAATTCAAAACAGGTCCCGAAGAATTTATAAGGTAAACAGGGGATATGTTTGTGCTTTATGGCTTAATTGTTAATTTATTTTTTCATTTCCTTTCAAAAATGTTCAGTTTCTTCCTTAAATCATCATCATAAAATTCTCTGTAATGATCCTGGTCACTGTCAATGTATCATGCCTGGAGGTCAGTCATAATAACAGTCAGATTAAGCATGATGCTTCTGGTATTTCAAAAATAACCTGGTCATTTAAATTTAAAACATATTGCGCAGTCATTTGAATTTCAGATGTTGATGTTTCAAAAATATGTCATGCATTCTATGCTGTACATCCACTCCATAACTAAGCACCTTACGGTACACTTTCCTCAGCTGATCGTCCTTCCAGCAACTGAGGCATGAATGCAAAATTTTGCTATTTCATAACTAAAATTACCTAATGTAATATCTATATTCACATTCAGTTGTCTATTCAAATGTTTGTCTTCTTATATTTGAAAGAAAAAATTTGAATAAAAGGCAGTACTGTGAAAAAGGAGGGCTAAATAAACTGAAGGACTTTGGTGGAATTTGGTGCCTGAAACAGGAAGACCTTCAGCTGTTTCTGTTTTCCTTGCATGCAAATGCACACGAGCTCAAGTGACTCTTTGTATTACCCTAAGCCTATAATGGAGAACTTCTCCCCTAAAAAAGAGGGATAAGTTTACTAAATCATCTCATATTCCCTGCAGCTAGCTTTAAAGAAGCACAAAATTTCAGTTTAAAGGTTTCAAAAATATTCTCCTGAGGAAACGTGATAGGAAATGAGGGGGAAGCAAAAGGTCTTCTACACTAAGTTAGTCTGCTTCTCCAGCCCTTATG